>NC_056072.1:30702500-31302500 GCF_016772045.2 Ovis aries
GTCTTGAATGGCAGCCTCGACTTAACTTCGTAAATTTCGTTTTTTATGGTAAATGGTTATCTCCAGCAGCCCCACACAGCTTCTCTCTGGAAGCCTTTTATTTGGTGCTAACCGTGTGCTCAGCGATACATAACGACAGTTTGCAGTGGTGGGGACGGAAGAGGGCAGCCCCTCTGCAGGACTGTAAACTAGACCTAGTAGATGCGTGAACATCCTGGTAACTTAAATTTTCCTTTTTTTTGTTTCTCCATTTCACTTAATGATTTTCTATGTATTGTTGCAGACATCTCAACAGTGAGCATGCGCTGGACGATAGAAGTACAGCCCAATGTAGAGTTCAAATGCAGGTTGTACAGCAGTTAGAGCTACAGGTAAAAACCACATTTATTTTTGATATTACCTCAGTATTCCTCCACTTCCAAATTTCTGTAGTGTTCTGTAATGAGTTCCTGTGTACTCATTATTGAATGGAAGGTTCAAAATCTGATGTTGTCCTTTCTTTTCTTTGATCTTCTTTTATGTTACTGTATTTTATTTATTTTCCTCTTTGGGAAGGTTCAGCTTCAGTTCATTCTTGGACACTGCTGCTCAGACATCTCACAGTTCTGTGCATCTCTGTGTATGCCGCCAAGCCTCGGCCACTGCTTTTTAGCTTTTCCATCTCTCTCTCACTTGACCTCCCTTCTCTCTTTTCCTTTTTAAGTTTACTGGTTATCTGTTGTTGGTCTGAGCCCCCACTGTTGCTAATATTATTAACCCGAAGTTAGGAAGACAAGCTGGGGAGAGATGTGGGGAGTGAGTGAATGGAGAGCGAGCGAGAGAGAACATGCGTGTGGGCAACACGGGGCGAGCCAGTGCACATGCAAGCCTGTTTTCCAGAGTTAAAATAGACGGTATATGTGGATTTATGCATCATTTTTCATTGTCCCCCTTTGCTCTCCATCACTGAGAACAACTGAGAGTTCACTATACATTTTAAAGATGTACACACACCCACACATACATACAAACGTATATTTAGGTACATACGATATATATTATGTGCATACCACTTAGAGAGAGGGAGAGGATCATGTGTTTGGAAATCCACTGGGCCATGTAGAACATATGACTACAGAAAATTAACTTGTGCAGATTTTTCTGTGGATCACATTTGGTTTGGGTGCATTTTAAATGTGAGTTCTACTTCCTGATGTAACTTGTTGATGAAGCACCATGTTTTAGCAGTCATTCCCTCCTTGGTATAATTAATAGAAAATCAGTTTCTGAAAGTAAAAATTGGGTCAGAAATGGATATTATTAAAATGTAGAATTGCACAAGGCTGACCCTACAAACCCCATTTATGCAGCCGAGTTCCAAAATGCTTTTGAGTGCTTGATGACTCACTGTGGCTTCTTCCTCTGGCTGGTTTAGTGTAGGCAAGAGGTTAGCCGACTCGGGGAAATTAAAACAATGTTGTACATTATATTGTTACCAGCCATTGAAAAGCCTATTTTGTATGCAAGACAGCAATGCCGAGATATATGAAGAGCCCTGGGCTAAGTACAGTAGATAATTACATCTGGAATTTTACTGAGTTAAGTCATTTATAGCTTCAAATAGTTGCAGAGAAAAATCAGCCAAAACACACTTAAACTTTTTGTTGTGACTTTCCAGGGTAGAAAGGATTTTTTTTTTAATTAGTTATGATGGATCACTTATTATTTTTTTTTTTTAGTCAGAATGTGTCGAAAGTTATTTTAAGTATTTTTGCATTCAGACTATAGATATGAACTTACTAGGACAGTGGGGTATTTATCCAGGCAAAGGGCACATTGTAAACCGCCCTCCCCCCCAATTCTTATATAAGTCTTTGGAAACATATTTAAATTCAGCATGGCTTACTGAGAAGGAAAGAAGGAGTGTGTTTATCTCACTCCCAGAGTTCACCTGTGATTAAAGCATGGGAAGCCCCTGAAGGACTGGATTGAATAGGACCAGTTCTGTGGCTGCTGCTTCCTGAACTTACATGTTTCAGTGGTGGTGGTGTTTTTATAAAGTGGTCCAGGTTCTTGCATTTATGTATTTAATTGATGAAATTCTTAATGATCAGCTAGAATAAATTGTTGAACAGAGCTGTCATGGTTCGCCTAAGTTGGCATTTCAGACCGCAGATTTTGAGTGCAAGGCCATGATTAACTAACCTTTTATTCATTATCCCTCATTATCCAAAAGCAGCAGTTGGGAGAAGGAAAGGAGTTAGACGATCAGTAAGTCAGACGGTTATCTCCCGGCACTGTTAATGTTTTGTTTTGGTGAACGTGGCGTGGCAGTGGTACAGACCTATATGATGGTTCTTAGATTGTTTGTGGATTTCATTTATTCATAGATGTCCCTTCATCCTCCAGTCTCGCCTCAAACCCAAGGCAGGTTTTTCAGCTTTTAATAAGAATCAGAGATGGTCATCTTTCTGGAAGTTACTGTATGGTAGTTACCTGTGATATTCCTTATGATATTTTTTGAACAACTTTGCTTTAATGGAAGATGGCAGGGCTGGTTCGGAAGAGTTCCAAGCTTCTGAGGATTGCTAGAAGAATGAGAACTGCAGCCCCTGGGCCGCATCTGATGAGCTAAGACAGGTTTTTGCATTTTGAATAGTTGGGGTGAGGGAGGTAAGATTCACAAGAAGAATGAACTATATGAAATTCAGATTTCAGCATCCGTGTGTAAGGTTGCATTGGAACATGGCCATGCCCTTTGAGTTACGCATTATGTGTGGCTGCTTTTGCTCTACAACAGAAAAGTTGAGTAATTGCAACAGAATCCCTATGGCCTAAAAGCTGAAAATCCCTAAAGCTGAAAATGTTTACTATCTGGCTGGTCCTTGCAGAAAAAGTTTCCTAAGCAGTCCTTAGTCTAGAGAATCAAAAAAACAATTGGCATCACATTCTTAGCAACTTGTTCTCGGAGGTTGCCGGCTTCCTAAGGACCAGCTCACCCCTTTTTCTTCATTCTTCTTCACCTTGGTGTGTAAAACCCGTGTCACCGTATTGGTCAGGTTCCCCGGAGGGCAACTTCACATGCCAGTCCTTGCTGCTGTTGGTGGTCATGGAGAGCTAGCTGAGGGGTATTCATCCATCCATCCATTCATCTACTTACGCATTTAGCAGACATCATCCTGAGCCTATACCGTGGAAGAGCCTTGTTGGAGCCACCAAGGGGTAAAAGAATGTGTGAGACAGATGGGACTGTCCCCCTGGTTCCTACATTCTAGAGAAGAAGGATAGATTGTAAATAAGTCTCCAGTGGCACTGTTCATTCACTGGGAAGTGCTTGCTCTCAGTAATGCATTTTTTAAAACTCCAGAAACATGCTCAGAAGACTTCAGTGCAAGATTAGGGCCATACCCAGTGATTATTTAATCTAATGAAATACACAAGAAAATGTCAGCAGTTTTTAGTACTGAAGGAACCCATGCCCAACACCCTTATCAACGATTAAGTCGGACAACATTTGGATTGCAGAGTTTGGTGCAGAGGACAGTTAGACTCACAGCCACTCATTTGAGGTTTCCTGTTTCTCTGATATTTGTATTTCCTTGTTTATGCTACCCCGTTTGCCATTTCACGCACCATGTCTGGAAATGTACTTTGTAATTGGCTAATGTCGTTGTGCCCGTAGAGTCTGAGGTACTGGGGAAGCGACGTCTGTGCAGCAGCAGGAGCATGTAAGGTGGTGCTCTGTGTCTCAGCAACCTTTCTGTCTTGCTTCCCATTGACATTGGCCCCCCACACACACCCCCCCTCTGCTCAGCATGATGTATCTGGTCTTGTAGAGGGGGTCCTCTGCACATGACTGACCCAAAAGGGCTACTTCTGTTTCCCCTAAAGCATTTCCTGGTCCAGGAAATACCTGAATTTCCAAGTTATCTCAAAGTCTATTACACAATTACCATGTATTAACTTGAATTTTAAAACTGTTTGCACCTCTGAGCACGACAGGAAAGAGCAATCAAGACCTGAGCATATTCCCAAAGGGCAGTCACTCAAGAGGAGGAGGAGACAGCCCCCCACTGCCCAGATTCTCTCAGCAAAGCAGTACTGAGGCCTCTGGCGTTTACTCTGGGGGCAAGGTCACACGTGCGCCCCCATTGTAAAAACAAACCCAGTAAGCTCAAATTGGATCTTAGAGTAGAGATCACGAGGTTCATTATGTCTACCCTGGAGAATCACTGTGAAAGGATTGCACTGGAGAATTGGGGAGGGCAGCGTCAGCCCCAGATGTGACCAAAACCAGGGAAACCCCTGGAGTGCTGTCCCACGTAGCTTGCCAGACCCCAAATCTAAACCCCAGAAACCTCAACTCTGACCCCAAGCAGGAGGTCCTGGTGTTTCTTACCTGTAGTGAAACCTCCATAAAAGAATTCGATTCAGTTTTTTTTAAAGATCACCCTTGCTCGCCTCAGGGGATAGAGGCGGGACTGGTTTCCCTTCCTGGTGTTATCTGCATTTGAGCCAAATGGCGGAGCCTTTAAGATTCTCAAGGCAGAGTTCAAGCCACCAGGCGGAAATCGGGATGTTGGGTTGCTGCTGCTTTATGGAGTCTAATTTAGACCTATCTATGCAGCACTGTGGGTGAGAGGCATCTGTCTTGTGTGTGTTTTTATTGGAAGATATCAAAATATATAATGCACATTCTCTTAGCAGTGGACTATTTACGTAGAATTTGTTGACAGTGAAATGATGGTTAATTCAGTTCTTATGTTACACCCTGTTACTGGTTTCACTGAAGGAAGAGGGTGTCGAAAAGACATCTTAGTGGGCATTCAAAGCCTTTTTGAATATTTCTGAGTTCATTTCATTATTACAAAGGCAGTTGTGATTTTTTGACATTTATCAATGGACTGGATGGGGATTAACCCCAGCTGTTACCAGGAAGCCGAGAAATTACGTGAGGTCTTACCCTGGACACTTAGGCGCCTAGCATGAAGACAGATGGACACCATAGAAATCATTTGGATCGAGGACAGGGAATGTCCTTTTTGAGGTCAGGGGATGTATTTTAAGATTGCATCTGTTAGATGTTCTCTGTGGACAGATTTTTCTGGACAATAGGCAGTCATGGAAATGAGTTAGGACTGGAGGAGGAAAAATCCCCACAATCAGTATGTGTGGCCTTCTGTTTGCCATGAAATGTCCAGCTCCCTGCCCCACAGGGCGAGGGCGCCACAGGTGGGAACATGGTGAGCGTCTGGTTGCCCACCCCCAGCACCGCGGCCAGGGCTGTACAGAAGCTCCCAAAGGCTGCTTCTGAGAGTTGCACACATCCTGTCCCCTGGATTTAAAGCCGTACTCATCCCATTATCTGGGTTCATTCGCCTGGGAGGGAGATGCTCGTGAGCTCTCTCAGTCGTTCAGTTGGTGATGTGATCACACACAAGATATCTCAGTGGCTGGGTCAGATCCCTTTGGGGAAAAGGGAAGGGCATCCGATTTAACAGACAACAGGAGAAAAAGAAGCCTGCAGATGGACTTAATGTGTCTTAGAAAGCTGAGATGTTCATGGTATCAATACAGTTTTCTGGACATATCTATTCAATTTAATTCTGCTTTGTGACCATGTAACCTTGCTTAGTCATTAGCTCATCCTCTTTGGTGTATAAAGATGGGCTTGGAAAGAAAGAAAAAAGAAGCCTTGAAGGTTTGGCCTGTTCATCATGTCCAGAGCTCCACATGTGTCAGGGGTAGGGCCAAGGACAGGTTTCCTGCAACCCCTCAGCCGCAAGGCCCTTTAAAGTGAATATTGAAAGCAACCAAGGAGCATAGGAGCCACCCAGCTGATGGGGAAGATCTGCTTGGCCCTGGCAGGGGTGGGGGTGGAGGGATGTGAACCTGTTATCCACGACTCAGTTTGATTCCATTCAGTCACTGTTTATCAGGCACCTAGTGTATTCCAAGCTCTGGATATAGATAAGTGAGGCAGTTTCTTCCTTCCTACAGTGTGGAGAGGGTAAGACTGCTAGGTCTGTAACTGCCCTCAAGGCAGAGTTTGAGGTGGGGGAAGTCACTGTGGAGGGGTCAGTAGAAGAGCCTGGCAAGGACATTCCAGGTCGCAGGAGTCACTTGAGGGATGTGCCCAGGTTGTGGGGTGAGGGAGACTGAGAGTGGAGGGATATTGGGTTCTTTTTAAAATTAATCTGTTCAACAGGCTGTGATGGTGACCAGCCGCTGCAGTTTGCTTTCCTGGGACTTGGGGGTTCCCAAGACTTGGGATCTTCTGTCTCAGAACGGGGAAAGTCCTGAGCAAACTGGGATGAGTTGGTTACCCTCATGATCTGTTTGAATCCATTGGCTGTAGAAAATATCTAGTATGCCCATGTTCTGCTTGTTGCATTAAGGAGCTCGAAAACCATTTGAAAGAATGTTAATCAAGCCCCTACTCTATAGTCAAGACACTGTCCTAGTGAATTTACCCTCAGGTTCATTGAATCCCCACAGCCCCCAATTCAAAACCCTGTTTCTTTCACCCCAGGGGTCATGTTTTAAAGGGAGAGTCTAACATTTGGAAGTCAGTATGTGTCTCACACTTAATGAGCATGTTTAACGTAATATTTCTTCTTGCTGTTTGAGAAGGTGTTTCTAAGTGGATGAGCATGTTTAACGTAATATTTCTTCTTGCTGTTTGAGAAGGTGTTTCTAAGTGGATGGTGATCGTCCTCTGAGAGTCAGAATAGTGCCCCCTGGCCCCCCAGAGATGAGGAAACTGAGGTGTAGAAGATCTAACTAACTTGTTCAAAGGTGATGGGCAGGCCGCCACCTTTGGAATCTGTCTTCCTTTCTTGCTCAGTGCTGTTGGATGGCTTTGTACCTGGGGTCATCAGGGCTTTGTTAGACAGGAGAACATTTTCCTCTACCCTTTTAAGTTTTTCTGCTTGGTCTAAGAATTCAGTTGACAGGAGAGAGAGTAAGAGGAGAAAATCAAGCAAAAGTTTAGCAAGATGGTATACATGGGAGAGACCCAGGAAAAGTGAGTCATCTATCAGAATGGTCCAAACCCTCGCAGTGAATACCATCTTCAGCTGAAGACAAAAGAGGGTATTGGAAGTAGGGCTTTGGAACTTCAAAGGCAAGAAAGGCAGTTCACAGAGGGATGGAAAAGTCAGTAAATAAATGTTGTGTGGCCACAGGGAGACAGTGGGGTGCAGAGTGGACTCTGATCTCAGGGCCCTGCAGAGTTCCCCACCCCCCATCTCCTGGCCTGTACTCTGTGCAGATCCGCTAGTGCTGGCTCTGTTCTGACAGGCCCTTGCAATTCTTTTAGGGAAAGGAAGGTCAGAGATTGAGTCTTTGGGGCCATGATTCTTTTAAGCTCAAAATAATAATCTGCATGCCAGAGAGACATTTTGAAGTCGCAAGTTTTAACTGCGTTCCACCCCGCCAGGTTCTCTGCACACACCCAGGCCTTGCAGATCAAGGGTTTGGAAACACGGCCGATGGGGCCGCGCTCTCCTCTGCCTTAAGGAGCTTTCTCCCGAGAAGTTCGTGGTAGGCGGGGCCTGGGCTGGGGCTCGGTGATGCTGGGCCCACGCGGAAGGTTTCCAAATCCATCCACCCCAGGAACTGTGAGCTCTAAGAAAATGTCAGCAGGAAGGGGAGTGCACTGGCTGCAGCCGCGGAGGGAGACAGGCAGCCTCACACAGGCGCGTCACCGTGGGGACTCATGTGATCCCCCTGCCATCAGCAGGGCAGTTTGTGATCACACCAACTTCCGGGACATCGGCCAGTGTGTTACCTGTCTCCGATGCCCTTTGGGCCTTTCTAACCCCCTTCGAAGCGGTACTTAGGACCGCGCCTCACAATTGGGCCTCCCCAGCCTCCTGACTCTGAACAAGCTCAAAGGGTGGTGGGAACAGAGAGATTAACAGCATCAGAGCTTCGTGGCGCCACTGCTCTGACAGGGGCCGAGGAAAAGGAGGGAGGGTCTCTGCGTGTCTCCCTTCCTCGTCCCCCCTTGGAAAACCAAGACGATTCTTTTTCATAATTTAAAATCCTGCTTTACTCTGGGAGCATTAGAATTCCTAGACTATGACAGAGTATCCGAGTGCGTCTGCTTGAAATGTCAAGAGAGTCTTTAATAATAACACGTGAGGAATGTTAAGATGGTGACAGAATACAATAAAAGTTGGGAAATTCTTCAATTGGGGTGAAATGAGCCGTAGGTTGCCTGCCCGCTGAGAGCCCGAGTTGGCCTTCAAGGCCGAGTTGTGAAGGTCTGTGAATGACCACCTCTGGATAGAGTGGCTGGGAGATAGCTATTTGGTAAATACTGTTTGGTAGAAGAATTTAATTTCTCCTCCTTCCAGTTGCTGCCCTCACCCCAGCCCCACCCCACCCCACCCCACCCCACCCCCTTTTTTTTTTTTTTTACTTATTTCCTCTTTTTGATAGTATGCCCTTGAGAGACCAGGTAACAAGATCCATTCTGCCTCCATCAGTTTGTTGGGACTGTCAGTGTGTACGCAGCGCCTGAGGGTATGGAGCCCGCTCCCGCTAAGGCACACTCAGTTCATAGAAGAGAGTGGTGTCTCCCCAACGCACCTCGTTAAACGTGGACCCTGGGTGTCCTTATTAGAAGCATTTACTCCTGCGTCCCTCCCCTGGAGAACTGGACAAGATTAGATCAGATCCTAGTCGCTGAAACTGGGGACCTCAGTCGGCTAATCCAGGCTTGCTTCTTCGTAACCTGTGTGTGGCCAACAGTGTGCATCTGTGTGTGCGCACACATACACACACCCCAGGCTCTGCCTGCGTAGGTCAGGGTAGGAGACGGGAGGGAGGCAAAGATCTGAGTTCTCAGGTGGTGTCCCAGGCGATGCCAGGGATCACCCATTTGGGAAAGTCACACCAAGCATCGTGTCTCCTGGGTTCTAGTCTTACTGTTGTCCCTTCCTAGCTCCACGACCTCAGGTTAAGTTCTCCCCATGAACCTCAGTTTCCCCCCAACTATGAAACAAGGCATGAGAGCCAGAGGCCTTGGAGTAGCCTCAACAGCCTGTGAAATGGACTGAGTGGCCTGGCCCCTTCCTCTCTCCATCCTCTGTAATTCTAGTGTTTTTTTCTGTCTCCTAAATCCTTCGCTTTTTTCAGAAGAATTCTTGTCTCATGAGTGAGAACCACCAAATTGGGCTTAAAATGATTAGTCCTCCTGAGAGTGTAGAATATGATTGTGTTCAATGAACTTCAGCCCACGTTGCCTTTTCTCTGCTAAAAGAATGAGTGTAATCTTCTTAGCTTTTACCTTTGAAGATGGTGCATGGGGCCCCCTGGCCTTCAGCAGTTATGGAGTGATACCCCTGTTACAGTCTTGGCCAGCATTGGCAGTCTGAAGGCTGACTTGAGGCCATGGGGAATAGAAGAGGGGGTGACCCGTATTAGTCAAGGGGAGAAAAAAACACTTTTTTAGGACAAGAGACAGATAAAAGTGAGAACCAAGGGAATAAATCCATGAGAAATGAGCATCATCTCTCCTAGCTTCCTGTTCCCTTCTTTAAAATGTCAAAATTCTCTACCCAGTTAGCCCAGCTGCAAACTCCATCGAACCTGTTATGTTCATCCAGGTTTCCAAACATCTACTTAGTCAGTAGAAGTCTAGATAGACTAGACTGATTTAACTTTCCTTTAAAAAAAAAAAGATTTTTTTTTTTGAGCATTCATGAAGTGCTAGGCTCTGTGCTAAGCTTGTTATGTGCAAGAATTTATTTAATCCTCAAAACAACCCTTCAAAGTTCAGAGATTATTATTCCATATTTAGAAGGAGAAGTGAAAAGCTTGAAAAGGTTACATAATGTGCTCAGCGTCTCAGAGCCAGGACTCAAATCCTTCGAAGTCTGTTAGCCCACGTCTTCTTTAACCCATTTTTGACTCTAGTCATTCTGCAGGGTTGGTGCACCAGGTTACTAATTTAAACAGACACTGCACATGCGGCTCCCCTTACTGTGTGGCCTCTTGTCATTCCTTTTAGGCTAGATACTCCTCCTGTACCCACCAGGAAAGCTCTGAGAGAACAATTCTCTTTTCATACTACAACATAAAAGGATGTATAAATCTGTCAGCCAGATTTTTAGGTGACCTTTGGACTGAATTTTCCACCCTTTTCTTTGCCTGTCATGGGAGTCAGTTGATAAGGAAATGCTAGACTATATTTGCTAATATTAAATGTTTGTATTCCCATATTATAACAAAGAAGGGATGCTGTGAAAATTGATGGGGGTGGTGAGCTCATGGAATGATGGCATTAAAAAACAGCAAAGAATCTGCAAGCTGTTTGAAGGACCAGTGAGTATTATAAATGCAAGACAGCTACCGTAGAGAGAGGAGCCGATTTCACTCGGGATGAATTTGTAGCCATTTTTTGCATAAAAATAAAAAGTGAATTTGGCGAGATTTTTTTTCTTTCAGTTGTCGAAAGTTTGTGTTAGAACTGTTACCAATGATAAAAATCCAAAATCCTTCCCAAGACTATATATGACATGCTAGTTTGCGCTAATAAACACAAACAAAAACGGATTTTTGCCTCTTTCTGTAACCTTGCCTGCCTTCTATAGTAAAGCAGAGTTAGGATAGTAGACTTGAGGTTGAGGCAAAATGAGGAACCTGGATAATTCTCAAAACGAATGATGAATCTAAGTGATATTCTTAGGAAGAAATAAGATTCCGTCCAGCAGTAAAGCACCAAGGTTGTGGAGGTGACTGGGTGTACAGATTCTCCGTGTGTGTTTGCCATGTGGTGGTACCACCTTTGACCAGTAAAAGGTCAGTCTGGTAGACATTTGGATGGAACGTAGAGGTAATGGTTTCTTTTGATGCTGGGAATTTGGACCTCCTTCTTCTTGGTCTTTGTAATTGTTCCATCAACAATGTTTACCCCTAAATTAAGTCACGATTAATATTCATCCGACTCTTCAGTAAATATTGCCTCCCACCCTTAAATTTGTAGCATTTAGCACCACAGACGACTACTTGTTTTTAAAAAGAACAGAGATGCCTCCATTCCTCTGTCCCACGGTAATTTTAAAAGAAACCATTTTTCTTAATCTAAAAATGTTTTAGTTGTAACATTGAAGAACTTAGAACACTGACATGAAAAGCAAATAACTGTAGAAAAATGCCATTGCTAACATTTTAATTGTTCTAACCGAGCCACTTTGGAAAACTGAATTCCTTTAGCATTATGTGTTCTGAGCATCTTTTAGTTTGGCTGTTCAATAACTGACTAAAGACCAGAGGATGAATACCATGAAGTGGCTCCTAATATGGTATCATTTTCATTTCCTGTTTGTTGAAAGATAAATGCTAACACTGTGAGGCTTCCCCACCCCCACCCCCACTTCTTAATTTATTCCTCCCCGAACCACACCACCAGGGAATAAAAAGGGAAAAAAAAAAAAATCAAATGTGATATGGCTTGAGACTGAGTCATCGAGTTAGGATAAGTTGAAAGCTTTTTCCTTCTTGTTTTTCCACTTTTTCCCTTTTCTCTGCCTTCCCCCAGTTCCTGAAACATCCTCCTCCCTTAAAATGCACTTTGATTTTAAAAAGTGAGTCTTACTTGATTTGAGGGTGGGGGGGAAATAATTTTAGACTTACCAAAAATTAATTGATATTTTAAAGATTTACTGTTAATTATGTGACATGGAAGGACTGAGTCCCTTCCCAATTCTAAGGCATTATTTTGGACAAATAGTCTGTAAACGTCCTGAACTGAGATTTTTTCCCACCCCATTTCTCTCCTTCTTCTCCTTCCCCTCCTCCCTCCCTCTCCCCGTCTCATATTAATCTCTTCCACAGCTTTTCTCTTAACTAAACCAGTATCTTTGGGGGGATACATTTCTTCCCTCTTCTACAGTCATATTATGTCCCCTATGCTCAAAGTGTCTTGAACTGTTGAAGATACCCTTGTGTAGGAGACAGTCTAGAGCCAGCATAAGAAAGCAGCCTGTAACAAGCAGCATCTGAGTCCCTACTCTGTACATCCAGTTAGGAACTCATGTACCTTCCGAAGAGAATGTTTTCTAGAATGAGGAGACTTGAATTTTTGTCACAATGTGACTAGCACATAGTAGGTACTCAGATACTGAGTCAGTGAATGAATAAACGTTCTGTACATTCATTTGGAAATGGGGACTCGTCCCCCCTTGTAGCTGTCTGCCTGTCCTGTTAAAATTGCTTGCCTGGACTGTCTGCATCTCTGTCTACTTGTGAAGAAAGATGGAGTTAATTTTGCATAAGTGTATCTGTGTGTCTAGGAGTTTCTCCACAACCACAACAGATGAATTTACGAGTTTTCAGTTCCCTAGCTCATTTTCCTTTGGCTTCCTCATGAATCAGGTTGGTTAATAGGCGTGATTCACGGTTTTGTCTTGTAGCTGTCTGTGTTACATGGGACTCCTTGGTGCCAGTAGGTCTAGGACTTCCCAGTTAAAGGCTCATGCATCTTGTGTTGAGAAATCACACACCGACACCTCCAGTTACTCGGAGTTTGGCAGTGGTCATATAGATTTCAAAACGATTAAGCAGTGATGCAAATTTTGTTGTATGCCAGGGGGCCATAGTGTAATTGGAATATGTATCATTTGGGATATTTAAAGAGTAATGCATCTGTAGTCAAAGAAATAACAGAGCATTTTTTCTCTCTACCAGCTTGCGAAAGACAAAGAGCGCCTGCAAGCCATGATGACCCACCTGCACGTGAAGTCTACAGAACCCAAAACTGCCCCTCAGCCCGTAAGTACTACGTGACATCCGGGGGTACCTGACACTATTTCTTCTCTGCTTCCCTTCCGCAAGGGAGGAGGATCCCTAGTCTGGCAGCTCTAAACATTGAAAGACTTAAGTTCCATCTTGAACTTAAGTTCCCTTTTATGAACAGTGCTGTGTGCTGGGCATTTAGGGAGATACGTACAGGATGATTCAGGCAGTCCTCAGCCACGAGACCCCACAATCAGCTCTTCTTTGGGACAGATGAGTGATGCTACGCCAATATACTGAAACATTCTATGACAGCTCTTTGGAAGGAAAAAACAAAAACAGAACAAAAAGCAATCTCTCTGATTTCTCATTGGTGGAAACACAGAGAGAGGACTGCCAGACCAGGAAGGCAGAAGGAAAAAATGTATGTTGGCATGGTTTAGCCAAGAGACAGTGGGTATGAGAAGAGGGTTGCGGGATGGTCCAGTCCAGTCTGAGAGTAAAGGAGGAGGAAATGTTGAAAGAATCAGAGGCTATAATTACTGGAGAACATCTAATGGTTACTAGAGAGCTGGAAGTGAAAATGACTCTTTCAAAGTGAGATTGAACATGGTGCCCTGAAATTACATTTCACTTTTAGGAATCTCTTACTACTTGCCTTATTTCCCCTTCCTTTGACCTTGAAAAGTGTCATGCAAGCACAGACAGTATCAAAATGGAAGGATGCTATCTGGACCCCAGATCCTATCTTGGGCCTCATTCCCTGTTTTACCTTGATGGTTTTCAGTTATGTTTCTTGTATACTTATACAGTTCTCAAAATCTAATTGCTTCAACTAATTTTTCACAATGGAGAGAGTGCTTTGCTTCTTGATTTTTAAGATTTGTAAAATTTAAGGGTACACTGCTTTTATTTGATTTTGCTTGGAGTCACTGTGTGAAAATTAATTGAGCGTTGACAATCTATAGTTAGTACCAGCAATTTTAATCAATATGCAATGATGCAGCGTAATGGCAAAGTATTGGTTTATCTGTTTTGACTGGTTTTTTTCTATAAATAAAGCAAACATACACCCATATATGTATGATTTATGGTGATAGAAATAAAACGGAGTCAGACTATTAACCCAGCAAATATGGTAGCCTGCCAAGATGCAGTTGGCAGACAAAATTAATGTCTGAAACAGAACACATTACTGAGATATAGGACATAAAATCATTAAACACTTTGCACATCCATTTTTACTAGGAAAGAGCCCTTGGTTTCCATGTATTTTGCAGTAAATGGCTGTAGGACCAAATGTGTAGGCCACCCAAAAGAAAGAATAAGGCCTTTTGGTATTGTGGAGTCATTAGTCAACCGTGCTGTAGGTGCTATTCCTATCAACCCCTTCTTTTAATGAGGCTCCTAGGAATAATGTGAACCCCGATAAAACAAATTGGTAAGATCCTTGCATGATCCCACTGAGTTCTTCAGTGGTTTGAGCTGGTGGCAAGGGGAGCTGATCATCTTGGAACTCTCTGGACATCTTCAGATGGTTTCCATTCATTAGGGAAATAGTTTTCTCCAGGATAAAGGGTTTGCGTCTCTAAACCCAGCGACAAGGGAGAGAATGAGATGACTTACTCTGTGAATTAAAAACAGAATATGAGGTTAGATATTAAATATGAGGATTAGAATAATATGAGGACTCAGCACTCTAGGAGTGGACTCGTTTAGGATCATGAGGCTTCTTGGTGAGAGGAGGGGGGATGAAAGCAGGAAAGGAATTGAGACACCCTACGGGGCATTCCACGAGCCATCATGGGGCTGGGTGCAGGCCTGGAGCGCCATATATATAAGCTTCCAGAGGCCACAAAGGGACCCTTGGGATTCTCCATGAGGACCCATGTTAAGCAGCCAGTGAACAGGGAAGAGCTGTCCTGGCGGAAACGTACAGGGCAGGAAGGTTTGTCTTCATTAGTATTTTGAAAAAATGTTTTACATGCTAGAAAATTATAACTTGGAAGGGGACCTCCTACTAAATTTATTTTTAACTGCTCTATTGAAAATTCTTTACCACTAGTCAACATTATCTCTTAGTAGCTCAGCACAGTATTTCTTTATTAAAAGAAATAGGCACGAATATTTTTGACTGAAAAATTAATAGCTTTTGAATTCATACACAGCAGGTTTTCTTTTGCAAAGAAGTCCAATATCGCTGCACAGCACTTCTATAACCATTTATTTGGAGTCCAAGTCAAACCTTTGACAGCTAGAGCAGTGCTACAAGCCAATATAAAGAACTCCAAGATGTAAACCAACAATAGGCCGCCTGTGTGAGGTTTGCCATTGTCAAATACATAGATTGTTTGGATTAGTTTATGTAAATGTACTGTTGTATTACCCTTTGGAAGAAAAAAAAAAGATCACATTTGTGTATGAAAAGTGGCTCCTTTCACAGGCAGCATTATAAATCCCTTATCCTTTAACTTACATGTAAGAAGTAAAAATTGGTGCCTGACAAGCAGATATTGTGTGACACTCTGTTGCCAGAGAGAACCTGCCTTCTTTTCATTTATTTGAAAATAGAAAATTTTATTATAGATACCATCTTATAAATCAGGAATTATTAAAATATGTATAGGTGAGGCATTGGGAAATTAATTATAAAAGGGAGACATGTAGTGTTTTGCGCGCAGTTTTTACTTCCTTGCTGTAAAAAGGGGAGGGGGCACAGGCACAGAGCAAACCCTCAGTTCTTTCAACTTTAGGGATATAGAGTTATCTGATCAGTTCTAAGGTGTAAAAGACTCCCCTTTGCCGGTAATTAATTTATTCCTCCCGAAATAATAGAACGCACAGTGTATGTTCAAACGCGGATCCTCCTCGACTCTGATTTGAAAGAAGCAGTTCCTGGGATTCAGATCCAACCCTTGCTGGGGACGCTCATGTTAGAGTCTTGCCAGGAAGTTTGTTAAGTTTTTTTCTTTTTTCCATTTCTGTTTAAAAGGAACTTGGTGTTTATTTTAAAATCCTTAGTCACTAAGTGATAGAATGCTTTGCTGTAAACGTTGCTTTTCACTAAATGCCATTTGGGTGGTAAGTGTCATTTGCTGTGTCCAGTCACCCAGCCAGTTCCCATTTCCCTGCATCAAAGAAACTGCCAAAACCTTCTTGGATTGTTCTGACATCAGCCCCTAGACGTGTTTGCTGGATCCTGTTGTGGAACTCATGTTCCCATTTGGCTTGTCAGAGGATATTCTCATCTGGGGAGAGTACCAAGATTTTAGACGTGAGTCTGACCTCGACCCCTCACCCTGGGCAGCATCTAGGTGAGCTGAACAGGGGTTCACAGGCATCCTATTCCACAGGTGCCTCCTGCAGCATCTCTCCCTGCTTGCTTGAACGTCTTTTAAAAGGACAAAAACCTCTTCTTTTGTAATCATACCCAGGACTCAAATTGCAGCGCACACTGTTTTTGTAAAGAGAATTTCTGAATTTAAAATCAAAGTAATTGCATCAGTGAATATTTATGGAACGTGCGACTGGGAAACATAGGGTAGGAAAATAGGGCAGACCCGTCCCTGCCACCAAGTGTGTCTTGTGGGAGACCTGCACTCCACGGGAGTGTGTGGACCACCGTCCCTGGCGGTGGGAGTGAGGAAGCCCCATGGCACCAGTGCCATCTGAGATGTGACGCAAAAGAGGAATGGGAGGAAGGAGAAGGAAATGAGCTTTCATGCTTCCTGCCGAGGGGTTAAGATAGGTGCAGGTGTTTGAGGAAGGGAACCGGGAGAAGAAAGTCTGTGATGAAGATCAGAGTGGAGGAAGGCAAAGAATAGTCGATGTCAGCCAAAAGCAGCTTTTGATTTCTAATGTTATTTATAAGCTTTCAGTGTTAGTAAGGCTGGGCCGTGTTTACCAGAGCAGCTGCAGATTCTAGCACGGGAGTTACACAGTGTAAAGCTGGGCCTGTCATATGGCCAGAATGGCCACGAGTGTTGTAGGCTGGCGTTTCCAAAGATTCATCTCTCTTCCATGTTCGGAGAAGCACAAGTGAAAAACCAAGGGATCGTAAACTGTCCTAATGAGAGTGATATTCTTTTGTTCCACACTCAGTACCAGTAATGTTCTCGAGGTAAACACCACAGTGGGTTGCTTGAGGGCGAATGTCTCCATGCTTACTCCATGGAGAATTTCCTGACATGTTTCTTTGGAGGAAGGCCGCACTCAGAGGATAAAACAATAACCACCACTACCGCCGAGAAGCATGTCTGTATTAATACTTGATTAAGTTGTTAAGGAGTTTTGAAAAAGATTTTTTCACTATCATAATGTCAGGAAGATACTGTAAATCATATTTTATAATCTTGAGAATATGAGAGGTAGGTTTAGCTTTAGGGTATTCCTACCCTCCAGAGAACAGCTCCCAACCCTGGTGAAACCACATTCCTTCAGGTTTGGTGGGCAAGTAACTACAGTGTAGGTAGAATCTCCTTTCTGAAAATGTTATAAAACACAGGAACTTGGCTATTCGAAGCGAAAGGCAGTATTAGATTTTCCTTTGTACACATTCTCTTTTCCTCCAACCATAGCAATTAGGACTGTTTGGAAGTAGTTCTTAGCTACTATAAAAACTGTGTGTGTCCCCCACCAGCCCCCCAAAAGCAGGGGGGCTCCTTTAACTCTTAATGAAATGGATGATCCTGTGGGCTGTTGGCTGCAGCCTGGCTGTTGAGTTGGAGAAGTAATTTGAGGCCATCATAAAAAGAGATTTGCAAAAACAAGCAATGTTTATTATATATGGTTTCTCGTGAAGCCCCCCGTGCTGAGGTTCGGTGTCAGTGGCGATCGCCTTCTCAGTCACTGTCCTACACGGGGCCAGATCTCAGGCAGTGGTGAGACTAGGCAGACGGAGTTGTGCTCAAGGTCACCCCCTGCCCAGCAACACCCATCTACCCCACCCCGAGGTCTGGGAACGTCCCTCCGGTCCTCCATCCTCAGAAAGGCCATCTCTGAACACAAGGGATTCGTGTCTAGAATTCACCTGTCAGCAGGTCAGTCAAACCAGCAACAGGAAAACAAGTGGGCACAAGAGTCCCTACTGAGCGCCGGGTCCCTCAGAGTCTGGGTTTCAGGTTTGCCTTTTGTTCTCAGAATCTGTTCTGAAACAAGGCAGGAACACAAACAAAAACACACAGGAATTCTGATGGGAATCCTTATGACAAGTCTGTTTCTGTCCTGGGTTTACATCAGCAGTGCGTTGATTTTTTTTAAAAAATGGGAGTGACTCACCGTCTTTTAAAGAGAGAGCAGAGGTTACTGTTTAAAAACGAAAAGATAAATCTTTGTTTCAGAGGGGGGCTCAGCAGAGTATTGAGTATTGGGCAGCTGATGTGGTCCCAGTTGTTTAGATGGGTAAGATTTCTAGGAGAGTCCCCCTGGAACTGTCCTGGAAGAAAAACCGAGAGTTGAGAGTGGACAGAAATTAAAAAATAAAATAAAACCCTATGGCAATCTGAAGTGACATAAGAATTCAGCTTTTGGCTGGCGTTTCAGAGATTATCTTTGCCGAAATCATCACATGATGGAAACTCGCCATGTAGAAAATATCAGAGTTACTAACTTTTCTAAACATAGCAACTTCTTTTTAAATAGAAAATGAACACAATCTGAAAAATAGGAAAAGAAACCCTCCCAGTCCCATCCCTTCCTGCTCTAGGCCCCAAGAAAAAATTCTCTCTTCCAACCTGAGCTACAGTCAGAACGAAGCACTTGTGCGTTCATTTTTAATTGATGAATGTTTTAAGCTCTAGTAGTTTACAATTCAGATGAATCTTTCAAGATTACAGCACATCTCTCACTGTTCCCAGTTTGCTCTTCTGAGTCTGTAATTAATTTGGGGGTGGTGGTGGAGGGGTCCACTGTTTTTCAGAGAGACCTTAATTAAAAGAGCAAGTTTGGTTTGAACACAGAACCTGTCTTGAAACGTTCCCCCAGCTCCATCTTCTCACCCCCTAGTGACCTTCCTCCCCAGAGATGGTTTCTCCTCGAGACCAGCATGTGATCATGCAGCCTGAGTTTAAAAGTTAAGAAACTTCGATCACACTTGACAAGGTTGACATTTCATTAACTTGTTGGTTCAGCCTTCAAATGATTTCATGAGGCGAAGCCCCCTCTATTTGGAGTTTACAGCTTTTTGTTCTTCCTTCCCGCACAGGCTACAGTCGTGTTTAATTTGGAATCAGGGTTCCTTTGGCAAATTAGCAATTAGAACAATTTTGTGGGAATATGTATATGTGTCATTAGTTTCCCTGCAAATTAATAGCAAGGGCAGAGGTCAGGCAGAAATTTTCCACTTGACTGCAGTTCCTCTATGGAGACTTGGCACTTGGTTCTGGAACGGCCACAGCTGCTCTCAGCCACCCTCTTCCTCTCCGAACTGTCTTTTAATTAGTTTACCTCATAGCCATCATTACAAATATGACTGCCTCCCCTCCTCGAAATAAAATCACTGTTTCTACAAAATATTCCCGTGACGTCTTGCACTAGTGTGCATTGATGGTGGGTCAGTTGAATGCAGCATTTAATCGTTAGATCACCTCCATCCGCGTCTCCTAATGAGAGTCCTTACAATATATTTTTATCTGGTAATTAGCCGAGATTGGCTGCTTCCTCTGTGGCTTATTAGAGACAGCCCAGCGGTGGGTGTGAATCACGGTGTCATTTGTCAAGCCTGGTAAAAATCCCCTCTCTGCTCTCTCCTGGCTTGGTGTTGATTTCCCCTGGTTACCTGTGTTTCACAGTCTCCAGAAAATTCAGCTGCCTCTCTGTTGTCAGGGATTGTGCTAACCGGGAGGGATTTTCTATTTTACTGTTGCTTTTGGGATAGAAACAGTCCAAGTCTTAAGACCTTTGCCAGAGCTGCAAGAATGACATTCTTTTCACGTTTTATGACTTCGTACCCATATTGTGGGGCTTGTCTATTCTTGTAGGTGAGCTCCCAAAAGATGGGCCTGCACTTGCTGAATGTTCCTGTGAGTTTGGGCTTTTGGCAGTGAACTAGAACCCAGTGGACTTGATCTTCCTCACAGAACTGGAAAGGACCATGCATATTTCTTGAGGACATTGTATTTATATTATCATTTTCATTACCTTTTAAAGAGCACTGTGGTGTTTAGGGTAGTGTTCTTCAGCCAAGAAGCCAAAAGCAGAGTGGGTTCTCGGAATTGCTTTATGATTGTTATGCCTGTCTTCCTTTCATCAGGGTCTGCATTTGACGGTAAGCCCTCCAAGGGCAGCAGTCGTCTGCTCTGTCCCTGTTCTGGTCATTGCAGTTTCCATTGCCGTCGTCTGCTCGGAAATATTTATTGAATGCCATTTATAAGCAGGAATAAAAGCTAATCCCCAGGTCCTTTCCAAAAATGAGCATGTTGAAAAAGGAACCTGGTTCATGTTTATCTTTCCCATTATCTGGGCAGAAGGAGAATATTATACAAAGGGCCTAGAATCACAAGTGTGTATTTGATTTTGAGTCCAGATTGTGAATATGGGCAAGTTATTTAATCTCTGATGAGCCCCTGTCTGCTTCTCTGTAAAATACGAGCGTAACATCTCAAGTATTCGTGATGGTATGAGAATTTCAGTGAAACCAGGCAGTGGCAAGGGGTTTACCACATTGTGTGTACAGATGGCACCCAGGGCTTGCCTGGGCATTCGGATACTCTTAGGCCTAACAGCATCTGGTTTTTACAAGTTGTGTATTCATGAGCATTAGACTGGTTGCTTGGGCTGCTGGATGTTTAGATACACTGTTCCTCTGCTTGGTCAGTGAGTAGGGCCCAAGGTGAAGAGGTGGTCGCCCCAGCCTTCCCCCGCGACCCCCAGAACAGTTCTAGCCTGTGAGTGCTCCACAAGACTTTTAGCACTTGGGCTGCAAATGTGTGTCCAGAAGTTGCCAGCATTGGTGAAAAAGAGCTCCCAGCGTCTGCCCAGCTTGCCGGGGGATCCCTAAGGATGGTGCCATCTCCATAGCTTGCTCTTATCAGGTATAGGGGAGCCTGGGGTAGGAATTGGGTGGAGCTGGGAGGGGTGTGTCTGATGTTGGCTGAGCCAGCATTTCAAGGGAGGAATAAAAAGGAAAACCCAACCCAAAGCCTCACCCAGCATTCAGTTTCCAGCACCATGTTTATCTTTTTCTGTCAGTATTTCCTCAACAGTATTTTATTTTTCTCATTACTAGGGCATGAGAAAGGTTGAGTCTTCCTAACAAATTGGAACTCTGTTTTTATCTGTTCTTTGATTAGATCTCAGAGGAATCTAATTTTTAACAGTTTCTACAAATAATGCTTTGGAGTTAGGACTCTTACAGTGGTGAAACAGACTTAATTTGTTAAGTGATTCAAAATTTGGTTTCAGGCAGATACTGATACCGTTAGTGAACCCAGATCTAGCTGCTCACCACTCAAAGGCCAGTAAATTGGCCAGGTGGGCGGAAAGGAAAGTTTGCTTTATTTTGGATGTCAGCAACGGGGAGTGAGGGGAGGCGCTTGTCCAAAGGCCAACTCCCTCCACTGATAATCAGGGGGCAAGAAAGAGCTTTTATAGACAGACGGAGGGGGCTACATGCAGAAACAGCGCAGTCAGCTCTGACGGTCATCTTGAAGTTGGTCATCGGTGGTCTGCCCAGCGTCATCTTGATTGTCTTCAGTAGTTAATCTTGATTCCCAGGGTCGGTCAGTTCCCATTTCCTTGAGGCCACTTCTTGGGATTGTGGCAGCTTCTGTCGTGGCTACATTCTGCTCATCATGTAGCCTTCTCCTGCCTGGTGGGGATTTCAGTATCTGCAAACAGCTTGCAGGACATGGCTCAGAATATTATCTATAGCCCTTGAGGGACTAAAGGTCTGGGCCTGTGCTTAGTGGCTACAGTGTTACGATCGGGTCTCCCCTGTTTTCCTTTGTTTCTTCTGTGTGTTCTCACTTCTCGGATGAGCTTATTCCTTGGCTAAGGCTTTTCCACAGACAGGCAAGGACATGGTGGGTGGGAGTGAGGACCACAGGCTCCTGCTCCACTTTGATACCAAGTAATCCTGCTCTGCTAAACTTTCTTGGATTGGAGGTAGCTGCAGGTTTCTGAGAGAGCACGTCTGAGTAAACAGCAAGAACTGTGTCGAAAACAACCAAGTTCTTCAGTGGAGCCAGATACAGTGTTTCAGTAGCAAGCAGATTTTTGGAAGGTTGGGGGAGGACAGGCTTATATTTCCAGTATTATTAAGAGAAACACTTCAAGGCAAAGGCAAAACAGGTAATAGGAAGGAAGGCCCCAAACAGGACTCGTTTGTCTTCCCCCATGCTACTGCAAATAACTAGTAGCTATTTCTTTACCTGAAGCACTGGATTACTCCATTTTGTTACTACACATTTGAAACTAGAGGGAAAAAAATGAGATTTTATTTTTGATAGTTCCAGATCTCTCCTATGCCATGTTTGTTTTAAACGAATGGATTCCAGTCCTGCATTGGATAAGAGTTTAATGAAGATGACACATAAAGCTTTCAAAGAGGACTCTCTGCCAACTGATGGAGCTAAATGAATGTCTAGTGGATTGGTTCCACTCTTTTAATAGGTCATGGGCCAGGCCCTTCTGCAGTAGTTCTCATGCCTGAAGTGTCATCCTGGAGTTGAGTGAGCCTGTCCCAGTGTGGTGTAGCCACTGGCAGCACGTGGCTGTTTAAATAAAATTGTGACTTTTTTTGAGAGTGAGGAAAAATAGTTTCTCTGTTGTACTAGCCCAATTCAGAAAGGTTTGTCACAGAGCTCAGGTCAATACCATTGTATCATCTCAACTGGTGTTTCCTGAAACATCAGTGTTGGTGGGGCTACAAGGACTCTATCTCCCTCTTTGAGGTTTACGAGGCATAGTAGGCTATAAAAGAGGGGTGTGAAGTTGTGATTAAAGAAACATCATGACCCAGAATTTCTCACACTCACCAGGCTAAGCAACCCCTTTTGTGTCTGTAAATACTTAGTTAAATGTCTTTGGAAAAAAACTGTTTCAGCAATAGGAAAGGAGAACATTGCAAGAGATATTTAATAACCTATATGTGGAAAGAATCTGAAAAAGGATATGTGTGTGGATCTGAATCACTTAGCTGCTACTGCTGCTAAGTCACTTCAGTCGTGTCCAACTCTGTGCGATCCCATAGACGGCAGCCCACCAGGCTCTCCCATCCCTGGGAATTCTCCAGGCAAGAACACTGGAGTGGGTTGCCATTTCCTTCTCCAATGCATGAAAGCGAAAAGTGAAAGGGAAGTCACTCAGTCGTGTCTGACCCTCAGCAACCCTATGGACTGCAGCCTACCAGGCTCCTCCATCCATGGGATTTTCCAGGCAAGAGTACTGGAGTGGGGTGCCATTGCCTTCTCCAAATCACTTAGCTGTGTACCTATAAATCAACTACAATGAAAAGAATCATAGGAAAGGATGCTAGAAATTTTAATAAACAGCTTTTACATGGGAAGTCCCCTCCTGTTTCAGCTGGCGATAAACATCTACTTAGAGGCTTAACTCTGGCCAGCCCTCCCCGTGTCTTTCCCGCTGGATCTCGGTGCATTCTCAGTGGCTCTTCTAAGCATTCTTCCTTTCCTCACAGCTGAATCTGGTATCCAGTGTCACCCTCTCCAAGTCTGCGTCAGAGGCTTCTCCACAGAGCTTACCTCATACTCCTACGACCCCCACTGCCCCCATCACTCCCGTCACCCAAGGCCCCTCCGTCATCACCACCACCAGCATGCACACGGTGGGCCCCATCCGCAGGCGGTACTCAGACAAATACAACGTGCCCATCTCTTCAGGTAGATCCTCTATTTTTGCCTCACGTAGAGTTGTAATCAGCAGTGCTTGTTGACCAGCCTGTTTGTAAAAAGTGATAATTAATAGGACAATGATTCTTATTTAGCAGATATTGCGCAGAACCAAGAATTTTATAAGAACGCAGAAGTTAGACCACCATTTACATATGCATCTTTAATTAGGCAGGTAAGTAAACAATGCAGTTTGTGAAATTGCATCAGAAGGTATATGTGTACAGGGATATATTGATGAAGTAGATTTAAAACCGTTTAGTATGCAAGCATGCTAAAACCTTTTCTATAAGGTTTTTTAAAACTGCAATATATAATATAATTGCTTTTGATTAAGTATTACAATACGATGTGATTATTAGGAAATTCATTTCACACAACAGTGAAAATGAGCCTGTTTAAAGATGGCAAGTCAATTATCACAAGCTACAGTAATCTCTGATCCCTAGAATTAATCTGAGCTCTAAATAATTACTGAGCTTTAATCAGCTAGTGAAATGTTTTGCATTTCTCTTTGATTCAGCTTTATGAATGACTAATAAATTAATATTTCTGTACGGAAACAGAAATAAAAACTCAAAACAATTGGATAATTCCATTTTGAATTTTGCTATTGAACTGGTAAATAGAGCCATTCATCTTAGATCATTTCGTGAAACCTTTCTCAGGCTTTAGCTCGGCATCACAATTGTTTCCTATTTTCCAAAAATTGTATAATGACAGTTGTGCTGATTTGGTCATAAATTATCTTTTTCTGTTATGTTCGCTTCACAGGCCATTCTCGAATCTCCAGAAAAGCAGCTAACACTAAATGAGATCTATAACTGGTTCACACGAATGTTTGCTTACTTCCGACGTAATGCTGCCACGTGGAAGGTAAGCTTTGTTGCAGGTCTGTTCAGTCTTGGATCTTGCCATTTACAGGGGAGAATTTGTTGTTGGTAACGTCTTGTAAGTTACAGTAATATTGTTTTGATACATTCAGAGAGTCTAATTTGTAGGAATATTGGATTGAGAAAATAATTACTGTGGCGTTGAAAATGCTAGGCTGGAAGACTGCCTTACTTTTGCATCAGATGGACCAAATTTGTCTGTCTCTCTCTGGTTGGAATGTGAAGGAAGTTGTCTTGTGTACACAAACCTCATGCCTTGAGGTCTTTAGCTAGCATCAGTATTTATTTCTGCAGAGACTGCATAGATAACTTTTTTCGTTAGCCGTTAGTAACGTGGAAAAATGATCAGGTAAATGTGAGATAAACGGAGAAGGCTGTATACTCCAAACACTAGCACAGTATATGGAAGTTACTGCAGGAGAACCCTATATATATGTATGTATATATATATAAGTTGGTTTTTTTTTTTTTAAGTGAAGAGACTCAGATATTCATTTAACTGTGGGGAAGAAGTAATTATGAAATATATGACTTGACTGATACCATTTGCTCTAGACAAATCATCCATAGCTCCAAGTGGGATGCCCCCAGCAAGACTTGTGACCACACAACAGTCCTCAATCCAAGTTTCACAGTTAGTGTATAGATTATGTTAGCATTGATTGCATTGTATTAGATTAAGCTCTCAGCAATTTTTGGATTTCCTCACTATAATTTCTGTTTTAATAATATTTTTGCTATAGAAAAAGGGGCAGGTACTATTAGAGATTATTTTTGCATAGTTAATATTTAGAATTGTTATAATCCCCCAATTCTAAGACATTTAGAAATATTTAAAATGCAAATATTTTACATGGTTTTATTATAAAGATGATAGGGGTTTGTTATAGGGTGCAAATAAAACATGCTTTGCTTGAACTAGAAGTTTTCCTTGCTACTTATTAACTTTATATGGGAGGAAATCAAACATGGAAAATACATTTCCTCTACTACATTTGTCATAAATTAGCATTTTTAAAACAAAATGAATATAACCACAGAATTAATTCTTCACACTTACAGTCATGAATAATGACCCAATGTACCTTTTTTCTATTAAGACACATGGGCGCTGAAGGAACTTGGTTCAAAACATTCCTTTCTCTTCTTCAGCCTGCCCTAAGGAAGAGAAGATACAAAATAATCTTCAGCTATGAATGCTTTTCAGAATTTAGGAAGTATAAACATGAAGCAGACGTTTTCTTCTAATTACCTTTTATAAATAGCAAATAATCAGATTTGAAAATAGTTACCAGTGTCGAATGTGATATTTAGGCTCAAATCTTCAGATTTAACTTTTTCATTTCTGTAAAGTGCCAGAAAAAGTGCCATTCATATAAACAGTCCTAGGTGAAGTATTTAATGATTCATAAATACATACACTTTTCTCTCCATGTCCTATTTGTGCTGCAGTCTTACACAAAAGATAAAATGCCAGGTAAAATGATGACTGGGAAGAGCTCACTCACCTTTTCGGGGAAGTTCTCTATTTCCAGTTGCTTGTGCTTGGATGTACAGTCTTCAAAAGCAGAAACTTAAGTTTTGACCTAACATCTTAATTTACATGGCTGTACAATATAGACAGTTCTAGAGCAGTCCTGTTTTTCAGACACGACTTTTCCAGTTTGTACATCTTGATACTTACTGTAAAACAGTAGATAGGATGAGGAGAATTACTGCTTTCTGTTCCCAGTTAGGCGTCCTCTGGGTACATGTACTCTGGATTTTTTTTTTTTTTTTTTTTTTGGTGAGAAACTTGGGTTTATTTCAAGCACTTCAGTGTTGTTTTAGGAGATAAAGAATGCTAAGGGTCTACTGTTATCTCTGCCTTTGTGCAACATAAAAAAGAAAATGCTTTTTAAAGACTCATTTATATGTGGAGAAATTTGTCCTACCAAGTATAATGCCAAACATTTTCCAGAGATTGTTGTTTGGTAGAAACCTATCAAACCTGTTTGAATCAGGTGTATCCTTTCATAGTCACTTGGAGGTCTTGAACCCACCCCAATTATGCTGATATTGCTCAAAAATTCCTTGAGTATTTATCCTATGGCTTCTTCCTGTGAGCAGTTCATCATGCCATGTGATAAAATTTATCTCATTACCTTCTAAATCAGACCAGAAAAATCACCCTCCTTGAGCATGACTCCTCACAGAGTCACCAGTGGTGATTATCCAAAAATGGAAACACCTCTCAAAGAACAGATCCAGCGCTGCCCCTGGAAAGGATCAGGGAGAGAGGAAATGGTGAAGGGAAGGAACACAGAATGTTTGAGCAATAGCAGTGTTGCTGAAATAAAGTGAAGGACTTAGGAGGGCTGTGAGGTGTGGTATTGGTATCGTCTTCTTATGCCCCCGTTGTCACCTTATTCCCTGTAAGAAGAAAATTGGGAGTAAATGACATGGGTCTCTCTGAAATACCCTCATGTCCAGTTTGAAGGGTCAGTAAGTTCAGCCAGGAGAACGGAAGAGGTAAACCGGTGCTTGTTACTTTACCTGGTGAGGGTTGTGGAATTTCCTGAAACTCAGGAAAGGTGAGATGTTAAAAACTCTTCACCCTTCAGTTGAGCTCCTCCTCTGGTAGGTTACAGATGTCAAGGGTTTCAGTTTAGGAGTGACCAGAATTTACTTCTTACCCTAAGAAAGTTCTGTGTAAATAGAAGCCATCAAATAGTATAAAGCATTCTCGCTTTGCCATTGAGAGTTCTACTCATGGTTCCCTTTGGCATTTTCTCTGTTAATTAAAGCACTTACCCCTGGTAAGGGCCAGCTTTTATATGTTTGGGAAGGTAAGGCATAGCTTGATAATGGACGCTAATCCAGTGAGGGTCATGTCATCCTCTGATCCTGTCAGATGCAGGAGGCGGTACTCTCAGTGGTAAACAGCCAGTGTCCATTTCTTCTGAATAAATCTGAGAAAATGGGTCAAAGGTGTTAAAGCCAAAACTTCAAAGAATAAAAAAGCAGCAGCAAAATGACTTAAACCATTTTTGTATGAGAGACAATGAGTTCAAAGGTGACAGTTTTAAGCTTGTTTGCTGATTTTAAAGTCATATTAACATTACTTTTATATTTTGGCTTTGAAACATATTTGGGAGCTAATATTTTAGTATGAGAGATGAGTGGGTTTAAAAGGGACTGTTTTATGCTTTACTTGTTTCCTGATTTTGAAGTCATATTAACATTACTTTTATATTTTGGCTGTGAAACCTGCTTGGGGGCTAATACACATATTAAAAAATACTTCTGGTTAACTATGACCAGAGATTAGGTGAAAATGCCGAAGTACAGTTAACTCATCATTTTGGATTTTGATTTTTCTTTTTTGGAAGAGGCGCCCTTCACCACAGGAGGGTCCTCCTAGGGGTGGGAACTGCAGCTCTTGGGGATGGGTTTACAACCGTGGGCTGTTAGGCTGAATTTACTGCTGTTTTTGGAGTCTTTTTCTTATGGACAATGTTCTCTCTTTTATACTTGCTGCAGAATGCAGTGCGTCATAATCTTAGTCTCCACAAGTGTTTTGTGCGAGTAGAAAACGTTAAAGGGGCAGTATGGACAGTGGACGAAGTAGAGTTCCAAAAGCGAAGGCCACAAAAGATCAGTGGGTACGTCCGCCACGTTTGAACCTCTTAGCCTGGCTGGGATTGCGCTAACCAGTGTCACGTAGAGGCTTTGGCTGCTAGATGGTGTTAGACCAGACACCTGGTTTCACGTTGTCTCAGTGAAGGGAAGCAAAAAAGCATTTCATCCCTCCCGTTTTGTATACCCGCCAGTCCCCTTGCCCTGCTTGCTGGTCTTTGTTGCATCACATGCTAGTAGCTTTTAGGTGGCAATGCATATTAACCCTCACAAACCATTGGCTTATGCTTATTGCATTTTATTTTCTTTCTCCTGTTCCCTGTATTGGATGTCTGTTCTGCCCCCAACCCTGCCTCTCTCCTTTTGTTGCCACTTCATCTCCTTTGCTGCTGCTCCTATCCCAGGGTGCCATTCGCACCAACCTCTCACTGCATAAGTGCTTTATCAGAGTAGAGGATGAGTTTGGGTCCTTTTGGACAGTTGATGATGAAGAGTTTAAACGTGGCCGCCATATTCAACGAGGCCGTCCTCGCAAATACTGCCCCGATGAAAACTTTGACGAGCTTGTCGCACAGTAAGAGCCTTTACTTGCTTTTGTTTTTTTGTTTCTGCTGTTGCTTTGGCTTTGCATGGTTGACTCATCCCATAATAGTTTTGCATTTCACCACGTAGCAGTGCCACGGCTTTCTGCAACGGAACTAAATTGTGTGATTTGTACATGTATTTCTCTCGTTTCCCTTGGAACACCAGCGCCCTGAATAATGCTTTTTTGACGTCTTTAATGCAAATACCGGTTGTCTTTTGATTCAGCAGCTTCACGGGGACCCCTATAACTCAGTGCTTTTGCGTGACCCCTAATTCCTCCAAGTGAAGAGGAAACTCTTCTTTAGAGTTAAAATGTGTATTTACTGGGGTAAATTTCTTTTTATTGGCTCACTCGTATAACAATATAAATGTAGTAAAATGAATGATAAAAGTGCTCCAAGCATAGGAAGGAAATTAGTTAACATTCCATCCACTTCCTTTAAGGATCATTGATCAGTGTAGGTAATTTCCTCCCAAAAGCCACCCCTACCTTTCTGACCATATCCTCACATGTGATTTTTTTAAAGTATTTTTATCCTTCCTGTCTACAGATGTTCTTACAACAGTATCTTGTCATCATTTGATCAGTAAATGGACACAGCATTAAATTATTCTTTTATCCTCACAAATTTGGCTGTGCCAGAGAGACTTGAACCAGCCTTGGCTGACCAACCCTCCCTGGAGTACCCCCTCTCTCCTTTTTGGCAGTAAATGAGCCTTGAAGACTTTTTCTTCAGAGCTACCCTGCCATTCCTCTAGCATTTGTTCTAGAACTCAAATCCTGAAGAAGCTTAAGAGCCAGGATTCCTCCCGCCTGCTCCCAGGAGACCTTGCCGTCAGCTCACTGACCATCCCAGAGCATCAGCCTTCCTGCTAGAGTCAGGAGCGGCTGCTCCAAATTGACAAAAGATTCATCTGCGGAGGAAGTGCCCAAGCTAATTATCACATAGTCTAAAGTTTTACCCCCAATTTGCTTGAACAGCAATGTCTATCCAGCTCAGAGGTGTTCACATAGACCAGCCCCCGGTGAAGCCAGGGGCTAGGGAGAAACCCGACTTTCCTTTGGGTTGGGGACTGGGAGACATTCCTGATTTGGAAGGATACCAGCAAGCTTAAGACTTAGCAAAGAACTCGGGGGGTGATTGTGTTTAACTTTGAGTTTTTATCTTTCTCTTACACAGTAACCCTTCCCTTATTAAAAACATGCAGACCAGCCACGCCTACTGTACACCTCTCAATGCAGCTTTACAGGTAAGATGAACGGCTGCCCCGACTCTGTGGCAGAGGGACATGTCTCCCCCACTCATTTCAAAATATATTAGCCTCGCTCTAATTAGATATTAAATTTTAATTCCGTTAAACTTTTTTCTTAAGTGCACAAAGCATCGTACTCCCTGGAGGCAAACATATCGGGCTGCTTCAGCATTAGCAGGATGCTTAGCATTTTGAATATTGTGGCAAAAAAATTAAAAGTTCACTTATTAATATTTATCAGCAGTATCATAATTTCCATCCTCTTATTTCAGAATTTCACTTGAGGCAAAAATACCACAAGTGTAATTACTCTAGCACAGCTATTAATGTGCTGGATGATAGGCTACTGTATCACATGACCTTCTATTGTTCACCGGTTTAAAGAGAAAGCAGAGCTTTTTTATTTCTTCTCCTTCTTTTAAAGTCTATTTTAGCATCTTTTCACTGGGGAGGGAGGAGGCTGGGTCTGGTTCGCTGGGTAAAAGTAAACTGTTTTTGTTCAAGCCATAGAGTTAGACTCTAGGTTTCCAGCAGATTGCTCAGGGTTACATAAGAAGCTTGCAGGATGTTTGCTCCTACTGACAAACCAAGCCGTCCTTATGTAACCGGTGTTACCAGCGGTGGGGGGGGGGGGGGGGGGGGGGGAGGAGGGTGAAGACACGGGGTTTGAGCAGGAGGGAGGTAACCTCCCCGATGTGAGTTACCAGGGCAGCCCTGGCGTCTGTCAAGCCTTCTAATTATTGCACATCTCAGTTACCAAACAATCAAGTCACAGCCAAATCGAGAGAGGACTGGAGTACACTACACTGAACTTACCTGGGCAAGGCCGTCCTCCGGAGTTCATAGGTGGACAGGGTCTTGTGGACCTTCGCAGCCGGCGTTCTTGATACAGATGTGACGAAGTCTTGTGCCCATTCAACGGGCCAAAATTAAAATTTCCCGAGGGAAGGGCACAAACAGAAGCAGACGTCTTAAAAAGGCTCCTTAAGGGGGTGATAGTGATGAAAACACAATGGAGACACTCGGCATTAAGGGGAACAGAGTTGGGTAAAGAGGTGATAGAATAATCTTCCTGTTATCACTAAGCACCTGCCCTGCGTCCTAGAGAACCATTTTCCCAGTTTACTCACTCAGCGAAAGCTTCCGGCTTCCGAGGATGGAGCCATACACAGCCTTAACACACTTTTGAGTTCAGAGGCAAATTCACTCAGCTTAGCTTTTCAGTAATTTTATATATATATATATATATACACACACACAGCCCAAACCAAATTTAATAGGAGGAACTACTTTCTGTGTTTCTTTTAATTACTTGTAGTTTACACAGTAACTTTAGAAAAGCAAATGAAGGCACGCTTAGATGCCGCCACTGTAAATACCATTCATTAGTAGCTTATTTTCCCTGGAGTCTTATGAAGTGTGAATTTAAAGGCTGCTCTATCTGGAATGGTATTCAGATTACAAGCACATTTGACATTCATGAGGCTGCCAGGCAAAAAAAAAAAACCACACAGCCCACCAGCAGCAGTGGTCCTCCAGCCTCTGGATTCTCTTACCTTAGTGACTGATTTCCACTAGGATGCTTTCTCTTTACAGAACTGCTCACACTTTACTTCTGCATTTACCTTTGGCCCCTGTACCCTTTCTTACTTTCAGTGATAGCCCCAAACTCTCCCATCATTTTTCCAAGAATCCTTTGTATCTATCCTGAGGTGAGGTGAATACCTGGGTCTCAAGTCATGATTTGAGGAATGGATCTTCTCCCTCTCCTCCAGGAGTTTGGGTCCTTGGTCAGTAGACAGTCCTCTCAGACAACTTTCCACCATGCACCTTAAATAAAGAGACCACCAGCAGGCCTTCCCTTCCTGCCCACTTCCATTTTTTTCAAGGCAAGTAAAAATAATAGTGGAACAACATCTTCACAAGATTACTAGAGCAACATAACGCGTGATATACAATATATAAAATAGGACAGCAGAATCCACTACAGAAATAAAACATTGGACTCGGGACAGATTGCATTATGCTCTGAAAAAGTGAAGTAACTAAGGGTAACCGTAAAGCTTCATATTTATAGACTGCCTCTCCCCGCTGGGATCTCAGAGCAGTTAAGGCTCCAGGAGGGACAGGACTTAAGCACCTTCGATTTGGGGGGGTAGAGAGGCCAGTGTGATGTGAAACCACGTTCTCTGCATTGGACCAGTCCTTTGTAAAATCTGTGACCCCTTGCTCCAAAAGAGACATCAAGTACAAAAGGAGCCACTAGGTTAGACCTAAGCTGTTGGTGGAAAGTTTTCTAAGCTCGGGTAGGTGGCTTTGGTCACTCATGCAGAGAATGTCCAAGAAGCTGTCTTGTGTAGGAGCGACTGGGTTTCTCATTGCAGCCCACGTCATCGTTCTTTTAAAAGAGGAGCACACTGGTTTTCTTTTTTTGTCTGAGAATCAAGGATTGGTGTGAGTGCTTTACCTTTGGATGCCTTTCACCAGTGTCAGCTGTGTTTTATGATCCAGTTCCCATCGGAATTGGCCTTGACCCAGAACACACTGAGAGCCACAGAAAATGAATCACCCCGAAAAGGTTGCCCTGTCCGTAGGATGGCCAGCTCGTCCCAAAGCATACATTCTCGGGAACACGTTAGTGTTGTATGTACTTCTCCATCTTTGACTGGAGAAGCTGCAAGGAAAAAAAACACGAAGCTAGAGCTTGGCCCCACCCTTGCCACCTTCTGACTGTAAAAGTGAAAGAGACTCACTGATGGTCCCAGCAGAACTTCCATGTCAAGGAGAAATAGGGCCAGTGTGTGTGTCTAGCTGCAGTTTGGTGTGGGGCGGATCAGGCAACGGGTCTGACTTTTCACTCTGCCAAAAAAAGAAAAAATGTTTTATTGCAATTACAAGAGATCTGTTGAAAAAAGTACTTGATGCAAATTATTTGACAAACAGTAGGAGAGTGAGGAACGTTCAGATGTGCTGTTCGTCAAGATGAGTTCACCACATTTGGGAATGAAAATGGGATTCCCCCTCCCCCGCTTTTTAGAAGAAGGCAGTTACATAAATTCAGAAGTGGAGGGAAGGAAAAGCTGTGGGCTTGCAGTGGGCCTGGCTTTGAAGTCATCCCGTAGCCAGTGCTGTGTTAGGTGTGGGCAGGTCATCCGTCCCTGGGCTTAAATCTCGAAGGCGTTTCTGGCTTTGGACCTTGTGCAGCAAGCGAGACTGTGATTGTCTTAACACGCAGATTCCCTGCAGCCCAGCTCTGCACCTGTTCTCTCTTCACTTCTGGCTTCTACTTGGTCTCTAGAGCCAGGGTTTCTAGAATCGTCTGGACTCTTGTATCACTGGCCAGTTGGAGTCACTGCACCAGATTGTCTCGTGATTGTACTTTTACTTCTGCTACTGCCGCTGCTAAGTCGCTTCAGTCGTGTCCGACTGTGCGACCCCATAGACAGCAGCCCACCAGGCTCCCCCGTCCCTGGGATTCTCCAGGCAAGAACACTGGAGTGGGTTGCCCTTTCCTTCTCCAATGCATGAAAGTGAAAAGTGAAAGTGAAGTCGCTCAGTTGTGCCAGGCCAAGTGTAGTCTGCAAGAGTACAAGTTTGATAAATCTTGGTCTCATTACAGCTGCCAGTTTTTGCAAGGCTGTCCTCTTTAATAAAATGCACAGTTGCTAGGTCAGAATCATGACCCAAATGACAGAGTGTGGACACTGTAGCCCAGTGAGATTCTGATTGTTGTCTGCATCTCAGACTGGGTGGTTGTTTTATTCAAGTGCAGTAAGATAGGAAATGAACAGTATATCCAACCATCGGGTTTAGGATATCTTTCTTTTTCTCTCCATTTCCACACTTTTTCGCTGACACTCAACTTAGAGTGACTTTGTCACCTTCGATATGGATGTACTTACGTACCCCCAAAGAAATACGATTTACAGCTTCCTTTTGCCAGAGATTTCTTTTTTCTTCGGTCCTCAAATTCCAGATGATTGGTTGGAACCTGAAAGATTGCATAGAGTTACCTTCAACCAGTTATCTCAGACTACACTAAAAAGATTCAAAAATCATTAAAACAGAAATGATGGGGAGGGGAGATAAAAATTGATTCCAATTCTATAATCTCTTCCTTTTCTATAGGATCTGAGACGTAAATGTTTATGGAAGTTCTCATAAGTTTGGGCTCTGCAGCCAGAATAATCTGATCAAATCTTTAATATCCAATAGTGGAGTCATCGAAGTGGATAAAGAAATGAAAATTCCATTACATTTCCCTGTGATCTGGAAATATTCAGTTCCTCTTGAAAAAAGGCTTCAGACAGAAAACTCGTTATGAGATAGCCTTGTCTAAAGCTTGTGCCTCCACTCCACAGGCGCCTCGGTCCCTCCAGCTATAGCTCTTTGGAACCCAGCTTGGGACACGTGTCATCATCAGCTTGACTCTTAAAGCACAGCCCTTCTAGACCTATTAGAAACTTGTCTTTGCCAACTATACCAGAATGAAATTAAACAGAAGACCATCGAATCCACCTGTAATTGATAGCCTCCCTGTCTGTACACCCTGTGTCTTCACACATTTTCTTTGGGTTGATGGCAGGCTTCGATGGCTGAGAACAGTATACCTCTATACACTACCGCTTCCATGGGAAACCCCACTCTGGGCAACCTGGCCAGCGCGATCCGGGAAGAGCTGAACGGGGCGATGGAGCATACCAACAGCAACGAGAGCGACAGCAGTCCGGGCAGATCCCCTCTGCAAGCTGTGTGAGTACTGGCCCCCTGCAGCACCTCCGCCATCAGTTCCCCCCGGTTTTCTGTCACACAAGCCCTGCTCTGACTGCCGTCAACACCTTTTCTGTCATTTCTGACTTCCTAGAACCCGGGGAGAAGTGGGTGCTTCCAGAAATGTTCAACTTGGTTCGCAGTTCAAAGGACCACTTACTTATACCCGACTCATAAGCGTAGTAGGCTTCCTGCAGCCCCACAAATGCCCAGAGCCCCAAAGGGGATGATGCCTGTGCTTTTTGCCCTTGCTCAGTCAGCTCAGGCCGTTACTTCAGCCACCTTACCTTTTCCTCCTAGAAGCAGTATGCATCCTGTGACACAGTTCACTGTCTGCCCAACATGCCAGCGTGCTGAACCCAGCAGGGCGGGAAAGGATGCTTGTTTACTTGGTGGTGGGATAATGGCGAGCCGCGCACGCCGCGCTGAAGCGCTATTACCAAGCATTAATGATGGCACGAAGGAAAGACGGCATGATTTATAGATTGCTCTTAAAATATCAAAAGGAAAATTAATAGGGGCATTATAGCAGCAGACGGCAGTATAATGAGCACGCCCAGAACCATGCAGAGTGCTGGGTGAGGGCTGTCTGTCCTGCGTGTGTGTGAGGCCCCTGGGGGTGGGCGATGGGAGGCAGGCAGGGTGACACCACTCCCTCTCTCGCAAGAAGAGTTTCAAAGAGAAAAGAAACCCCTATTTCCCACCTCGGATTCACCAGGGATGCTCTAGAATGACAGCTTCTCCCTTTTAGCGAGTGTCTGTAAAACCAATGCCTGCTTTAAAGGAGTAAACCAGTGCAGTGTTTACCATGCTATCACCTCCTAGAAATAGACCCCTTGTCTATACAATGCTTCTGAATTACTGACCAACATCTTAGTTTAAGAGCATTTGAGTGATCAGAATGGAAAATATGACCTGTAGCAATTAGCAACAGAATGAATTGGCATCTAACAACAAAGGCAAAATGCTGTCTGCTAGTGTGGGTAATTGGTGGCTTTGGAGGAATCTGAAATTTGATTATTTAGCATTTGAATTTCATGCCCAAAGTGCTTTGAAAAGGATCTTTAAAGATGAAAATAGTCTTTTTAAATTCATAACAACAGTCCCTTAGCATTTACTCCACAACATTTTAAGAACGTGTTTCTCTCTCACGCTGCCACTGCCATATATCATGCTTCCTCCAGCAACCTGGTGTTTCTGACTTTATTATCACACCCGCATTCATCTTTAAATCATTGTCATGACAGGAGTATTTACTAAGATATTAAGGAAGTTCAGAGCAAATATAAATTGTTATGTATGCTACTTCAGGAAATACCGTGGAGCAAAAAGCGGCTGAAACTACTGAGTGAAAGAGTTTTTCATAGTATCCACAGAACTCCCAAGGTTTCGTTCCTATGTTTATAGTAAGAGAAAAAAAAAAAAAGACTAAAAAAAATAAAGGAAAGATATTTGGATAAAAATTCACACAGCAGTTTTGAGTGATGCTAACTTTGCTGTATGAGATAGTTACTGTAATTTATGGAAACTTTGAGTTAACCCCGATATAACCGAAGTCTTGTTTTACAGCTGTCAGTTTAATTTTTAACAAAGTGAAGATTTTATTGATGGATGGTTTTGGTTTTTTTTTTTTTTTTAAACCCTATATAAAGATGTCAAAAAGCATACTGTTTGTTGCTTAAATCTCATAGTGTACAGTACAATAAATTATTTTGCTAAAAAGAATTATATGTCATCAGCCCATTTCCTATGCCTACTCTTGGTGCTGGAGATGGTTACCCTTTTTCATCTCACATTTCCATTAAGCAGATTCTATACTGATGGAGTTTTAATTCTTACCCAACATGCATTACCTGCTATGATGCAGATTGTCACCTAACCTTTCTATTCTATTGGAATAACTCAAATCATAAACTTTACAGCAAGGCTTAAAGGACCCTGTTAGTAACAGCCCACCTGCTACCTAGTACCTAGTGTTGACATAGGATTCTCTCTTACCTTCCCCTTGACACTCAAAAACCGCTGCATTTTTTTCTCTCTTGGAACACTACCAAGTAGTCCATAAGTATAGCTTGGAGTAGTATCCATTCGTCCTGGGAGGAGCTAAAGGAGCTGTCGTACAAAGCACGTACTCCATGCTGTCCCCACACCCTCTGAACATAGTCAGCAGTCAGCTGACAGCAGTCAGCTCGCGTTCAAAACTCTGCTGTTCCCACAGTGGCAAAAGAAAGCAGTTAGGTCTAAGAAGGAAAATGTGGGGTTTGACACAGTTATTCCCTGGAAGCCCTTTCGGAAGCGGACGTCAGAGAGAAGGGAGGAGGTGGCCAGTGAGTGTGGAAGGTGCCACGCGTGTCTCCGTTTCCCAGGATGCAGGGGAGTGACTGTGAAGCAGAGGGTCTGAAGGAGTTTGCAGCTTACCTGAAATGGATCTTGCGTGGAAAGCCTTTCTTTCCCATTCTCTAAAACGCTACTTGCCCATGTTCCTGCAGTGGCCCCACTCAGCAAGGGGTCTGCTGGTTTCACGGAATGTCGTGAAGTTGGATCTCATTTCCCCGGAGTTCTAAGAAGCCTTAATATCTCACCTGGTTGTGTTGGCAGCTTGTCACGTGGTAGATCTGATCAGTTCACCTTTGCTGAGGCTCCGCTCAATAGTAGGTGCAGGGTTTGAATCAAGGTGCACAGGGTCGTCACCTGTGTCTTTGGGATGGAAAATCATCTCACTGAAGTTTGCCTGCAGATTGCAGAGGGGAGCCAAATACTCTCCCATGTGAACTCTGCCTTGTTGGGGTTCAGGGAAGTGACACATACCTGATTTTTTCTTTTGCCTAGCCTAACATTTGTCAAAGTCTCAAATTATAAGGCAAGAACTTCATTAAGACTCTCCAGTTGTTCCTAGGGTCTCCCACCTCTCCCACCCACAGCCTTGTATCATTTCTGTCATCAGATTCAGCTTATAAACCTGAAAAGATGAATATATCTGGTAGTGTGAAGAAAAATGAAAATAGGAAAATGGTAAACACAGCTGACTCGCAGTTCAGGCAGCACATAACCCTAAAACACTCTTGTCCAAACTGTTACTAGAACCATGCTACCAGAGGACGGGAGGGGGTGAAGTAACAGTTCCAACAGTGCTAATATGAAGCCCAAACATAAAGTGACGTTCACCATTGTCAGTCACCCGAGAAACACAGTTGAAGGTAACTGGAACTTTCCTTATACCTGCTCAGCAACACACCATATTTGAAAAGCAACACTTGGGGCTGATGAGGTTGAGTCTAAATTGATAGAGCTTCTCTGGAAATTAACATTGCAATGAATCATAAGAACCATAAGATGTTTTAGCCTCTGCTCCAACAATTTCATTCTCAGACATTTATCCTAAGCTGGTAAATCAAGTGTGAATAGAAGTGGTCACTGTATTACAACAAAGAGCACAGCGGGGTTGAAGGGTAGAGAGGTGAGAAAAAGACAGTCCCAAACGCCCAGTATTAAGTGGTAACATGTCAGTCAGCACAGTGCTCATATAGTCATAAAAATTAAAACCGTAAAGGTAGCAAAATAACATTCCTGCTATGTTTGCAATATGTGAAGACATGACCCCAAATGGGAGAGGATAGACAAAATATCCTCCCTTAACTAGCGTTTATGGGTGATTTTTTAAAAAAAAGGAATAAAAATCCACACACCCAATTCTTCCCGAAAGAATACAGGGGAGGGGCCTACCAGGGCTGACTTCCCAGGCACGCGATGAACACAATTTCACAAAGATCCCATGCTTGAAAGTTTTAATGCTCAGCTGTTTCCATCTGGAAAGTCTCAATGAATTTTTCAAATGCATTTTCACTTCACACTGGACTCTGCAAATTATGCATCTGGTCCTGGATCTTGACCTGAAAACAAATAAACAGGACCATTAACAAACTAAGAATAGACGGAGCCAAAGTAGTGAAACATACTCTAATACAACCTGGGCATATTTCATTTTGCAGATAGTTTGTAAGAATACGGGCTCTTTTTTAAAAGCTATTCATCCCAACATCCACCTCCAAACACTCTCTAGGCTTCGCTAATTGAGAGTCAGTTGGTCTTCTGGAGGTCGCCGTGGCAAGGGCAGTCCGGAGCACTCCTCTGTTGGTTTTTCAAGGTTCAAGTGGCCTTAAGGGTTTGCATACAACATCAGTTATTTAGGGAGGCAGCAGTCCCCAGCACCACCTCTTATTACTAATACTTGATAAAGTTGAATGAAAAAAATCCACCATTGGTAGCCTGTCCCTGCAATGGGATCTTTTTTTTTTCTTTTAAAACTTGAATGGGGACCGGGTTTTGTAACTTGAATGGCTCTTTTACATATCAAAAGCCCCACAACCGAAAGTAATTTGTATTTGCAAAAGGATCGGTTGTAAATATGATTTAAGAACAACATTTCTCAGTTGTTATCGGAGTGGTTTCGCGTGGTCCCTCGCCGGCCCCTTCGGGTGAACTGTGCGCTGGGGGGTAATGAGCGCGTTGGCAGATCTCATCAGAGCCCAGAGCGTCCCGGTGGCCGCTACCAGCCGGGCCTCTTGTTTAGTCTTGTTTACAGCTGACAGCGTTATTATTCTGACCGGGGCTCTGCTTGCTTATCATATTGTTGTGTTGAGCGCACCTTTTCCTCTCCGTTTGTGTTTCCTGGCAGGGCTTTTCTTGCCTTATTGACAGTTTGTAAAAATATGCATTAATTTGGAGTTTCCAGCATGTATCATGGTGTCTCTTTGCTGTGTTTGCTTGAAGTTGATTAATGATAGACCCTCGCTTGGGGTTGGTCTCCGGAGAGCTCTTTCACAGGTTCTGCATGTTAACTAGCAAAGCAGAACACACATCAAGCCGCGATTAGCCCAGCCTCCAGTTTTGGGTCCCCACAAACTACCCTTGCGTGACGGGTTCTTGGTTCATGGGATTATTTCAAGGTTTGTTTTCCTCCACGCAGGAGGCCACTCCGGGGCCCGCTAGCTGCTACCCAAAGTGTGTCCTTGGACTAGCAGTATCAGTGCAGAGCTGGTCAGAAATGGAAGTCTCAGGCTGCATTTTAACCAGAGCCCATGTTAATGTGTGTGCATGTCACACTGTAAGAAACACCATGGAGGACACACCCACTGATGCTTCCATCCAGAGACCCTTCTGGGATGATGGGAATCTCCCCTTCCGTGCAGTCCAGTATAGCACTTAAAATGTAGCCAGTGCAACTGAGAAGCACAATTTTAAACTGTCTTAGTTTTCGTAGTCACACGTGGTTAGTGGCTGCTGAATAGAACGTCACAGCCCTAGACTGTGGCTTCTGTGTTACCCAGAACACCCAACTTACCTTGAGTTGGGAAGTCCCCTCAGTGAACCTTCTCTTGCTTTTCCAGGCATCCTGTACACGTCAAAGAAGAGCCTCTGGACCCCGAGGAAGCTGAAGGGCCACTTTCCTTAGTGACAACAGCCAACCACAGTCCAGATTTTGACCACGACAGAGATTACGAAGATGAACCTGTAAATGAGGACATGGAGTGAACATCTGGGCAGGCCAACCCCAAGAGTGTGAAGATTGGGGGGAAAAAACACACACACAAAACAAAACATGTCAAAAGTTGGCAGTGAAATCGTTCTCCATCGGTTGTACAGTCTGGAGGATTTTTCACTACATTTTGACAACTCTGCAATGTGTTAACTCTTAGTGCCATCAAGAATCCCATTTGGGAGTATTTTTGATTTTTCTACTTTTTGTTGAAAAAAGGAATTTGTACTCTGTGCATTGGATGGACTTGTTTGGTACTGGGGATTTTCCTCTCTTAACAGTCAACATCAGTGTTGTAAATTCGCTAAACTGATTCACTTTTAGCAGCAGACTTTGCGAACTGCAGTCCTGCCGACGTTGCACAACGAGGACACCCAACCGAGCACGTGCGCCCGAGCTGCAGACCAAGCCTCTGCCCGAATCTAGGGACTCCAGTGGACGACCTATTTGCACAGTACTGCATGTTGATTATCACTGCCTTTACTCCAGTTTGTTTGTTTTTTTTGCTTCCAGTTGGGATGGGGAAGGCCTTTGTGTGTGTATTGGGGGGAGGGTTGAAAAATAATTATCCCAAACTTTTTAATGTATTGCCTTTTTTTTTTTTTTTTTTTTTGGCTTCTCCTATACCATTTTAAGTTCTGACCTCAGGCCTCCATTTGGGCCCGTGGCCTCTTGGAGGCTTCAAGTTTTCTGTACCTTGTGATGAATGTTAATAGGTGTTTTTATTATACAAAGCTGAATGTCATTTCTCGTTCGTAGTTTTCTGTCACTCATTCCATTTCCCTTCAGACATCACCACTGTTTTCTCAAAAGTCAGAAAACATTCCGTTTTGGTCTTTTGCAAAAAGGTCCCAAATGCTGCACTCTACATGTGAAGGTCCTCTCACCCAGATGTGAAGTTCCTGCCAGAAAGAGAATGAATGACAGAAAAAAAAAAAAAAATTTAGAGACACCCTAGGAACCATGCAGATTCATTTCACAAAGCAGTATTGGAATGTGGGAAGAGGGTTGTTTCAGATTTTCCTTTTTTTTTTTTTAATATTGTACCTACCATCTTTCTTAATAAATGCCACAGCATTTACCAGCACAAGGAGACATAGGCAGCAGCCCCTCTTCCCCCAAAACCAAAAAAACAAAAAACAAAAAACACTGACAGTGTGGCTGTAGAAGGCTCTCCCTGGGATGACCTGGTTGAGATGGGCCTCAGGCTCTCGCAGTTGTTAAAACCAGCATGAGTTGCTTTGTTTGCAAAATGGCCCCAAAGCTGGCTTCCCGGAACAACTCTGCTGAAAGTGCCGGTGGCCCCCAATGGAAACATCCATTCAGACCTGCTTGGTGGCATTCATCTGTTTGAATGCAAATCAGATTTCAGTTTGATCTTGTTCTGTGAGTTAAAGAGGACTGGGCTCAGCAGAAGCTGAGGAGTTAACTTCCACTGTGCGGACCTGGTGCATCAATGCAGTCTGTGAGGCGGCATCACCCCACCAGTCCTGTCTTGGAAGCCAACAGCGCAAGACATCAGGTAGATGGGAGCTCAGCCCAGCCTTGGGCTCTTGGGGAAACAAACATGATGTGCAGGACGTGACTCTCATGGGTCAGGACAGCCTCAGTCCTCGGAACCCCTGAACACTTCCACGTGCACCCCCTTCCCTGTCATTTATTTATCTAGGACTGTAGCTCTTGTTTTAGTTCGAGAGCCGTTTGGAGAGCTTAATTTATATGCTTTGTACCTTTTTTCCCCTAAAATTACCAAAGATATTCCACAAAGTTAAATTATGTTCTCTGTTTTTATGCTTTATCTGATGAAGCCAAATATCCTCTTCTTGTTGATCAAAGGAGGCAAAATAATTTAGAGGCAATTGATGAGATAGAGGCTATTGCTAACTTGAGACAACTGCTCCTTCATCATAGAGGACATTTAGGAGACCAAGTAGGTAATGGAACCAAAGTAGTTACTTTTTTTTTTTAAGTCATTTTTTGTTGTTTGTTTTTTTCCTACAGAGACCAAAACTCATTCCTGTAAAGAGAAATTACGGGGCTACTGAAGGGAGAAATAGGATACAGTATTAAGAGTGTACCATCTCCAAGAAAAAAAAAACAGTGTATGGCATATGAAACTTAGGGGGTGTCCAGTCCAGGAGACAGTTATGGTAAAATGAAGGTGAAATTCAGAGAGAACAAAAAAGCTTCCACAATTGAACTAGACCATGTAATAGTATTTCTAGAAGACATTTCTTTTCAAAGAAAGATTGTATGCCACTTTTGTTTAAGGACTGTGCTATGGTCACTGCGTTCATTCTAGTTTCTCTTGTCATATATATCCTCAAGGTTTTTGTTTTATTTTTTGAAAGGTTTTCTTTTTGTCCTTCCTTTCTTTCAGATTAGGCTTGCCTCAGCATTTTTCATTAAAAAAAAAAAAGTAACATTCCTGTCCACTCACAAGCTTGGTAGAAAAACTTCTTTGGCAGTTACTTTTGAAGCTTCACACTGCTTTCTCTAAAAAGGGCAGTCTGTGGTCACTCGAGACTTACTTTTTTTTTTTTTCCCCCAACTTTTCCAGGCAGCGTCATGATGTGCAGGCAGTAGCCAGACAGGGTCATGGGAAGGGGGCCCTGTGCTTCTAAACTGAGTGGTTGCTGGTTAGTTTGGTATTCAAAAGAGGATAAAAATCTGGTAGATTAGTTCATTCTCAGCATGTGTAGCTAGACATGAGTAAAGTTAACAGCATGAGAAACTGTTAGTACGCATACCTCAGTTCAAACCTTTAGGGAATGATTAAAATTTAGAAAAAAAAATACATTTCACTCAGTTGCACTTAGTCGTATGTCTTGCATGCTTAGTCTAAAGACTGTAGCAAAAAGAAAAAAAAAATTAGATTTTACATATCTTTGCAGGTATCACAGCCTTGCAGAAGAACCAACTGAAAAAAAAAAAAAAAAGAATCTCAGGCTTTACAGCAAGCAAACTTCACTCTGATTTTTCCAATTCTGATTCTGTATCCCTTGGGGGTAATCCCAGTTGCTTCTTTAGGATGGGGTTTATTATGTTGTACATATATCCCGATGTGTCTGTGTGACTCTTTGTCTTTTTTGGGGGAGGGCGGAGGGTGGTTCTTTTTTTAGATAATGTTCCTAAAAAGGAATAAATGCATACACCTGTTTGTCAAAACACCTTTGCTTTTTGTGCAACTGCTTTATATTAACAATACTTAAGGAAAAAAAAAAGCTTTGGAAAAAAACTACTGTATGTAATGGAATTGCAGAATATGCTGCACATGTATTTTATTTAGTTATTCTTGCTTTAAGAATATCGGATGACATTTCCTGACATGTGGGAGGAAGAAACTCCCAAACTTTTTTTTTTTTTTTGGCTTTTAAATTGTAACATAGTTGACAGATTTTTTTTTTCCCCTGTTCTCATTGATCAGAGCATCTTGTACAGGTTTTTTTGGTGTGTGTGCGAACGGGTGTGTGTTAATCTGTTTTTTGATACATTCTTATCCCTTGTGTTTATCCTACCATTGCCCTCCTGGCTATCGTAAATGAGTTCATACATTTGAAAAGAGAAAAAAAAAATGTTGTTTTAAAAAGTGTTTTCTCCTGCTGCAGTAAATACTTTGCATGATGAAATTCCAGGGTCACACTTTCAAAGTTTATCAGTGAAGTAGTGATTAATCATGAGAGTGTCAAAGCTATTGAACTTTTTGTATAAAAAAAAGAAAACTTTACAAGGTGCCAAGATGTACAGACAATTTTGTTACTTTTTTTTTTTCCAAAGAAAAGCGTACCTTAGGGAGAACAGTCCCTCGCATCAGACAGATGCACCGTCAGGAATGAGGATCCACCCTATTGTCCCGAGTCTGTCCTTGTGAGACAAGTTAGCGCTGCCTGCAGTGTACCAGCAGTGAAAGGAAATACCAAGGCTTATGAATGGGAAGAGTGACCGCCAGCCCCGCCACCTTTGGACGGCTCCGACCTGATTTCCCAGCGTTCCATCAGACCTGGTAAAGACACCTTGGATTCCTCACCCAAAATGCGCTGTCCGTCATTAGCAATTTTATCATGGGGGAAAAAAAAGTTAAAGATTTCCTCTCCTTTCCACATTCCAGCTTGATCTCCGTTTCCAAGGGTACAAAGAAGAACATGTTTGTCAGGATTCTGAATCTTTGGGGGACCTTTTGCTTAATGGTAGACCCTCTGGATATTCCAGATGTTTCTGAGAGTCGGTTTGGCTTTTCTCTCCCGCGAATGAGACTTAACAATTCCAAAGGCATCTATGTGGGCCCCGTGTAGTTCTCGCGACGTGCGCTACCCAGAAGCCTGCGTGGAGATGGTACAGCCCGGACTGTGAGCATGGTGCTCCATGGAGATGTGCTGCCAGTAACAAGAATTTTTTTCTTTTTGTTCTGTTTTGATAAGGCATAAAAGGAACTCATTCCTTGACATCAACTGTAATTCCATCATTCCGTGTCTGTGGATACAGACAATAAAAAAAAAAATGTTGTGTAGTCAGTACTAATTACTGACATGATCGCATTCTCAAATGCAATAAAAATGCTGGTTGTTCACACTGGTAGTCAAAGTCGCCACCGCCTAAGTTTCTTTCCCCTTCTGACCTGCTGAGAGTGTATGTTTGGCATATGCCTTCAGTTTAGCACCAGCTGCTTCCAACTCAGAATTAAAATCAATCTTAACTAAAAGCTTTCATCATCACAGAGGGCTGAAGCTCTCATCCCTCAGGATTTCAAAGTAAAAGTCTCCACTTAGAGAATTGAGGGGAAAAAACACAGAAAAGGGGAGGTTACCTTTTCTCTCCAGGAAGCACACTGATTTTTTTTCCATCATATTTTATATAGAAAAAACAAAATATTGAATAACTAGCATTAAGAGCAAACTAAAATTTCAGAGGAAAGCAATTTCATGAATAATTCATTTAAGTTTCACATCTGCAAGATTAGTCATCCAAATAAAATGCTAATGTCAAAAACATGCACCGTCTATAATATTCTCATCAAGAAATCTCTTTGCATATAAAGATAAATGCTGAGATTAGAACAAATGATTTTATAAAAATATTCTATCTAAAAGTATGGTCTGGTCCATAGCTGCCTTCCCGAAACCAAATAGTAAAAGCTCCCGTAACTGAATATTTCCAGAAAAACCATCTTGGTTTCTGAGGTCTTTTAAGAATTTCAGATCGCTAGGAAAATTAGCTATTTCTTTCTAATACTATTCTGTCATATATAAGGATGAATTAATTTGGGCCTTCTCTTTGAGTAAAAAAATTTAAATTGGTATATCAAAAGCAGCGCTTTTAAGTGGCCAAACTACAATGACATACAACCTTTAAGTATATAATTCAGAGCACATAACAGAAGCTAGTGGACATCTTGAAAATTAACCTTGCAGTTACTCGGCAAAGACCAGCTGACACTGAAGAAGAAATAAATGTTCTTCCTCAGCATTGTTTTGAAAAGACCTTATTAGGAAAACATTTTTTTTCATACATATTTTGCAAAGTAGTAGCCCCCTTTCAGTAAGTTATGCCACTGTCTAAAAGCCCACTAGTCTGATAATGAGTGAAACATTTGAACCCTTAATTCTTATTCTAGCTACTACTACAAATAAATTAGGGTTAATCGAAATTCCTTTAAATACCAGGCTTAAACATAAACACTGCTTAGAGCATGTGCAGTTGGTAAAATTAAATATGTCCACATATTGTGAGTCAACTGAAAGACCCAAACCAAGTATGTATGACCTGCATTAGTGAAGATTTTGCTGGTTGATGCAGATGACATTTTCATTTGTATTTCAGGAATTGTTCTAATGCAGAAACATTCTCTGACATCTTTATTTCAGGCTTGCCATTCAGATAAACTAGGCAGCAAACCCAAACTGTTGGTGCTTCTTTTAAACGGGAACCTCTGTATCAACAGCCTAAATAAACTCTGAGGAAGACCAATTTCACACCAACACTAACCAGCTGCCTGACAGTTTTTACTCTCCCTTCCCTCCAAAAAAGATTAAATCATAGTGTAATTAGTCTTTCTGACTGACTAGGTTGTGCCTTCTCTGATGATACTACATATTTCTGTGTAGGCTAGTAATCACAATTTATCTTTCATCCTTATTGTAGTTGAGTCAAAAGTAGTCTTTCTTTAAATAAAGTGAAGTTGGGTCTCAGACCTTCCTTTAAGGAACTGACTGATGGATGAAAGATTTAAGACAGAATTCACATTGGAGGGAAATTAAATTACATACAAAAACACTGGTTTAACTGTGGGACAATATTTGGCTTAGAAAACTGTCATTCTAGACTTCTATTTGTTTTTAAACAGCATTTTATTTTTTTAAAAAACAAAACCCCCTATCCTCTTATTTCTGCTCTGATTGTAAAATGACATTCCATGCTCAGTAACCCCCCAAAATACACATACATATCCATTTGAAATGATCCACCGGCCTTGCCTTTGGCTTATACCAAGAATACAGGGAGGAGGAAAAAGGGGGAAAGACAAGCTTCAAGTTATAATGTTAATTTGAAGGTAACCGGCCTTTCAAGAATTAATTTCAGCCAAAGCAATAATCATTATTTACCAGCGTGTGACATTTTTATCACTCATCATATTAGCAAATTTCCATTGAAAATGCTAAAATGGTTCGTCATAAGGCAGATAACTGCTCTAGCTGTAAAAATGACCAACACAAGTGCTGGTACTCAAACATTAAATTATACTGTAATTAATAAAGACAGTTAAACTGTCTACTAGCAACAGCAATTTAGGTAACCACATTTGATCAGCTATAAATTGTAACTACATTAAAATTCCAGAAATATTAGCAATATGGATTACTTGATGGAAGTCACTGCTGATCACCAGTTCTCTTTTTTTTTAAACAACGGAAGCACAGGTCAGGTTGACCACAAATCCGTGAGTGAAGATCAGGCCTTAGCACTTTTAATCTTGTGAAACAAGCAATTACAAATAGTTGCATCGATTTGTTAAAAAGCTTTAGGTGACATAAATTGTTTCCTGTTTAGCTTATTGCTCTGATACATAAATGTCACCCAGCCCAGCATTTGGGAGGCCACAGAAGAACACAGGGTGACTTCCAGGGATGAATTTGTCAGGCCTTTTGTGAGTTTTCTGGAGAGCCGCTCTTCCTGGCTCGTTTCTCATTAATACGAAGGAAAACTATTTTGCTATGTGAATCGTTAATACCAGTTTAATTTTCGATTCTCAACTGGGATTTTGTGCTTGCTTGCTTGCCACTCAACATAAAGCAGCACGTTTGAAAAACATCTTCTAAATAGAATAATATTTACAAGGCACTTCAGCCTCTGAAAAGCTAATACTCCTCCCTTCTCAATACAAGGGACTATCCTTTGGATTGATATTTCTACACTTAAAATACAATTTTAAATGGCTTGTGCATGTTATTGACTTAACATAAATCAAATGTATCACATACTTTCTTTAGGTTGGCATGCCACTTAGAAAAACACATTAGTTTCTGGGGTGGGGAAAAGTCTGGAGAAAATTTATTAAATAGAAGTTTTTACTGTAATAGAATATTAATGTAAGCCAATGCTCATTTGCTATTAAGCTGATCTTTTTTTTTTTTCTTTAACATACACATGCTTTTTATTATTTTGCACTCAAGCAAAAATTCCACATTCAAAGACTTTCCATCTAGTCGGGAATGTCTCTGGCAAGAAATACGTTAAGAAATCCTGACCTCGAAAGACAGCAGACCTTCCATACTGAGCTTTAGCCCCACCAGGCAACACATGCAAACTTAAGGTAATGCTAGTCAACAGTGTGGAATCCAGAGAAACAATTACTCTTTAAATCCTGCCTCACCGCTACTCCACCAGCGCTCAGATGAAAATGTTTGATTTGCAACATAAAAGATTCATTAATTACCACTTGAATATTTAAAGCTATTTTGCAGTCTAACAGAGATAGATAAAGCAGTGAATTAAAACCTCTAATAAAATTGTAAAAATATTTCGGTAAGTTTACCCGTGTTATGATTTAGGGAGAGATTCAAGCATTCTCACGGAATAGATTCTTAGCCGTTTTCAAGTGTGTATTTGAAGGAAGGAGCTAAGTGTTGCGGGAATAATTTGTTTCTCGCTTTCAAATGTTTACTAATAATTTATTTGCAAATCAAGTTTGCTACTTTAGAATTTCACCAGTGTGAGGGGCGGGGGGTGCAGCAGGAATTTGCCAGGCAGGTTGGAGCATGGTGTGTCTGATCCAGAAATTAAAATATGTTCAAAAGTATTCAATTAGGCTGGAAGACAGAAGCCCTCACATGAAAGGAGTGAGTTCCTGCCCACAAAATGCAGCAAATCTAGAAACAGCCAACCCCCAAAACAGCCCTACCACTTCTGCCCAGCATTAGCTGCACTTTATTATCCTTTATAGCATGTCAGTGTTTGGATCCTGGGATGCTAGAAGCAAGCAGTACCCAGCATGTTCTTCAAATCAAATGCAAGAGAATCCAAATGCCAGGTGACCAGACCCAGCCCTGCCCATACCAACTGGGTGACTTGGTGAGTCACTGGGTGACTTTCATCTCTGGTCTTCCCCTTCCTCTTCCTGTGAACTAAGGACATTCAACTACATGACCAGAAGGGATCCTGCCAATTTTAAGTAAGGTTCTAAACATTTAATAGATTCCCCCTTGGGGATTTTCTTGATAAAATTTATGATCTCACCATGAATGACTTTGCATGGTACTCTGTTGTCTTTAACCACTATTATAATACTGTCCAATTAAACCCTGCCTTCTAACATGCCCTGTTAGGAGCAAATTTCACCAGCATGCATGCTTCCAACCATCCATCCATCCATGAATAAGCACCAAATGCATTCGATGACCTGCTCAAATTCAACACTGGAGATAAACTGGGGACAAGACAGAGTGTTGGCCCCATCGTAGCCCCTGGCTCACTGGGAAGAGAGTTCTCAAATAGCTTGTGCTGGAAAGCACTGAATGCTAATAAGAAGGGAAGTCCACCCCTCCCCTGGGGACAATCAAGAATGCTTCTGGGAACACAACCATGCTTAAGGGAAACCCAAGGGTGTCTCTAAGAGTTTGCTGGCTTGGAAGAAGGAGGGAGAAGGTGCTCTAAGCAGAGGGCTGGAGTCTGAGGCAGGGCAAGGTCAAGAAGAAATTTTATAGAAAAACACTAAAGTCATCATGGCAGGGCCATAGATCAGGCGAATGGCAAAGTCATAATTCTTGTCACCAAAGCCCAGAGTTGTTACACCGTCCAGTTCAGCAGTTCCTGAGGAGGTGATGCCACATGAGCCTCACATTCCAGGGAGGAAACTGCCCCTTCCGCCCTCTCCTGGGGCCACGTGGGCCGCCTTGTTCTTCCTGGGCTGGGAGCACACTTGGGCTCAGGGTTTCTCTTCCCTCTGCAGTGGATGTGCATTTCCTGGCCCTCTGTGTGGCTCACAGGCTCCCTTTTCCCAAACATCACAGCCCAGTGGCCTTTCCTGACCTCACGGGGTGCAGAGCACGCTGGCTGCCCGCTCTACCCTCCACATTCCATGTCTCCTTTACCCACTTTGTCCTTTCCATTGCACTTGGCACCTCACAGCATTCTGCATACATCTGTGTCTTTGCTCATGATCCGCCTCCCTCCGACCATGAGGGCCTGCCTGTGTGCTCAGCTGCTAGGGCCCCAGCAAGAGGAGCAGAAATCAACACTCAAAGTTGCGGAGTGAGTCAACAAGCATCACCCTGCCTCGTGGGGAGAGGTAGACTTTCAGCCTCTACAGTCAGAGTCCAGAGCCTGCCCCATAAACCACTCCACCATTTTACGGCCACGCAGACCAGGTATCAGATCTAAGATTCTCGGCCCAAACCCGCCAGGTGGGAATGATGAGCAGCATCTCACAAATGAGGACCATGGGATGCCTGGGTAACACGCTCAAGGCTGCATGCAGAAGCTGGGGGGCTGGCATTTGCCTCCATGGCTGATTCCACTAGCCCCTCTCTTGGCACTGGTCCCGGCACTTACGTCTCAACAACCTCTCACCTAACGTACCAAATAGGCTCACGTGACTATGTAACTTTCAAGTGGAATCACTGATGTCCATTTTTAAGATATTACAAAGTTATTAAATAATGTGGAGAAAAGCCATTTAAATCTGAGCCTTTTACGTACAGTCTGTTGTGCCCAGTGTTTTTTAAATTTTAAATTTAAATCTAATTGATTTGCAATGTTGTATTAGTTTCAGGTATAGAGAAAAGTCATTCAGTTATTTTATATATATATATAATATATTATATATATATATATATATACACACACATTCAAGAGTCTTTTCATATCCAGGTTTTTACAGAATATTGAGTGTAGTTCTCTGTACTACATAGTAGATCCTTACTGATTATCTATTTTATATACAGTAGCATGTATATGTTAATCCCAAGTCCTAATTTGTGCCCAATATTAAAAGCAATGTCAGGACAACAATTCCCAAGAGTGGTCAACACTGAATTTATTGTTCATCATAAGATTTTTATGACTTGACTCCTGTCAAAGAGGACTGTTTCTGCTCCTGTCTGAAATGGTGAGCAGCCAGACACCTTTTTTGAGTCCTTCTATAAAGTCCATTAAATGTCTTCGTAACAGGTACATTAAAACGTTTATATCCAGAATCTCCACCTTAGCTGAGATCCAGTGTCCCTGGCAAAATGCCCAGAGAAGCTGTGAGCTCCTTGAGGACAGACTCACTCTCATATTCCCCGCAGGACCACCCTGAACAGGCCTCAGGTGCGATGAGAGTGGCTAAGAGCAGAAGCAGGCAAGCCTGGAACTGAAGCCAGAAAAACGGAATTTCTCTGGCCCTGGCCCTCTTTATAACTGCAACTTTGGACGAATGTCTCTAAGCCTCAGTAAGCATTCTCACATGGCAAGAGATGGGTATAAAGACTAAACAAGGGGTGTAGGGGTGTGTGTGTGGGTGTGTGTGTGTGTGTGTGTGTGTGTGGGTGTGTGTGTGTGTGTGTGTGTGTGTGTGTGTGTGTGTGTGTGTGTGTGTGTGTGTGTGTGTGTGTGTGTGTGTGTGTGTGTGTGTGTGTGTGTGTGTGTGTGTGTGTGTGTGTGTGTGTGTGTGTGTGTGTGTGTGTGTGTGTGTGTGTGTGTGTGTGTGTGTGTGTGTGTGTGTGTGTGTGTGTGTGTGTGTGTGTGTGTGTGTGTGTGTGTGTTCCTATACTTTACGCTCTAGCTGGGAGCCAGGCTGCTCAGTGTCATGCTGAAGCATAAAAGTCCAAGTGTTACAAGCACATGTAATACAGAGAAATGTGCTCTTGAGAGGCGGGGTCAGGAAACAGGTCTGCAAAGATGAGAGACTGAGTTTCGACCTGAAAAGGGGAGTGAGGACCATCTATCATCCAGGTGGGCTTGTGATGACTTTGTTTCCCAGCAGTCATTTCTCTTCTGCAAGCGCAGCACCCTTATTCATTACAGAGCACCCTCCCTCCTACCTTGTAAATGTTACTTCAGGAGCACTTTAACCTTTACTTTAACCTTCTTCCTCAGAGGTCATCCCAAGTCTTTATTAAAACTACTGAGAGAAATACTCTTCTTGAAGGAACTGTTGATTGGCCAGGACAAGAGCTGAGAGTCCTAACTGACCATTTGTGCTATAATGTGGAAAGGATCCACCTAAATAAAAGGAAATACAGGAAACCGAGATAAGAGAGAAAGAGACAAAGGTAGAAGCCTAGGAAAGTCTGAGAGCTGAGACCAAGACCAACGCAGGAAGCCAGGAGAGGGGGCTGGAAGTGACACTGGGAACAAGAAATAACAGACAGACTGATCCCGTCATTTGCGCTCCCGGAGGCAGCCACGCCTGAAGCTACAGGTACACCTCTGGCTTTCAGTCATGTGAGCCGATAACTTCTATTGCACCTGCCAGTTTGTAATCAAATACCCCTAAAGGATGTCATGTGGAGTGGTGGGCAATTCACAGAGGAAACAACAGACATCAAAGCCCTACTACAGAAAAGAGCATTCCAAGTTCAAGGATCTGAAAGGAGGCTCCCAGGTTCAAGTACATCGAAGGAGACCTACGTGTCCAAAGCCCCCAAAGTCAGGGACGGCACAGGCTAGATGATGTTTGAGACAGAAGCCCAGAGTGAACCACTCGTAATCATGGCCTCATAAGAAAGAGTCATGTGGCATGCCAAATCCACGTTCTGAATGATCCTCCTCCTATCACTGTATAAATAAGATTATAAGCTTAAAACACACTGTACTGGGGAGAAGAGCAGCACCTCTTTGCAGCTGGAAGAGAAGCAAAATGTGCTCTCCCCGAGTCCAACATAATCCGAGATGCTAAAACAGAATAGTTGATCCAGGTCACTGGAGAATAACTTGGATGCATTTTATATTATTTCTCTCATTTCTTGATCAGAGGGAATTTGTCTTCAGGCTTGACTGAATATAGGCTCAAATATAGAATCACAGTTAAACAGAGAGAAGGGTCACTAATGCTTGAGCATAGCTCTCCAAAAGTAGTGGTTTTTCAAAAAATGTCTTCACAGTCTCAGATAGGGATTAATTAGGAATATAAACGATGGTAAAGAAGAGAGCAAGGTGAGACAGAAAGACAAGGGACTCCAAGAGTGGCGCATATTCTATGAGTCTGTGTTTCCTTCCCCATCTCCTCAGTGTATCTTCTTCTCTCCCTTCCCCATCCTACCCCAAACCCTGCATCTCTAGGGGTATGAAGCCCACACTGCCCAACTAAGGTGGGCTTCTCCTGCTGACACTCAGCCGGCCCACAGCCACGTGACAGTCACGTCTCCACCCTCCGATTCTGAACGACGCTGCCCGTGCCATGCCAGCTGCTGACTGTTTTGAGTAATGCCCCTGGCTTCCTCTGGGTGGTAAAGAAGGTGACCACAGGCAGTGTCGAATCTGTGAGTCAGGGTCCCTGTTTCACTGACATATCTAGGGGAGGATTCTGATCGCTCTCACTTGGGTCATCCGTTCCTCTCCCAGCCAGCCACAATAACCAACAGCAGGAGGGGCATCCTCTAATGACCTCGCGCATGGAGAATGTTTGCCAGACTTAGCAGGATCGGGATGAACGGGATGAACTGTTCCCTCTAAAAATACCAATGATGCTAGGAACGCTACACCTACTGTGCACTGCCCGCCACCAGTGCTGAGCACTGTGCTGAGCTCTCAGCATTTAAAGGCATGGTCCCTAGCCCTCAGGTTGCTGCTTCTCTAGTTTCACCTTAGAAGTGGCCCGTTCATCTACCAAACAGCTATGCTTCATGCCTACTCTGTGTCGGACACCTTTTTAGTTTCTGGGGGTTCAGTAGTGAACAAAGGAGAAAATAACCCCTGCTTTCCCTTACCTCCTCTCTAGACAAGGAATGCACATCATAGCAGGTTAGATGGAGACAGGCAGTCTGCAGAAAAATAAAGCAGTGGAGGGGGAGAGAAAATGCCTAGAAGAGGGCCAGTGGGGTGGTTGCCACGGCAAAGACCTCAATGCTAAGGTGACATTTCATAAAGATCTGGAGGGAGCAAGGTGGTTGCCAACGGGGAGGAGGGTGTCCTATGAAAAGGGAACAGAGGAGGCAAGGGTCCTGAGTCTAGAAGAAGAAGAGTGAGGAAGAGGCTACAGGGAACAAGGACAGAAAGGTAACGGATCAGGTTTCACACCTGGTGAGCTCATGCTGGAGATGTCTGCTTTGCTTCTTGAGAGACGGAAGCACTGGAGGTTATGAGCACAAGCACACTACCCACTGACTTGGGTTTTAGCGGATTCCTGTGACTGCTGTCCTGTGAATGTAAGGATGCAAGTGTGGAAGCAGAGGCTTCAGGTGGAAGAGAGACTACAGGGTCTGGAACTAAGGGGCAGCAGGAGTTATATTTTGAAACCAGAGCCGACAGAATTTGCTGCTGATTATGGGCCATCATACCAGATGATACCACTCTAACAACAGAAAGTGAAGAGGAACTAAAGAGCCTCTCGATGCGGGTGAAAGAGGAGAGTGGAAAAGCTGGCTTAAAACTTAACATTCAAAAAAACTAAGATCATGGCATCCAGTCCCATCACTTCATGGAAAATAGAAGGGGAAAAAGTAGAAGCAGTGATGGATGCTCTTTTCTTGGGCTCCAAGATCACCACGACTAGTGACTGCAGCCATGAATTGAGAAGACGCTTGCTTCTTAGAAGGAAAGCTATGACAAACCTAGACGGCATAAAGCAGAGACATCACTTTGTCAACAAAGGTCCATACAGTCTAAGCTATGGTTTTTCCAGATGTGAGAGTTGAACCATAAAGAAAACTGAGTGCCAGAACTGATGCTTTTGAACTGTGGTGCTGGTGAAGATTCTTGAGAGTCCCCTGGACTGCAAGGAGATCCAACCAGTCAATCCTAAAGGAAATCAACCCTGAATACTCACCGGAAGGACTGATGCTAAAGCTGAAACTCCAATACTTTGGCCACCTGACACAAGGAGCCAACTCACTGGGTAAAACTCTGATGCTGAGAAAGACTGAAGGCAAAAGGAGAAGAGGGCAGCAGAGGATGAGATGGTTACACAGCATCATTGACTCAATGGACATAAACTTGAGCGAACTCCAGGAGATAGTGGAGGACAGGGAGCCCTGGTGTACTGCAGTCTGTGGGGTCACAGAGTTGGACATGACTTAGCGACTGAACAACAACATGGTCCATCATTAAAAGTGTTAGTAAAGACTTCCAAGCTGTTTTGGCAGGATAAACTGTAAGAACAGATTTGCTGTGGAGCCAGCTGGGAAGACCTCAAGAAGACTGATATACATTTTAAATTCAAGAGGTGTGCATGTCTCTGGAAACAGCACAAGTTTGTTCCTTTTTACGGTTGAATAATATTTCATACTACTATGCATAAAATAGATATAATGACAACCGACTGCATAGTACAGCCAACTCAATGCTCTGTTGTGACGTAGATGGGAAGGAGCTTCAAGGAAGAGGGGATATATGTCACTGATGCATGATGTTGTGCAGCAGAAAGTAACAATACTGTAAAGCAACTATACACCCAAAAAAAGAAAAAACTTAAGAGTTGTGCTGACCACTGAACTTGAGATGCTGAAAGGCAGTCAGTGAAAGAAACCTAGAGTTACAAAGAGTTTAGGGCTGGATATATGCTGGGGACAGGTGTGATGGGGGCAGGAAAGAGTAAGCATTTTGGTTTCAATAACACAAGGAAGGTAGAAAATCTTTATCCCATGAAAACAGAATCTACTTGGGAGCAGTCATACAGTTTGAATTCAATGCAATCAAGAATTTGGAAATCCAGCAGAATCATCTTTGGCCCAGAATCAGGTGACTTACTTAATGAACTTAAAGTTGATGTCCCTAGAAGAGAAAGTCTCTTATGCTAGCCTTAAAGCAAAGGAGCTGTGGTAATTACTTAGTGCTAAATTAAGTTCATAATTTTTTTTTTTTTATTTGTAGCATGAGAACTAGAAAACTGGCTGTGGTCGGGGGTGGAGAGAGAAAAAGCACATTGTGTACATAAACAACTTCCAACCTAAAGCATCTCCTGGGCTGCACATTTTCATAGAGTTACTAATTCAAAAATAAACATTTTCAGAAAGATCAGCCCACCCTAGATCCATTCTCTTTCAGAAGTCCTTCCTTAATTACAAAATCTGCATAACCCATTTCCTTTGGTGTGCAAAAAGGTGTGTAATTAAACCATCAGCATAATACCTATCTCCATGTAAAACCCGCACTTATGAACTTTAACTGCTGAATAAAAACTCCTATTACATGACCATTAAGTATTATGAATAAAGTAAGTCATGGTAGGACTTGATTAATTTTTATGCACTATGGATTCTGTCTAGAAGAAATCTGATTTTGGTGGGTCTCCGTTTGGGCAACGCCACTGCCTTTGATGGCTTCACCTTAGGCAAGGTGTGTACTGAGTTGGCTTAGGGAAAAGCCATCTGACCTCACTGTGGGCCACAGCTTCTCTTGCTCAGGGAGAAATCTAACACTGCCCTAATAAACAGTCAGCACAGTGAGCGCGGGAGAGACAGAAACGGCTGGTGATGGCTGGGCAACATTCAAAACAGAGAATTAACTCCCCTGGGTATACTTTCCAAAGCTGACATATTTTTTGATTAATACATATTTTAGAATTTTAGGTTAATATAAGGATGTCAGTTTGAGATGAATATTTTATCTGAAATAAAATGATCAATTTGTGCCTCAAGAGCTTAAAGATCCACAGTTTAGATTTTGTTAGGGAAAAGGAAGAGTTGTCAATGGCAACTCAAAACCCTCAGCAGAATTTATTCTATGAACTTCTGAGTAGGGAGGCAGGATTTACGAACAGTGTCTCCAACCAGAAAAAAACTGAAGTTGACAAGTAAAGAAACATTTGGAGTGGAGAGAACCAAACTAAGATGCTTGGTCTGAGAAGGGATCAACAGACTGCCCCTGCCAAGATGCTGTCAGAGATCCCAAACAAGTATATGAGGGTTCCAAAGGTGAAAAGACCTAAGCTAGGGTTCCTAGGGTGGATTCAGAGACAAAAAACCTCCATATCCAAAAAGGACTGATGACATAACCTTGGGGGAAGTGAGGTGGGAGGCAAATAGCCTGCAAAAAACCTTTGAAATTCTTGGTATTTAGAGTGGTAGCAGAAACATACAAAGTGGTTCCAGGACCTCCCTTCCAGAGGAACTCGGGAGTGGATATGAGCCTAGAAATTGAGGGGTAAGGCTAATAGGGGAATAGTGCTAGAACTGGGTAACACAGGCAGAGGCAGCCTCCCCTGAACATTCCCTTCTCTTCCCCGCCTTCCTCCATACCCTGAAGTATAAGAACCCCAGCAAAAGGAATCTGCTCTCAGAAGACCGCAGGGTACGAAGGGCAAGTACAGGCAAATTCCATGAGCCTCAGCTTCAGCTTGTAAAGAAAAATCGGTCACATCATAGATACATTTCGTACTCAAGACAGAGAGCTGTCATTTAAATATGAGCTCAAAAGTAGACTTTCAGCATTTATCTCTTAGACAATGCTCCTGGAGGGAATACTTTAGTGGAAAGGAAAAGTCTTAGAGGTTATTATGTGTAATGATGATAGCATGGCTGCCCTGGTGGCTCAGTGGTAAAGAGCCCCACCTGCTAATGCAGGAGGCGTGGGTTCAGTCCCTGGGTCAGGAAGATCCCCTGGAGAAGGAAATGGCAACTCACTCCAGTATTCTTGCCTGGGAAATCTCATGGACAGAGGAGCCTGGTGGGCTACAGTCCTTGGAGTTGCAAAGAGTTGGACACGACTTAGCAACTGAACACTCAGTGCAGTCCAGTGATAACACAGCAAAGCTTACTTTACTTTGTATCAAAGCAAGGACAAAAGCAATACACACTGTAAATAACCCCAAACTAAATTCTAGCTACTATCAACAAAGCAGTGTTGAGGTGTGGGCTCAGATCGGAGAATATAACTAATGGAAGGGGAGAGCAAGCTAGAGGAGCTATCTTTTTCCAATGGGAATAAATTGTTTCAGCAAGTGCAGGAAATGTATAGGGAGGCATGGATATCCTGATGTGGTTGTCTCTATTTCAGTAAGAACTAGCTGTAGAGGGCAAGAGAAAGACAGAAAGTAGAGTATATAGAAAACAGAAAAACATGATAGCAAAAATAATTTTTAATACAGCAGTTCTACAGTAACTATAAACATGTTAAATTCAAAAATCAAAATATAAAGACTACAATGATGAATTTAAAAATATAAGCTCCAGTAATTCTTTTTTCCCTTTAAGAAGTGCATGTAAACATAAAGATATAGAGTTTCAAAGTAAAAGCAGTAAATAAGTCAGACCAGGAAAATATGAACCAAAGAAAATACTGGCAACTATTTCATTAGAACAGTGAAAAAAAGCTTTTTTTGTTTGGTTGGGGGGGGGGTGGGAATCACACTGGACAAAGAGGCAAATTATAAGTCTTACAAAGGAGTAAGAAAAAAAAAAGACAGGGTGATAAAAAAGACGTTTAGTTCAGTTCAGTTCAGTTCGGTCGCTCAGTCATGTCCGACTCTTTGTGATCCCATGAGTCGCAGCACACCAGGCCTCCCTGTTCATCACCAACTCCTGGAGTTCACTCAGACTCGCGTCCACTGAGTCAGTGATGCCATCCAGCCATCTCATCCTCGGTCATCTCCTTCTTCTCCTGCCCCTAATCCTTCCCAGCATCAAAGTCTTTTCCAATGAGTCAACTCTTCGCATGAGGTGGCCAAAGTACTGGAGTTTCAGCTTTAGCATCATTCCTTCCAAAGAAATCCAAGGGCTGATCTCCTTCAGAATGGACTGGTTGGATCTCCTTGCAGCCCAAGGGACTCTCACGAGTCTTCTCCAACACCACAGTTCAAAAGCATCAATTCTTCGGTGCTCAGGCTTCTTCACAGTCCAGCTCTCACATCCATACATGACCACAGGAAAAACCATAGCCTTGACTAGACGGACCTTAGTCGGCAAAGTAACATCTCTGCTTTTGAATATGCTGTCTAGGTTGGTCATAACTTTTCTTCCAAGGAGCAAGCGTCCTTTAATTTCATGGCTGCAATCACTATCTGCAGTGATTTTGGAGCCCAAGAAAATAAAGTTTGTCACTGTTTCCACTGTTTCCCCATCTATTTCCCATGGAGTGATGGGCCTGGATGCCATGATCTTTGTTTTCTGAATGTTGAGCTTTAAGCCAACTTTTTCACTCTCCTCTTTCACTTTCATCAAGAGGCTTTTTAGTTCCTCTTCACTTTCTACCATAAGGGTGGTGTCATCTGCATATCTGAGGTTATTGATATTTCTCCCGGCAATCTTGATTCCAGCTTGTGCTTCCACCAGTCCAGCGTTTCTCATGATGTACTCTGCATATAAGTTGAATAAGCAGGGTGACAATATACAGGTGCCTAATAATATATGCTCTAAATATACTGAGCAGTAGCAGAGTTATAGAAAGAGGTAAGTAAGCAAAACACTGTAGATGAAAGGTTTAACAAATTCCTCTCAGAATGTACTAGATCAATCAGAAGATGAATAGCACAAATATGGAACATCTGAAAAAACTGATTTGTATGCTCAAACTAGTAGGGATAAGTGAATATGAAGAAAACTATGTATCAAATAGGAGAAGGCAATGGCAACCCACTCCAGTACTCTTGCCTGGCAAATCCCATGGACAGAGGAGCCTGGTAGGCTGCAGTCCATAGGGTTGCAAAGAGTCAGACACGACTGAGCAATTTCACTTTCACTTTTCAATTTCATGCACTGGAGAAGGAAATGGCAACCCACTCCAGTGTTCTTGCCTGGAGAACCCCAGGGACGGGGGAGCCTGGTGGGCTGCCATCTATGGGGTCGCACAGAGTTGGACACAACTGAAGCAACTTAGCAGCAGCAGCAGCATGTATCAAATAAAAACTATACCATGGAATAACAGACTGGTTCCAAACAGGGAAAGGAGTACGTCAAAGGTGGATATTGTCACCATGCTTATTTAACATATGCAGAGTACTTCACGAGAAACGCTGGGTTGGAAGAAGCACAAGCTGGAATCAAGATTGCCAGGAGAAATATCAATTACCTCAGATATGCAGATGATACCACCATTATGGCAGAAAGTGAAAAGGAACTAAAAAGCCTCTTGAAAGTGAAACAGGAAAGTGAGAAAGCTGGCTTAAACTCAACATTCAGAAAACTAAGATCATGGTATCTGGTCCCATCACTTACTGGCAAATAGATGGTGAAACAGTGGAAAAAACAGTAACAGACTTTATTTTCTTGGGCTCCAAAATCACTACAGATGGTGACTGCCGTCATGAAATTAAAAGATGCTTGCTCCTTGGAAGAAAAGCTATGACCAACCTAGAGAGCATATTAAAAAGCAGAGATATTACTTTGCCAACAAAGGCCCATCTAGTCAAAGCTATGGTTTTTCCACTAGTCATGTATGGATGTGAAAGTTGGACTGTAAAGAAAGGTGAGCACCAAAGAATTGATGCTTTTGAACCGTGGGGAAGACTCTTGAGAGTCCCTTGGACTGCAAGGAGATCCAACCAGTCAGTCTAAAGGAAATCAGTCGTGAATATTCATTGGAAGTACTGATGCTAAAGCTGAAACTCCAATACTTTGGCCACTGGATGCGAAGAACTGACTCACTGGAAAAGACCCCGATGCTGGGAAAGATTGAAGGCGGGAGGAGAAGGGGATGACAGAGGATGAGATGGTTAGATGGCATCACCGACTCAATTGACATGAGTCCAGGAGTTGGTGATGGACGAAGAGGCCTGGTGTGCTGCAGTCCATGGGGTTGCAAACAGTCAGACACAACTGAGCGACTTAACTGAACTGATGAATCAAATAAAAACTATACAGTATTTCTATAAAATGATAATTTGTTTTAGTAATGCACATCACATTCCCCAAATTCATCATGAACTAATTCACAAGGAAGCTTTACAAAAGAATAAATATCAGAAAAATAATTTTCTTACATAATAGCTTAAACATTCCTTACATCTACAAATGAAATAATCCTGACTTAAATAAAAATCAAAATAAAACTATAATAAAAATAAATCACTGTAAAAATGCTAAAGTAGTTCTTAGATGAAAATGTACAGCTAAAACATTTGAATGTAAGTAAAGGAGAATAAAAAATTATTTCAAGAAGGTGAATACTTCTTTGCCTTCAGCCAAAATAAATGACAATAATTGATTTATCTTCTTATCTAAGCAAAAAACAAACACTCCTTCCCTCCGCCTAAAAGACCCACAAACAAACAAACAAACAAATCAGCTTTTGAAACACAGGATGCTGCTAAGTCGCTTCAGTCATGTCCGACTCTGTGCGACCCCATAGACGGCAGCCCACCAGGCTTCCCTGTCCCTAGGACTCTCCAGGCAAGAATACTGGAGTGGGTTTCCATTTCCTTCTCCAATGCATGAAAGTGAAAAGTAAAAGTGAAGTCACTCAGTCTTGTCTGACTCCCAGCAACCCCATGGACTGCAGCCTACCAGGCTCCTCTGTCCATGGGATTTTCCAGGCAGGAGTACTGGAGTGGGGTGCCATTGCCTTCTCCTGGGGCCATGCTCTGCTGCTGCTGCTGCTGCTGCTGCTGCGTCGCTTCAGTCATGTCCGACTCTGTGCGACCCCATAGACAGCAGCCCACCAGGCTTCCCTGTCCCTAGGACTCTCCAGGCAAGAATACTGGAGTGGGTTGCCATTTCCTTCTCCAATGCATGAAAGTGAACAGTGAAAGTGAAGACACTCAGTCCTATCCGACTCTTAGCGACCCCATGGACTGCAGCCTACCAGGCTCCTCCGTCCATGGGATTTTCCAGGCAAGAGTACAGGAGTGGGTTGCCATTGCTCAGTAAATCTTTAATCCAATTTTCTATTGATGGGTGGGGCTGTGTTCCCTCCCTACTATTTGACCTGAAGCCAAACTATGGTGGAGGTAATGAAGATAATGGCTTTTGACTTCCTTCAAAAGGTCCCATGCTTCACTCAGTGCCCCCAACCCTGCAGCAGGCCACCACCAACCCACACCTCAGCCCGAGACTCCTGGACACCCATGGGCAAGTTAATCATTACCAACCATGCAATCTAGTCATCCCATGCCTAGATATTTACCCAAGAGAAAAGAGAGTATGCATTAATACAATAAAATATACATGAAACATCACAGCAGTTTTATTTGATAATAGTAAAAACTCAGAAACAACTATGTCCGTCATTATGTCAATGGATATATGATATATCCATATAATGAAATATTACCCAGCAATAAAGCAAATAAAATCTGCTACAAGATCTATGCCAATACAACAACAAAAAAATGGACTTTGAAGCCACAGGAAACAAACAGTACATACATTGTTATTCCATTTAAATATATCATAAGAAATGCAAATTGATTAAGAGAAAGCAGATCGATGGCTGCCTATGGACCAGGGTCCTGGGATGGATGGGAGGAAGGGATTAGTCAAAAAGTGGCATGAGGAAGCTTTGCAGTGACCTGAATATATCACGTGTTTTCACTGAGGTGGTTGTCTCACGGCACTACGCATATCAATCTAATCTAACTGTACACTTTATGCTATTGGTTGCACTATAATAAAACTGTTTAAAAATGAGAAAGGAAATAGAGCAAATGGATAACAATAAAGAAATAAGGATATACAACAGATGAAAATAAATGTCTATGTAACAGAGAGGAAAAATAGAGATTACCAAACTAAAAGCTAGTACTTTGAAAAAAAATAAAAAGATAAACAAACCTCTGGCAACACTGACCACACATACAAAGAAGATTAAAACTGTATATATATGCCTTTTGGCCATCTGTATGCCTTCTTTGGAGAAATGCCTATTTACATTTTCTGCCTATTTTTCGATTGGGTTATTATTTTTTTTATATTGAGCTGCACGAGTTGTTTGTATATTTCAGAGATTAATCACTTGTCAGTTGCTTCATTTGCAAATATTTTCTCCCATTCTGTGGGTTGTCTTTTCACTTTGTTTATGGTTCCCTTTGCTGTGCAAAAGCTTTTAACTTTAATTAGATCCCATTTGTTTATTTTCATTTTTAGCTTCATTACTCTAGGAGGTGGGTCCAAAAAGATCTTGCTTCAATTTATATCAAAGAGTATCCTGCCTATGTTTCCCTCTGAGAGTTTTATAGTATTCAGTCTAACATTTAGGTCTTTCATCCATTTTGAGTTTACTTTTGTGTATGGTGTTAGAGAATATTCTAATTTCATTCTTTTACAATGTAGCTGTCCAGTTTGTCCAGTACCACTTATTGAAGAGACTGTCATTTCTCCATTGTATATTCTTGCCTCCTTTGTCATAGAGTAGTTGAGCATAAGTGAATGGGATCTATTTCTGGGCTCTCCACTGTGTTCCATTGATTGACGTGTTTATTTTTGTACCAACGTCACATTGGATTGATTATTGTAGCTTTGTAGTATGGTCTGAAGTCAGGAAACATGATACCTACAACTCTGTTCTTTTATCTCAAGATTGTTTGAGTTATTCTGGATCTTTCATGGTACCATACAAATTTCAAAATTACTTGTTCTAGTTCTGTGGAAAATGCTATTAGCATTTAGAATAGGGAAGGCACTGAATCTGTGCATTCCCTTGGGTACCAAGGTCATTTTCAAAATATTGATTCTTCCTATTCTTGAACACAGTGTATCTTTCTGTTTTGTGACGTTTTCAGTTTCTTTCATCAGTCTCAGAGTTTTCTGAGTACAAGTCTTTCAGCTCATTAGGTAAGTTTATCCCTAGGTATTTAATTCTTTTTGTTGTGATTTTAAATGGGATTAATTTCTCTTTTTGATGGTTCATTGTTAGTGTATAGAAATGCAACATATTTCTGTGTATTAACTTTGTATCCTACAACTGTATTCATCGATAAGCTCCAGCAGCTTTTTTGGTAGTATCTTTAAATATTTTCTATGTACAGTATCATGTCATCTGTAAACAGTGGGAATTTTACTTCCTTTTTGATCTGTTTTCCTCATTTATTTTTCTTGTCTGATTGCTGTGTTTAGGACTTCCAATATCATGTTTAATAAAAGTGGCAAGATAGTGGACATCCGTGTCTTGTTCCTGATCTTAAGGGGAATGCTTTTAGCTGTTTACCATTGAGTGGTGGCTCAGATGGTAAAGAATCCGCCTGCAATGTGGAAGACCTGGATTTGTCCCCTGGGTTGGGAATATCCCCTGGAGGAGGACATAGCAACCCATTCCAGTATTCTTGCATGGAGAATTCCCATGGACAGAGGTGCTTGCCAGGCTACAGTCTATGGGGTCACAGAGAGTCAGACACGACTAAGCAACTAAGCACAGCACAGCACATGACATTAGTTGTGGGCTTATCATATATGGGCACTATCTCGCTTAGGGATGTATGTTCCCTCTATGCCTGTTTTCTGGAGAATTTCTTAAATCATAAATGGGTGCTGAATCTAACTTTAAAATGGTCAGAAGACTTGAATAGTCATTTTGAAAAAGATTTACAGATTGCCAACAAGCACATGAAAAGATGGTCAACATCACTAATCACTGGAGAAACACAAATTAAAACCACAATGAGATATCATCTTATACCTATCAGATGGCATCATCAAAAAGACCACAAATAACAAAGGTTAGCAAGATGCAGAGAAAAATAGACGCTTGTGCACTGTTGGTATGAATGTAATTGGTACAGTCAATGAAGAAAACAGTAGGGAGGTTCCTTAAAAAAATAAAAATACAACTACCACATGACCCAGCAGTTCTACTTCTATGTATATAGTCAAAGAAAATGAATACACTAATTTGAAAAGATTCATTAACCCCAATGTTCATGGTGGCATTATTTATAATAGCTGAGAAGCAACCCAAGTGTCCAGCAACAGATAAATGGATAAAGAAGACACAGACACACACACACACACACACACACACACACACACACACACAAAGTGGCTTACTACTAAGTCATAAAGAATGAAATTTTGTTTTTCCATCTATAACAACATGGATGGACCTGGAAGGTATTATGCTTAGTGAAATAAATCAGAGAAAGACAAATACAATGTATTATCATTTACATGTGGAATTTTAAAAATAAAACAAACTAGTAAATATAAAAACAAAAAAGCAGATTCATAATACAGGGAACAAAATAATGGTTATCAATGGGGAGATGGGTGGTGGGAGGGGCAAGATAGGGGCAGATGATTAAGAGGTACAAACTACTATGTATAAAATAAATATATTACAAAGATATATTGTATAGCACAGGGAATATAGTAAATGTTTTATAATAACTATAGAGTATAATCTATAAAAAATTTGAATTACTATGTTGTGTATACCTGAAAATAAGATAATATTGTCAATCAATTAAATATATATATATATCTCAATTAAAGAACAAAAATTAATTTAAGAAAAGGATACCAACAGACATTTCACAGGAAAAGGAATTAAAAATGCTCCCCAAACATGAAAGGATGTATAACCACATCTGTTGTCAGAAAGATGCAAATTAAAATTTCAATGAGAAACTATTTCACACTCAGTTGTTTGGTAAACACCAAGAACCCAACAATATCAAGTGTTGTGCAGGGTGGAGAACAAGAGGAGCTTTCCTGCATGGCAAATGGGGAGTGAAAAGGACACACCCACTTTAGAAAACACTGCAGCACCAACCAGCAAAGGTCAACAAGCACATTCCCTGCAATCTAGAAAATCTGCTCAAGAAATTCACTCCAGAGAAAATCATGCATCAGAGTATGTTTTTAACAGCTGCACTATCTGTGATGGCAAAATGCTGGAAGCAACTGTGCACCCATCAAAAATAGGACAGAAAAATTAATTGTTGGGTATAAATCGGTAACCTATAAAAGCAGTGACAGGGAATGAATCATATAGACTGGAATTCTCAGGGCAGTACTGTGCAGGAAACAAGCAAGTCGTTCAAGAATGACTATAAGTTCCCAAGCAGCAAAACAAATAATCCTCTTTTTGGAACCATGGCAAATCAATACAGAGACGCTACAGGTTTGTGGTTTCCCCTGGGGCGGTGGGGAGTGGTGGGGATGGTGAGGGGAGAGTATGAGAAACACGGCTGGGGATGGGCCTACAAAGAGGCACAGTGGTTCTGGTCATATCCTGTCCTTTTCACTTTACAGCATGTTTATAGTCGTTCATTTTGCTTTTGCCACCACTAAATGTTTCTGTTCTAGCAATGTTACCGCCTGGTAGTTATTTGAGTTTTTAATCCTTGCCATAAATCCTGTCTTGTAGCTCACCTTCCCAAGGATGAGTCCCTCCAATGAGAGAGGCAATAAATAGTTGAGCCTTTGGAGGTTTCAGTAAGTGGAGACATTAGTGTGAAAGCTGATGAGTAGAAGTACAAGAATGTATAAGAATTTAAAAATCCCAGCCCTTACTGCTGCTCTACCTTGTCAAACTCATGGCAGATATCACAGTTATCTTTCTTTTTTTCCCCCCACGGGTCCCAAAGTGGCCTCGGATTGCTCAGCATCAGACTCCAAACACTCACTCACGATCCATCAGTGGTGACGGGAGGTATGACCTATTTGCAAGGCCCGTTCTTGAGTTTACTGTCCTTGGTCACATCCAGGCCAGTAGGCTCAGGACTGCCAATCAGTCCATTCATAAAAGACTGGAAAAGGCACTTTTCAGGTCAGGTGACCAACACTGAGAGGGAGGCCTGTGGCTTTTACCTAAGTCCCCCAACCTATCCAAACTTGAATTTATGTAATGGAGACAAAACTGCTCTTGTGCTAACTAAGCAACTGACTTCCACGCATAATATTTGTTTTGGACCTGAGCGTGCAGTTTGTGTTTAGAAGAGAAAAATCAAATAAATGAGATTCCTAGATTATTTTTCTGGTTCAGGTGATTCAGAGGGGCTCTTTTTAGTTGCTGACATTCTTTACATGTGACATAATCCTCTTGGGGAGAGGAGAATGCTGGTGTTGTCTATGAGTCACACTTTAGGGGAAAGACACGGGAATGGTGAGGGACTGCTTTCCTCCTATCCTGTTATTAGTACAGGTCCATGAAATGGGAACACAAACTCACTCTGAAATACTGAGAAAAAACTTCCTGTCTTTACTCCATCCCTCACTTGTTTATCCTCGTAACAGGAAAGGTGGTTTCTCTGAGTGACTGCTCCACCCAATGGCGACATTCAACATCCATTGTCCGCAAGCCTCTCCGGTACAAGGTTCATGGATGAAGCTCTACTGCACACATGTGACCTGGCTTTTGGGCATCCTGGTCTCTAGTGAGAGTAAGGGAGCGCCACTTTCCCTGACCTTCAGTGGAGACACCAGCCCTGCTCAGGTCCCAAGTCCAAGCCCAGGGGAAGGAACAGACAGATCCATATTACAGGATAAGAGCTACAGTCACTGGTGGGAAAGCCTGTGTTCTTACTCATTCTGTGGCTCTGTGAACTCAGAGGATGAGAGAATACATACTAACATTCCTCTGTGATAGAAGGTGAGATGAAGGTTAGCCTAGGCTTTGGTTAACAGATTAAAATGGAGAATTGCTGTAAACCAATAGATGCTGTCCCAGGAACCAGATGAAACAAACCAAAACCAACATGCAGACTCTACTTTAGTAAAACACACTAGAGATTAAAAAATCTCTTTATTGAGCACCTACTGTGTGCCAGATCCTGTTCTCTTGCCAAATCCTATTCTAAGAGTCTTCTATGGATTGGCTCCTTTAAATAGCTCACACCAGCTCTACCAGGTAGAGCTACTAGGTAGAGCTACCAGGTAGAGCTGGTATGAGTTCTACCCCCACTTTACAGATAAAGGAATCAGGCACAAAGACGTTAAGGAGGCAGACTGCAATCAGAGCCTGAGCTCATCATTTCTTGTTCTTACAGATCACTAGCTAAGACCTGATAGTCCGGAGGCCACTAGGACATTCAATAAGCTTATAATATCTCTGGGGTCATGGAGCATTCATTCTATGAGAAATAATCTAGGGCGACCAGGTGCCAAGGATGCTCAGAGAGATTGAAATGTGTGTGTGTGTGTGGGGGGGGTGTGGCAGGGAGGTTGTTGGGGGGTGGCGGGGCAGACAATGTGGTGTCTTCTAGAAACTAATATTTTACACAATTTAATAAGAGGGCTTCTTAGAGAGAAAGCTGGTGCTAGGACTGGAACAGGGAACATTCCTGTAGCATTTTGTGTTACTACAAACTAAGGAAGTGCTCAAAAAACCAAAGAACAGGCAGCATGTCAAAAGGACACAGTAGTCAATCTGAAAGTGTTCCTGATCCTCAGAGCCAGAACAGTTTGAGTGAGATCTAAAACCATAGAATTAGAAGAAAAAGGGGATAGGTACTTGATGCTGGTCTTGGCAATAATTTGTTTTTGTGGATTTGATACCAAAAACAAAGGAAACAACCTGTCAATTAACCTATGATAAAAGAGGCAAAAATATACAAAGGAGAAAAAACGGGCTTTTCAATAAGTGGTATCAGTAAAACTGGGCAGTTACATATAAAAAAATGAAATTAGAACATTCACTAACACCAAAAATGAACTCAAAATGGATTAAAGTCCAAAATGTAAGGCTGGATACTTTAAAAGTCTGAGAAGCAAACATAGGCAGAACACTCTTTGACATAAATCACAGCAAGATTTTTTGGATACACCTCTCAGAGCAATAAAAATAGAAACAAAAATAAACAAATGGGACCTAATTAAACTTAAAAGCTTTTGTACAGCAAAGGAAACCACAAATAAAGTGAAAAGACAACCCACAGAATGGGAGAGGACATTCGCAAACAAAGTCACCAACAAGGGATTAATCTCCAAAATATACAAGATGCTCATGCAGCTCTATAAAAAAAAAACATTAGAAAAATGGGCAGAAGAGCTAAATAGACATTTCTCCAAAGAAGATATACAGATGGCCAAAAAGCACACGAAAAGATGTTCATCATTGCAAATTAATAGAGAAATGCAAATAAAAACTGCAATGAGGCGACACCAGTCTGACATGCAACCATCATCAGAAAATCTACAAACAATAAATGCTGGAGAAAAGGGAACCCTCCTCCTACCCTATTGCTGGGAATGTAAGTTGTTATAGCCATGATGAAGAACAGTATGGAGGTTCCTTAAAAAAATGAAAATAGAACCACCATATTATTTGGCAAAAGGAGGAGAGGGCAGCAGAGGATGAGATGGTTGGATAGCATCACCGATTCAATGGACATGAACTTGAGTGCACTCCAGGAGATGGTGAGGGACAGGGAGGTCCGGGTGCTGCAGTCCATGGGGTCACAAAGAGTTGGACATGACTTAGCAACTGAACGACAACAACATGATCTGGCAATCCCAGGTAGATGTACATCCAAAGAAAACCATGCTTTGAAAAGACACAAGCACTGCAGTGTTCATTGCCACAGTATTTTAAATAGTCAAGCATGGAAGCAACCAAAATGTCCATCAATAGAGGGATGGCTAAAGAAGGTATGGCACAAATATATACTGGGATATTACTCAGTCTTAAAAAAGAACGAAATGACACCATTTGCAGCAACATGCACAGACCTCGAGATGTTCATACTAAGTGAAGCAAGTCAGACAGAAAAAGACGTATCAGGCAATATCACTTATACGTGAAATCCAAAAAAAAAAAAATGATATAAATGAACTTATTTACAAAATAGAAGCAGACTCACAGATTTAGAGAATGAGCTTGCGATTACCTGGGGAAGGGTGGAGGTGAGAGACAGACTGGGAGTTAGGAACTGACATATATACACTGCTATACTCAAAATAGATAAACAAAAAGGACATAGTATGCTTTGGGCAACTCTTCAATATTCTGTAATAATCCAGATGGGAAAAGAATTTGAAAAATAATAGATACAAGTGTATGCGTGAGTGAATCAGGTTTTTTGTGCACCTGAAACTAAGACATTTTTAATCAACTACACTCCAATATAAAATCAAACAAATAACTTAAATTTTAACATTTAATAGAAAAGAAAAAAAAAAAAACCCACTCACAAAGCATTTGATTACAAATGGCAGAAGACCTGAACATATATTTTTCCAAAGAAGTTATACAGATGGCCAATGGATTCATGAAGTATCTGGCAACACTAATCACCAAGGAAATGCAAATCACAACCACAATGAGATATCACTTCACACCTAATATTTGGCTATTATCCAAAAGAAAAGAAATAACTAGTTTTGGCAAGGATGTGGAAAACTGTGAACCCTTGTATGCTGTTAGTAGAAATGAAAATTGGAACAGCCACTACAAAACAAGTATGGCGGCTTTTCAAGGAATTACCAATAAAGCTACCATGCGTGCATGTATGCACGCTCAGTCAGTTCAGTCACGTCCGATTCTTTGCGCCCCCCACGGACTGTAGCCACCAGGTTCCTCTGTCCGTAGGGATTCTCTTGGCAACAATACTGGAGTGGGTTGCCACACCGTCCTCCCGGGATCTTCCTGACCTAGGGATCGAAACTGTCTCCTGCAGGAGAACTCTTGGTCACTGAACCACCAGAGAAGTCCCAAAGCTACTATGTGGTCCAGCAATTTCACTTCCGGACGTGTAGCCAAAGGAAATGAAATCACTACCGTAAAGGGATACCAATGCTCTCAGGTTCATAGCAGCAGTGTTCACAATAGCCAAGGTATAAAACAATCTAAAAGTCTGTTGGCGAATGAATGGATAAACAAGGTGTGATGTGTGCATGTGCAAGGACACACACACCCAAAACAAGGTCTTATTCAACCTTGAGAAAGAAAGAAGCCTTGCCATTTTCAGTAACATGGATGCAACTTGAGCGCGGCATGATAAATAAAAGAAGTCAGACAGAGAATGATCTAACTTACATGTGAAATAGAAATAAAGAAAAAAAAGAACAAACTATTATAGACACACAGAACAAATTGGTGGTCTCCAGAGATGTGGGGTGGTAGTGGGTGAAATGGATAAAAGTGGTCAAAAGGTGCAACCTTCCTCCCAGTTGTAAAATGAAGAACTCATGAGGATGTAATGTACACTATGGTAACTATAGTTAATAATATTACACTGCTAAGAGAGGAAATCTTAATAGTTCTCATCACAAGTAAAACAAACTAGGTAAGAAAAAAAAAAAGAGGCATCCTGTCATTTGTGACAACACAGATGAACCAGAAGGGAATTATGCTAAGAGAAAGGAGGAAGACAAATACTGCATGGTATCATTAATGTACAGAATCTTAAAAAAAAAAAAGAAAAAAAAAAGGTCCAACTCATTGAAGCAAAGTTGAAAAGTGGTTGCCAGAAGATGAGGGTGGGGTACACAGGCAGAAGTTGGCCAAAGGGTTCAAAGTTTCAGTTAGAAGATTAGTAAATTCTGAGGAACTGCTGTATAACATGGTAACTATGGTTGATGATACTTCACTGCATAATTGCGATTTTTTTAAGAGAGTGAAACTTAAATATTCTCACAGGCACTCAAGGAAATGGTCGACATGAGGTAATGGATATAAGAATGAACTAGATAGTGTAATCCTTTTACAGTATATGTATGTCAAATCATCACATTATATACTTTAAATATTTTATAAATTTATATGTCAATTAAACCTTAATAAAGGGAACAACTTGAGGAGAACAATCTGAGCTAAAATAAATAATGTAGTACTATTACTTGAAAAGTAAAATTAATGTACATGGGTCCATACTGATGTAAATAAAGTACTGAATAACCAAACAGAAGAGGGAGAGAGAGAGACCAGTATTTCCTACAAGAAAATTCCAAGGGTAATCACCATCCTGATTTTAAACAGCATAGACTAGATTTGCCTACTTTTGTACTTTACATGAACGGAAGCAAATCTACCATCTCTGAGTGTTTTGTTGTTGTTGACGTGGTTGTTTTGGCCACACTGTGTGACTTACCCAGTATCTTAGTTCCCCAAACAGGGATGGAACCCATGTGCTTGGCAGTGATAGCACGAAGTCCTAACCACTGGGAATGCCCCTGAATGGTTGTAAACACATCTATTACTTGTTTGGTAATACCAGGGGGCTTCCCTGGTAGCTCAGTTGGTAAAGAATGGGCCGGCAATGCAATGCAGGAGGCCTGGGTTCAATCTCTGGGTTGGAAAGATCCTCTGAGAAGGGAATGGCAACTCACTCCAGTATTCTTGGGGAAAATCCTATGGATAGAGGATCCTGGCAGGCTATAGTCCATGGGGTCACAAAGAGTCGGACACGACTTAGCGACTGAATCACCACCTTACCTGTTTGGTGCAAACCAAGACTCAAGTGAAATATGAGAAATGAAAGTAAAAGGGCTCAGATATTTCACCATCTCTGGTAGATTTTATGTGTTTTCTTTTTCCTCTTAAAATGCACATAAACTTCTGACTTTCAAATTTAACTAGTACCTAACACAACATTTTGGATTTTCCTCCAGTTCAGAATGTGGTATTTCCAACCTATCAGATTTATAACACTGCAAGCTGAAAATGGATTAGTTGTTTATGAGTTAACAATTTTCATATGCTTGGACAAAGGCTTCCCATGATTCAAGTTTTGTAAGTGACCAGGTTTGCACAAAACAAGTCGTCTTTATAACATGCAAATATCGGTAAGAACAGCTTAACAGATTCGTCTCCACTCAGCCATCTTTTTTTTTTATCTAGCACTAACTGCTACTCCTAAGTCTTCATGCTCTAGTGGATACCTTTAAACATCCAACAGAACAATTTAAAATTGTTAAAAAGTGAAAATGTCCATCTTGGAAAAGGAGTAGAATTTCATGAAATTGATGAAAGAGATGTTGCAAAGCTGTGTTTTGTAGAGTAAGGAGGGATCCGCCACGAGAACTGTTTCTGAACCACATGTAAAATCACTGAGGAAAGAGAATCTGGCAGATTTAACAGGGAAACTTTACTTTGCCCAGAAAGGTCTGTCTAGTCAGTGCTATGGTTTTTTCAGTGGTCATGTATGGATGTGAAAGTTGGACTATAAAGAAAGCTGAGCGCCGAAGAATTGATGCTTTTGAACTATGGTGTTGGAGAAGACTCTTGAGAGTCCCTTGGACTGCAAGGAGATCCAACCAGTCAATCTAAAGGAAATCAGTCCTGAGTATTCATTGGAAGGACTGATATTGAAGCTGAAATGCCAATACTTGGTTCACCTGATGCAAAGAACTGACTCACTGGAAAAGACCCTGATGCTGGGAAAGATTGACGGCAGGAAGAGGAGGGGATGACAGAGGATAAGATAGTTGGATGGCATCACTGACTCGACGGACATGAGTTTGAGTAGGCTCTAGGAGTTGGTGATGGACAGGGAAGCCTGGTGTGCTACAGTTCATGGGGTCTCAAAGAGTCAGACACAACTGAGCTACCGAACTGAACAGGGGAAGAGGAGAAAATCAACATGGATGAGCATTTCAGAGTAAAAAGATGTGACTATTATGGAATCATGGGAGGACCCTGGGGTAGTCTGATGAAACTCTGGAATATTTTTGCAAAATATTTATGACCCAGATATGAAAGTGAGCTGTGGAGTTAAGAGTACTGCTCATGCAGTACTGCAATATTGTAGAATATCATCTCCCCAAAGTGCACACTGTTATAATTACAACTGAAATTTATTAATACATATGAAAGGGAAAGTCACTCAGTCGTGTCTGACTCTTTGTGACCCCCATGGACATGGAATTCTCCAGGCCAGAATACTGGAGTGGGTAGCCCTTCCCTTCTCCAGGGGATCTTCCCAACCCGGGGATTGAACCCAGGTCTCCCGTATTGCAGGCAGATTCTTTACCAGCTGAGCCACCAGGGAAGCTATGTATGTGGCATCTAAGAAAACGGTAGAGATGAACTTACTTTTGGGGCAGGAACAGAGACGCAGATGTAGAGAATGGGCACGTGGACACGGGGGTCAGGGGAGAGTGGGACAAACTGGGAGTATTGCGCTGACACACATGTACACCCATGTGTAAAACTGATAGCGAGGGGGAAGCTGCCGTACAGCAGGGAGCCCAGCTCGGTGCTCTGCGCTGACCTGGGGGCGGCGGGGAGGGAGACTCAAGAGGAAGGTAGTATACGCAGACATAGAGCTGATTCACATTGTAAGACAGAAACCAAGACAGCCCGGCAAAGCGATTTTACTCCAGCAACAACAAAAACCAGAAAGCGTCGCCAAGGCGAGGAGGAACCTAAACTCGAACTAATAATTTCTTTTTTCAAGGTAAGGACCCCAATTAACTCCTCCCTTTCCCTATTATTTACTGCAACGTTTCAACTTTCTTACGTTATGTGCCATATTGAAATTATGAGATAATTTCTTTAGATATAATGGTGCTGCTTTGGAAGCTTCCACTGGAGAAAGAAGGTCACCTCCGATCACAGGGAAATTCTGATTTAGCTGCCAGGAAAGGAGAGTTTCCAGATTTGGGGAAAGTACTAGGGTAACTGCAAAGCAAGAATGAAGAGCTGGATGAGTGAATGAAAAGGGAGGGAGCTGGGCCCTGTGGACCATTTCCAGGCAGAGAGGATTCTTGCTTCAGAATGGCTGCCGGCACCGCCTCCACTGTGAACTAAGCATTGAACTTGGCTGAAGAAGGAAAAACCTATCTTGGAAATCATATCTGAAAAAGAATATGGGGGAAATGGTGGGACGAAGGGGCTTATTTTACAAGATTACAGTTTTCTATTTATTGCACTTTATCAACGAAGGAAAAGCACTGCGTTTCTAAGAATTGTAGGCTTTTTCTTTTGATAATTCATTTGCCAAAGTGATGTTAAATGTTACACAAGAATCAGACACACGTGGGGAATAGTGCCAATATTTTATAATAACTAAAAAAGGGAGTAAATCTGTACAATGATTCACAGGTAAATCATTATATTGCACACATGTAACATGATATTATACACCAACTATACTTCAATACAAAAACTTTAAAACGTAATTAATTCACTTGTTAGAATAGTCCACATCCAAAACAGTATCACCACCAGTTACTGGCGAGGATGTGGGGCGACAGGAATCCTCATTTGTTGCAGATGGAAATGCAAAATTGCCCAGTGCTTTTGGAAGACAGTTTGGCAGGTTCTTAGAAAACAAAACATACTTTTATCCTCTGATCCAGAAATCATGCTCCTTGGTATTTACTCAGAGGAGTTCAAAACGTAAAAAGAATCAGACACAAAAGGCCCTGAACCCTGTTCAAAATCTTTCTGGGGAGTCCCTCTGACTTCTGCCACCAATGTCTGTGGCAGTTTTTCTGAAAATCTGTTTCTCTGAAATACTGGCTCATCAAGACATCCCATGAAAATAGGATTCTCTGGTCAAATAGAGTTGGAGATTCACAATGCATATTAGTAGGATGACAGCTTTAGACCCATGTCCCCAAATAAATGAAAATAACTGATAATTGCTTAGCACATCTGAAAAGCTGTCTCCTACACAATCTTGTTAGATAAGATAGCCATTGACATCCTGTTACATGGGTCCTGTGGGACCACACTTTGAGAAACGGAGTCAAAATCTTTAAGATTGGGTTCCCTAAATCTAAGCACTTCCAGCCTATGCGACCCATTTCGTCATGGCAGGCAGCATGGAAATGCTGTCGGATACTCTGGTTTGGTTCAGCTGCCCTAAAGAAATGGTCAGGGACATTCTGGGTGGCAGCGTGTACACTAGGCTTGTACTGTGCAAGTGGCCGCAGCAAAAATGAATGGGATCACAAGGCAGCTCTTTCCTGGCTATGATCCCCTTAGGATAAAAAATACCTGCGGTTGAATGGAATGCCAGCGAACCTCTAATTCTTCTAGCCTGTTGGCTCTGCGTAGTTCTTATATGTCTACAATGATGACAATTAAAGCTGTTCTACAGAAGATACCACATTGAGTGAGAGTGGTGTGTTTCTATTACTTCATAGGTCCTTCCGAGAAGTTGGCACTATAATCCTAATTTTACAGATCATGATAGAGGCTGTAATACTGTATGTTGTTATTCCATTCTATTAATATAATGAGTTATATATGTATTAATATATAAATAGCTAATATGTGGTATGTACAATGATCATGTAATAAGGAATTATGTACACAGCCCAAGGTTACATGACTAGCTGTACCTTGAGGCCTGGAGTCAAACAAACCGGGGTTCAAATCCCAGTTCTGCCGCTAACAAGCTGTCGCTGTACCTTAAATTCTCCCAGCCTCATTTCTTCATCTTTAAAATGAGGTTAGTGATGATGCTACTTCATAAGGGTAACAGTGAGAGTCAAATAAGAGAACACATGTTAAGTGGAGCCATGTCACAAGTGGAGAGGTTGCTGGCGTTGAGTTCTGTGTGCCTGGCAAAAAGAGAGAAAGTTGGAGAGGGAATTTAATCGTGTGGCCTGAGGAGGGCCTGACCCAGGGCAAACACAAAGTGGGAGAAAAGGCACCTCCATTCGATTCTGCGCCCGGGCATCTCTCATGCTTACGTCTGCTGCCAAAGCAACTGTGATTTCAAATGTTAAAAGGTTCATATCCTCCATACAGCAGGTACCTGAAACATTCAATGACTTCATCATGTGCTCAAGCAAAAAGAAAAAAACAAAAAAGCAGTGCTCTGTTCTAACAGTGTGAGAAAAAACTGTTGATCCTGGGCACATGAGAGAGAAAAAGGCAGTAGCTGTCCACCGTCTGATCTTCCTAAGGTTTAGCAAGACCCAGGATGACCCTACTCGACTTTTGCCTTAGGAGCCATCTTCAATACCCAGTGCTCATAGGAGAGGTCACGCCACTGAAGTTTCAGTGGCAGAGCTGGGGTGCCAGCTGGGCAATGTGCTGAGATCCAATCAAGTATTTACAGATTTCAAATGAAGAAACTCAAGCTGGGTGTGAGGGCAGAGACATACCAGCACTAACACAGTCTGCTTCCTGCACAGACTTAGTCCTCAAAACTGCTGAAGATACAGGTTTACTAAACACTCATAATGGGTCCTCACCTCCACAGCCAGTCATCCATGATCATGGGTAACATGGCCTTCACCTACCCTGCGGCTTTCCCTCTGCTGTCTACCGTATTTAAATCCTCCACGTCAGCAAGGAGTCTTGGCCCAACACCTCCCTCCATACAGTTCTTCCCTCCTCGCTTTTTTGTGTTTGCTTTGAGTTTTCCTACCACTGAAACAGAATTTCTTGCCCCTTCCCAAGCTTAACTGCATCAGTGTTGTGGAGCCCAGGTCAGGCTGGGCCTCATGCGTGGATGTCTCCTACAGACATCGGCATCTCTCCCTGCCGCACCCACTGAGCTCTGAGCACCTTCCAACCTGGGCAGCCACCCGGGCTTTTCCCGTCAATACTTCCTCCACAACCAGGACCACATTACCGAGAGACTGACGGGTAAACAAAATTAGCTCTCTCTCCACCCATCCAGTAATCTTGCCTGGAAAATCTCATGGACGGAGGAGCCTCATGGGCTGCAGTCCATGGGGTCGCTAAGAGTCGGACACGACTGAGCGACTTTGCTTTCACTTTTCACTCTCATGCATTGGAGAAGGAAATGGCAGCCCACTCCAGTGTTCTTGCCTGGAGAATCCCAGGGACAGGGAAGCCTGGTGGGCTGCCGTCTATGGGGTTGCACAGAGTCGGACACAACTGAAGCGACTTAGCAGCAGCAGCAGCAGCCACCCATCCATGTATCCTATGAATCTATATATGTGTGTATGTCTCTATCTTGCCCTGCTAATAAAAGGCTCTGGGCTGGAGACCACGTCTCATCGTTCGTCTACTCCTGATCTTGCTACTTCCAGGCAGATATAAAAAGTCCCCAGGATGTTTGGTGATCCAGTGGCTGGTTTTAAACATTATCTCCCCACCCACCCCCACTTTTGTGGATGCAAATCAAGTGGCCATGAGGTATACAGTGGGGACTGCTATAAACTAGTAGAGTAGGTTGGTCTCTAGCTAATATCAAGGACTGAAAGCTTATTTTGAAAATTTACAACTTTTAAGTGTCCCTCTTCCCAGGGAAATTACTGACATCTGGTGGGGGTGGCCTTCCAGTCTGGGATGCCTTCCTAGAATCCTTTTGTCTGGCTTGGCCACTGAAAGACAGATTAGGGCAATTTGAGGGCCCACCTATCCGACCGTTAGATGATGAAGCATCTTTAGTTCTGGAGCAAGACTATTGTGATGAACTTAAAATTTATGAAACACTTATTCTGTACCCAACACTCAAATAGTTTATGTAAGTTTTAAAGTTTATGCCATAAGAACTCTTCAACGTAGGTGGGATCATCCCCATTTTATAGGTGAGGAAACTAAGGAAGTTCTAGTCCCCAGCGAGTTCACACAGCTCACAGTGGCCAGGGAGAAAATTCCAGGCCTCTCTCACCACTTTGGTCCCTAAATATGGCCAGCATTAGCACACAGCTCTTTGTGAAAGACTATCTTAGTGTACTGAGGTGAGTATCAGGCCCTTGTAATAAATTGTTTCCTTTTTATTGACTTGAAAGAAAATGCAACTGTGAATACTGTACATTAATAGGTTTTATGTGTAACTAATGGTTTGATGGGCTGCTACGATGTGTAGCATTACAGCAAGTGATCATTAGATTGTAAGAAGAAAATGTGCTTTATTGTTAGAAAATGGAATCTTTTCTAAAAGGTAAAGGTAGGCATAGAAGATTGATCTGAAAGGTCAGGGTTAACAAGCTCATTAATGGCTAGGTTAAAATCCAGCCCAATCCTTCCCTTTTTCAGATGAATAAATCATTTAGCTAAGTGATGCCCTTCACTGGTAGCCTGGGGCTTTTCTTCTAGCCAGGCAGGAATCCGATACAGTCCTGAGATGGAGAGAGAAAGGGAGCTAAGAGCAGGGACTACGGAGCCAGAGGTTACAGCCTAGCCCTGCTCTTCATTGTCTGGGTAACCCTGACTACATTATATACCATCTTTGTACCACACTTTCCCTAACTGGAAAAAAAAAAATTATGATAAAACCTACTCTTCAGGACTGCTGGGAGGACATGAGACAGTTCATGTACCCCAAGTGGTCTAAGGCCATGTAAGCTCTCAAAATATGATTATGGCTATGATTATCTTCTAAATGATAGGTCAGCAAACTTCTTTTGGAGAGGATCAGCTTGCAAATATTTTAGTCTTTGCAGGTTAACAGTCTCTGTTGTACTCTTTCAATCTGCTCTGATGGCCTGAAAGCAGCAATAGATGATATATAAACAAATGGATGTGCAGTGTTCCAATAAAGCTTTATTTATACACGTAGGCTGCTAGCTAGATTTGACCTGCGAGTCATAGATTGCTGACCCCTGCTCTAATATGTACTGTGTAGGAATACATATTCCAACTTGAATCTGGGTCTTCCCAGGACGGAAGACAACTGCAGTGAGGGTTGACACAAGGCAGGACTAATCTCTAGTCTCAGTTTTGAGAACCAAAGAATGAAGTCGTAGAGAGTTAAATGGTCTCAAATCAGGACCCCAGTGGGCGTTTTAAACAGACCAGTTCTAAGATCCCACTCAGAATGTGACCCAGGAGTCTGGACTGGATGGGCAATTGTGATGTGCGTCCTGAATCTTTAAGCACTGAGTGCTGCGGCCACCTGGGAGAGAACACCGAATGGGGACCACCTACCACACTTTTCAAGCTCAACTCTCTCTTGGGAGTGAAGCTGCCTTGAGTAACATCTAGAGCCCTGAGGTAACCACTCAAAGTGTTGTCAGAGCTCTCCTTTTAATAGACACACACAGACTCATCCAAGCAGTAAACTGAGCTCTCACTTATCTGAGAACATGAGATTCCAGAGGCAATCTCCATGTGGGCAAGATGCATGCCAGTTGTGACTGTGGAACGCCAGCATCGCAAACTCTTCATTAAAAACCTAACAAAATGAATTTTAGCCACATGTCCATGGTCTTCTGGAAGAGTATGACAAGGTCTTTGACAATGTGCCAAAAGCAAAGTTGTTTTGGAACTTTTCCTCTGCCTTTTTTTCTTTCTTTTTTTAAACCATCGGCCCTTTATGGGGCTTTCTTGCTTGACTGTTGGTGCAAACCATGTTTTCAAGTACCTTTAAGACATCTGTGTTTGCATGTGCTCTTCCCATAAAGTAAATAAGTCCCTTTCATCTAGTTTTCTGCTTTTTATATACCGGATCTTAAATTAATGTTTATTCAATGTCTACATTGATTACTTAGCATGTCACTTTGCTACTGTGGATGGTTGGAGTCAAGGTTTAATTGCTACCCCAAATGAGAAGGGTGTGTCCAGCTTCTTACCCTTGACTTTTAACTGGGGCAACATTTCCATCATCTTGGATTAGTTGGGATCAGGCAAAGCAAGAGGATTTTCCAATCTATCTTTGTAGCTCACATAGATTAGAGGATTATTTGGGCCTCCATTCTGTTGCTGTGGAATGGTAGAATAATCCATGACTGAGCAGAAACGAGATTTTTTTTTTCAATTTATAGAAATCAAAATTTTTTAATGTATTTTTAAATCTCTTAGATCAAAACAATTCTTTGTTGCTCAAGGGAGCTTTTCGAGCAAGGACAAAAGTAACATTAACCTAACTACCAATTGATTAGCTTTATGACTTTAATGGAGCAAAGAAAACGGATTTATTAATAAAGTGTATTGTTGAAAGAGAATCTTTGTGGAATTTCAGACTGCAATGCATCCATTTTTATTGGCTTCACTTTGTTATGCTTTCAGAGCTATTTATAATGTTATTTCACTGAAAATTCCTTTCCATATTGTCATTTGTCTTCCATCTCCAAAAAGCTTCCCATCCAAATTAAAAAAAAAAAAAAAGAAGAAAAGTCTTTCTTCTTTCTTCTACACCTCCTTAAAATGAATTGAAAGTGGCATCTCCTGGGAATAGGTCCATCTCCTACCCATGTCTGAAGTTTCTCCTGCTCCCAGCAAAGGAAGAAATGGAACTTCCTTTTCAAAGATTTGCTCCTCAAAAGAAATACACCTCAGGCAAATGCTCCCACTCCATCCTTGCTCAGAAGGGATTTAACATTCTCTTCTTTGAGTAAAAGTAATGTGAGAATTAGAGCCATCTTCCTGGCTGTGGGGCCTGGGCAGGCATGCGAGGCCCCATGCTGAGAAGGTCCCACACTTGGTTTAATGCATTATTGGTCCTAGTAGTCTTCAAACAGAGGTCCTCATTTTCCCATCTTGGACTAGGCCCTGAAAATCATGTGGCCAGTACTGATGACAAGCAACTTGATAGAGCAGTGAAAGCTTTTCTCCAAAAAGCTTCTTTCCTTATGGAAAGAAAGACAGAAATAAGGAAATATCATAATTGTTTTCAGTTCTTACTGTGAGCCAGATTCTATGCAAAGCATCACGTGCAAACAAACTTCATGCCTAAACAGCCCTGTAGGCACTGTTAAGGCCTCCATTTGCCCCCAGACGTGGAAATTATGATTTAAAGACAAGTAACACACTGGACATTACTCAGAGCTTCCGAGAAAAGTGAAGCTGGTGTTTTCACTTAATTCTGCTTCCAAAGACACTGCACTATCGAACTGTTCAGAGTGATTCTTGCTTTGAAACCAATGGTTTAAACGTTCAACTTAATACTTCATTTTAAGTTCAATAGTTTCAACTTCTATCTAAATTCAAGTCCAACTGCTTTCTCCAGGCAGATCATCTGGAATGGATGTGGACATTCATTCTAGGAGACAAAGTTGATATTCTTCCTTTCAACACCGATCCCCCATTTCCACCTCATTTCTGGGGTAGGGGTGCCTTCAGGCTGCAAGACCGCTACTTCCTCCACTTTTACAAAAACCTTTCTTTTCTATTTAAAATTCTGTATTCACAACGTCATGGAAAAGCCACTAAGAACTGCGTAACTGATACATTTTGTTTCTCTCTGCCCAGTGTGCATTTCCCACATGGTCCTTCCTTCCCACTCTCGCCCTTGATATTCTAGTGGGATTTTCCTACCCCAACCCCAGATAATCACAATCTTTTATGAATACCACCATCCCAAGCTGTTTCATGATTGATGCGGGGATGGGCTGCCTTGTGGGAATAAAGAAGAATTTTTTTTTTCCCCTGTTTTGCTGGGAACTGTGTTGGAACTCCTTGGAGTTTTTGAATTCAATTAGAAACAAGAGCTGGAGGAAGTGATATTCCTGAAGCACTTGAACTCTTTCATCCATTCACATTCACTCTCTGGACAATTTGATTTCATGACCCAAGAAAATCTGGTTTTGCTTATGTCAATTTGAACTGAGTTTCTGTCACTGGCAACTAAATGAGTTTTGGTTAACATGAATAGTCAAGAGTGACTAATTGTCAAAGATCAATGGTGTTTTCCCAACATTCTAGCTCAACTAATACCCACCCACACTATCTCAACCTGTGTTTCTTCTTTAATAGACAGGAATGAGGAAGAGCTCTAAGGCTGGAAGGGAGAGATATGAAAAGACGAAAAACATATCTCAAAGATCATGTGTCATACAATCTCAATAGTTTTTCTTCCCTGATGTTTCTTATTATAGTTCAACAACAATTTTTTTTAAAATTTCTCTAATTGTAGTACAGAATTAGGTAACTTTTTAGGAAAGGTTATCTACCTGTTCCTTAAGGGTAGGGTCTAAATTATGCCATTTTGTTTTCCAGGGGCCTGGCTTGGTCCCCACTATATTGCGGTGATCACACACATACCACACACCCGTACCACCCCAGCCCTGCACACCCCCACCCCCACCCTAATCAATGAAGGGCCTTTCTACAGCCAAAAAGATAACCATTGTCATCAATGGGCTGAGTCAGTTTCTCAGTTCAGTATCAATCTGCATTTGGTCTGTGGAATTGACAGCCCGTCTAAACTGTTGGTCTCAAGTAAATGAGCCAGTGCTCAGAAACTGAAATGGCTAATAGCATTCGGGGGAACTTCAAACAAAATTACAAGCGTTTTTCTTCATTTCTTACCTATCAGAAGAGACTTTTCCTTGGGTACTTCGTTTTTCAGACTGTATCAAACACAAAGCTTCTACTCTCAAAATAAATATGGAAAAATCTATAAAGTACATTAGGCTCCAGCAGAGCTGCAGTGACCAAACTTTTGTGTGAGTGTCATTTTGGTGACTGTGCACATATTTTCATACAGGTCACATGGCTAACTTTGTCAGCCCCAAGAATCAAAGCGGGGGCACCCCCCTCACTTGCTAAGTGCAGTGCTGGCAGTCGGCCAGTGAATGCAGGGTGTGCAGACCATCAACCGGGATTATTTTTTGCTTTGGGATATCTGGACATTTGTTGTCTATATGTTTAAACCTGCAGAAGGACAGCCCATACTTCACTTAAGTGCATGGCCCAGAGTCATTTAAAGAGAAATGCCACTTGCCCAGATATTCCCAGCAAACACTGGGCCACCTTTGTAGGCCTCATAAATTCTTCCCAGCAGAGGAGTCGTCCAAAGACAGTCTACAGTGACAGGTGACGGCCGAGAGTGAAGGCCCGAGTTGGGAACCTCAGCGCTATGCCCGCCTGTCTATCGTGTCCCTGGCTGGGAACTTCAGGACTTGGATTTGCAATTTTCCTTTCTGTGACGTGCAGGTAACAACACTGATCCAGGTGAGTTGTTGCACAGATTAGAGGAAAGGTAGCACACAGGTCGCATACCTGGGATACCCAGGAGGTGCTCACTCTTTTCTCCTGATGTCATTTCCCTTGTATGTCCATGAACTACCTGGCCCTCACTCCTGTTTCTGGGTTCTGCCCACTTCTCCAGAGCAAGCAGAAGAATATGGAATTGGGAGGTTAGAAAACATGAGCTTGAATCACAGTGACACTCATCACGGACAAGGTGGCTAGATTCAGCAAACAAAAACCCAGGATGCCTCACTGAACTGGGATATCAGAAAACAATCAATAGTATTTTGGTATAAGTATGTCCCATGTGATAGTCGGGATACACTTATACTAAAAACCCAATTGTCATTTATTTGAAATTCGATTTGAATGGACATCCCATATTTTGTCTGGCAACACCACCCACAGGCTATGTGACCTTTAGCAAGTCACGCAAGACCTTGGATTCAGGCATATGCGAGGATCACAGTAACATCCACTGTAGAATTGTTACACGCCACCTGGTTTTCCAATCACTTCCTCCTCATTGAAAATCGGCGGGCTAATTTTGTTATTTCTCTTTTGTAGATGTTAAAATGGAGGCTTAGAGAGGTTAAGAAACCCACATCCACACACCTAAGCAGTTAATCCAGGTTATTAATCCAGCTGACTCAAGATGCTCCACTGTGTCCTACAGCTATTACAAGATACAGTAATACAGCCACCAAATACCGACTCTATGTGAGAATCACAGATCATACACATTGGTTTAAGACTAATCAACCCAATGTTCCCACACAGTGCAGTCTCAGATAATCAAATTTTTAGGGGCAAGTTTCAGCTGCCAAAAAGAATTCTTAAAAATATCATTAAAGAGGGCTCAAATATTTTAACAACACTTATCAAAATTCTCTCCCCTTTCCTGCTGCTTCCCTCATACTCTGCAGCACCTCACTGACTTCTCAGCACCTCCTGGAGAAAACCTATCCAGCCCTCGCCCACGACTTATTTTTCTTCTTCTCCCATCTTCTCTTTCTCAGCCCTTTATTATGTAGAAGCACTTGGCACCTCTCCTAGAAGAAAGAGTCCATATTCTTCAGAAGAAAGGAGGAGGAAATTTGGACTGGCGATTTGAAAATTATCTTTGGCAGGCTGGGGAGCTGCTCAAGTTCATGTACAAGTCCATGTTAGTAATTCTTGTTCTTTTACACTGGATCCTCAATAAATGTTAATTTCCTTCTTCCTTCCCTTGTACTTATCCATATTTTGCTTGCTAGTATGGGAGATTCTCCCCATGATTTCATCTTTGTGCGGGGCTTGAGAGGTACCTGGGGCTTGTGGAAATGGTGGGGATTGAGGTCCCTGGCTATTACTAAGATTACTAGCTTAGACAAAAGAGTGAAGGGGAAAAAAAAGCATATTGGAGAATAAAGGCACATTTCAAGAGAATGTGTTTCTAGGGAACCACGGGTCGATACAAAGTGAGAATGGAGTCCAAGAAAATACCCTTCTGAAGTAGGAAGCCTTTGCAAGCCTGATGGGTTTGCTGAGGGGTTGTTCTGTGTTAGAAAAGGATGTCTATCCAAGGAATCTGTCTGTGAATGACTGGTGAAATACTACCTTTCCTCCAGGAGTTCCCTAACAAGGGCAACACTGAGCCTGGACACCTGGGTTATTTCTATGCGCTCTAGTGACCATGCATTCTAGGGGATCTGGTGGGATTAACTGTTAGTTCACCTTGGCCTCTAATTCCAACAAGAGGGAGTTTCACTTCAGCTTTTGATATAATTATAAGCATTTTTTCAAAAAACAAGTACACACTTATTTGTCAAGGGGAACATTGACCTGACCTCTTACACCACTTCTTTCATAACTTTTACCAGCTTGTGGGTAAATCCTTGTGTATTTTCATTATTTTGTTACTGGGAGTTTGTCTACATCTTATGTGTAGAGACTGCAATAATCTCCCTAGCATATGGGAAATAACAATAACAGACTCCAGATAATTTATATAGGATATTTCTTCATTTAGTCTTGAAAATCCACTCCCAGATTGTTCTGCTCTTCTATTCAGCAAGTTGAGGAAATGGTGAAAATCTTACCTGAGGTCTCACAGCTAAGACGCTATGTGTGTGCTAAGCCGCTTCAGTTATGTCCGATTCTTTGCAACCCCGTGGACTGTAGCCTGCCAGGCTCCTCTGTCCATGAAAATTTAAAAACAGCAAATGAACAGGTACTGGTGATGATGTGCAGAAACTGGACTCCCTGCACATTGCTGGTGGGAATGTAAAATGGTGTAGCCACTGTAGAAAATGATGCGACAATTCCTCAAAAACTGAAACTCTGTAGAATTACCATTTGACTTAGCAATGCCACACCTCAAAGAGGTGAAAGCGGGGACTCAGGCAGGTTATTTGTACGCCCATATTCATAGCAGCATTATTCACCACAGCCAAAAGGCGGAGGCAAGCCAGATGTGTCAACATTTCCGACTCCGAAGTTGGAGCCTCTGGGATTTGTTCTCAGACTATGTGAGCTCACAGTCTGCTCTTGTAAGCAAGGCTGTGAAACTAACCATACACATTGAAAAACTTTATGTTGGGTATCATCTGGTGCCCAGAACACATGATTCGAGCTTCTGGAAGATGGGAAGAGGAGTTGGCTAAGTGTCACTGAAGATGAGCGATTCTCAACTAGGGGTGATTCCTACCCCCTCACCCCAGCCACTGGAATTGGACATTTGGCAAAGGCTGGAGACATTTTTGCTTATCAACACTGGGCCTGCCACATGCACTCATCTTTCCTGGGTAGATGCCAGGGATGCTACTAAACACCTTACAATGTGCAAGACAGCCCCCAGTGACCCACCAAAGAATTACCTGTCAATAGTACTGAGGCTGAGGAACTTCAGTGTAGAATATGAACTTGCTTCTGCTAAGTCGCTTCAGTTGTGTCTGACTCTGTGCGACCCCATAGACGGGGGCCACTGTCTCTGGGATTCTCCAGGCAAGAACACTGGAGTGGGTTGCCATTTCCTTCTCCAATGCATGAAAGTGAAAAGCGAAAGTGAAGTCGCTCAGGCGTGTCCGACTCTTAGCGACCCCATGGACTGCAGCCTACCAGGCTCCTCTGTCCATGGGATTTTCCAGTCAAGAGTACTGGAGTGGGGTGCCATTGCCTTCTCTGAGAATATGAACTTAGACCTTCCTTAATGGAATTTCTTTACAATCTCTTTTGGTAGCTGAACTGTGCATCTTCAAATTTCACTCCACAAAACTCAGTTGGGTGAGAACCTAGATGATTTAAATGTGACCCTTATGGAATGTTTATGTTAGCTTCCGAGGACCCTCGATTTGCCAGTGAAGTAGTGTCTATCCACAGTATGCCTCTGTAATATTTAATTTTTCTTAATCCTGTTGTTTTATGATCTTCATCCAGATATCACACATAACTTGAACAAAACATCAAACATCAATTTTCCTCAAGTTAATATATAAAATCTTGGGGTTCAGTAATCTGAATATATCATGAGGTCCTCTCAAGATGTTCTTTCATTTTGACTTTACGTGTTCATTCCCCAGATTTCTGTTTGATTTTCAAGGTTAATTTCAGTGTACTGATGACTTTGTAGCACTTGTGAGACAAGACAGCTTGTGTCCTCATAGACTCACCTTCCTCTCCCAAGCCCTTTGGGTCTACATCAGAATACAAATTTTCATTATTGAGGCTGAGCTTATTCATTGAAATGATTCTGATAGAAACACATTTCTATGATTTTTACATGAAGTAAGGAGTTGTACTGGCTATTGATTAACAGCCCTAATCTGAGCTCCCCCTGGAGATATAATCAAAACTCTTCCAATGAAGTTGAACCCAGATTGGGGAGGAATAAATTTCACAACTCAAACCCTATTCATCTCAATCAGCTCTATCCCAAATCAGTCTTGACATCACAAAAAAGCCAAGCAACCAGAAATTATGTGCATCCTGATACAACGCAAGAGGAAACACACAGTCTCACCCCGAAGGATTCTTGCCAAAAGCAAAATTTAACCAGAATGTAATCAAGTCTCCAGATCGAACGGCGTACTTACAGGAAATTAGGGAGATAGAAGAACAAATAAAATGACACAATCAGAAAACAATCAGCTAGAATCAGAATGTGGGAAATCTACCAAAGGCAATGGGCCTCGTTTGGACTCTGATTCACATAAACCACGTCCAAAGGGACATTTGAGACAAGAAGGAAAATTTGAACATGGGCTGGGTATTAGATGATGTTAAGGAATCACTGTTAATTTTGTAAGAGGTGATAATGACCTTGCGATTCTGTTAAAAACAAGTTAGGTATGCTGATTGCTAGCGACAATGTTTTTCCAGACATGAGATTCCATTGTCTTACATCAGATGTTCAGGATGAACTGTTTATAACCTGGCACAACACGGGTCCTCTCACATGCCCTGACAGTAATATTTAACAATGGATTGTCTTGCAGCCATGAACTGCAGAGTGGGCGATGACGTTCTAACATGAAGACGACAGGCAGATTTAAACCCCTCTTGCACAAATCACCTAGGTAAAGGCAAAAGCATTCTTTTGACACATTAACTGAATTAGCAATAACCAGAAGTAACATTCAGATGGGGCATGATGAAGACAGAAGGAGAGCCAAATTGTTGCTGTGGGCACACGATGAAGTTGCAGCAGCTGAGTCATGCTAATGGGCACGGCGAGTCCCTGAGCTGGGCTTGAGAGTGTTCCGCTGACCAGTGTTTTAATCAAGACATTTGAACTGGGAAAATGGCACATTTTGCTTATGGATCTTTTGGACAGTAAAACATGACAAAAGGCATGCAACCAACTAGTAAATCAGTCTATATTTCATGATTTTCAGTTTAATAACTCTCCATTTAGTTCTATTAATATAAAGTTAGTGCTAATGCTATTTATTAAAAAGGTAGTCTGCTTTTGTTGGATTTGTGCCTGGAGAGAATGAAGTCGCTCAGTCATGTCCGACTTTTTGTGATCTCATGGACTGTAGCCCACCAGGCTCCTCCGTCCATGGAATTTTCTGGGCAAGAGTACTGGAGCGGGTTGCCATTTCCTTCTCCAGGGGATCTTCCCGACCTAGGAACTGAACCCAGGTCTCCTGCACTGCAGACAGATGCTTTATCCTCTGAGCCATCAGGGAAGCCCCTATAGCTTTATAGGATTTGTGCCTATATAGCTTTAAAAGCATGAATATTATCATCTTCATTCTCAATAGGCTTAGAACTACAAGCAGGACACACTTGAGTCAATGCTTTGACTTGGCCTCAAACATGTGATTTCAGTTCAAGCCACTAGTATAATAGCATCAAGAGACGAATAAAAATTTAGGCAGAGGGTGAACTTGATCATCTTGGACTTTGAGGCTATAATTTCAGTATATCAACAGATGTATTCAGAAAGCAAGAAGTGAAGAATCACACGGACTGTCTAGCTTTTATCATTCAGTACAATATAACACCCTGTTTTACTAATCAACTGAAACCTTTTTGGAATGATTTAACTTACAGTTTCGTGTTGAAGAGACAAAATGATAACAGGCCTATTCTTTTGTCTGTCTTTGATCCTTCTTCCGTTTTTTTTTTTTTTTTTTTTTAAGGTTTTTTGATGTGGACTGTCTTTTTAAAAGTCGTTATTAAATTTGTTACAACATGCTTCCATTTTACATTTTGGCCTTTTGGCCCCTGGGGCATGTGGGATCCTAACTCCCCGACCAGGGATGAAACCCACAGACCCTGTAATGGAAGGCAAAATCCTAACCACTGGGCCGTCAGGGAAGTCCCTGTCTTTGATCCTTCTTGCTTCCTAATGGAGCTGAGTTCTATCCACTACCTCTCTGAAGCATGGAATGGAAGAAAAGAGGAGCGAAAGGCTGAAGAGGAGAACTCAATTCTACTTCTGACTTGGCAAAACACTCATTTCAATTCTCTCGGCTGCACTTTTTAAGACATTGTGAAGAATTACAGTGAGAACGAAGACATAGTTTCAAAGTGGATTTCGACCTCATTTTCTGTCCTGGCTCAAGCACTACATATGGAAACTCCTCATCTGCAACGGAAGCACTCACGTCCACGGTGGAATGGGGGAGGGGCTCGTACCCTGGGGTAAGATGTGCTGTGCACAAGTACTTGCCAGCCCACCCAGGGGAAGATCACCCATTTCTCTCCACATGGCAGTCAGGCTGGGTCACATGACCTTCTGTGACCAGTGACAAGTGACTAGAGATGAGGAGTCACTTCTGTTCAGAAGCCTAAGAGTCAAGTGGAGTTTGCCACGTTGTCCTTTTTTGTCTCATGAGATGAGTGATGTTTTGGATAGAGACCCATCCCTCAGCTTGGGTCCCGGAGTGAAGATGCTGTGGAGCAGAACTGCAGCCAACACGTGATGGACAGGTAATCTGAGTGGACAGGACACCTGTGTTGACGCAAGCCAGGACTACATTGGTTGTTATTATTTTGTTTTACTACAGCACTGCTTATCCTATCCTATCTTGGTATACACTCCCAGGGCACAGATCAGATCTGAGGTGGGGTGGTGAAAGTAGCAGGCATCACTTGAAAATGCCTCTTGGATGATTCTCAAGCGCCCTACAGCATGCATCATGGTAAAGACCATTTCATCAAGGAGATGCTCTTCCCCACAGACTGTCAGCATGAACATCATGGTCTCAAACGTATACCATGATTTGACACTTGATTTAGCTGCTTATTTGCCTTCTATGCTAGAATGCTACCTTCCAATATATGGAGGATGTAATTATTTCTGGTACATTAACCTAGTCCTTGTGATTTTGTTTCAGTGTATTTCCTCTTTTACTTCTTCTCATCTTCTAGTGCAGTTCCAAGAGAACTTCTAATGCAGTTCTTCTAATGCAAAAAAGTAAATGGCTATCTGGGGAGGCTTTATAAATAGCTGTGAAAAGAAAAGTGAAAAGCAAAGGAGAAAAGGAAAGATATAAGCATCTGAATGCAGAGTTCCAAAGAATAGCAAGAAGAGATAAGAAAGCCTTCCTCAGTGATCAATGCAAATAGAGGAAAACAACAGAATGAGAAAGACTAGAGATCTCTTCAAGAAAATTAGAGATACCAAGGGAACATTTCATGCAAAGATGGGCTCAGTAAAGGACAGAAATGGTATGGACCTAACAGAAGCAGAAGATATTAAGGAGAGGTGGCAAGAATACACGGAAGAACTGTACAAAAAAGATCTTCAAGACCAAGATAATCCTGATGGTGTGATCACTCACCTAGAGCCAGACATCCTAGAATGTGAAGTCAAGTGGGCCTTAGAAAGCATCACTACGAACAAAGCTAGTAGAGGTGATGGAATTCCAGTTGAGCTGTTTCAAATCCTGAAAGATGATGCTGTGAAAGTGCTGCATTCAATATGCCAGCAAAGTAGGAACACTCAGCAGTGGCCACAGGACTGGAAAAGGTCACTTTTCATTCCAATCCCAAAGAAAGGCAATGCCAAAGAATGCTCAAACTACCGCCCATTTGCACTCATCTCACACGTTAGTAGTAATGCTCAAAATTCTCCAAGCCAGGCTTCAGCAATACATGAACTGTGAACTTCCAGATGTTCAAGCTGCTTTTAGAAAAGGCAGAGGAACCAGAGATCAAATTGCCAAGATCCACTGGATCATCAAAAAAGCAAGAGAGTTCCAGAAAAACATCTACTTCTGCTTTATTGACTATGCCAAAGCCTTTGACTGTGTGGATCACAATAAACTGTGGAAAATTCTGAAAGAGATGGGAATACCAGACTACCTGACCTGCCTCTTGAGAAACCTATATGCAGGTCAGGAAGCGACAGTTAGAACTGGACATGGAACAACAGACTGGTTCCAAATAGGAAAAGGAGTATGTCAAGGTTGTATATTGTCACCCTGCTTATTTAACTTCTATGCAGAGTACATCAGGAGAAACACTGGGCTGGAAGAGACACAAGCTGGAATCAAGATTGCCGGGAGAAATATCAATAACCTCAGATATGCAGATGACACCACCCTTATGGCAGAAAGTGAAGAGGAACTAAAAAGCCTCTTGATGAAAGTGAAAGAGGAGAGTGAAAAAGTTGGCTTAAAGCTCAACATTCAGAAAATGAAGATCATGGCATCCGGTCCCATCACTTCATGGGAAATAGATGGGGAAACAGTGGAAACAGTCTCAGACTTTATTTTTGGGGGCTCCAAAATCACTGCAGATGGTGACTGCAGCCATGAAATTAAAAGACGCTTACTCCTTGGAAGAAAAGTTATGACCAACCTAGACAGCATATTGAAAAGCAGAGACGTTACTTTGCCAACAAAGGTCCGTCTAGTCAAGGCTATGGTTTTTCCAGTGGTCATGTATGAAAGTGAGAGTTGGACTGTGAAGAAGGCTGAGCACCGAAGAATTGATGCTTTTGAACTGTGGTGATGGAGAAGACTCTTGAGAGTCCCTTGGACTGCAAGGAGATCCAACCAGTCCATTCTGAAGGAGATCGACCCTGGGATTTCTTTGGAAGGAATGATGCTAAAGCTGAAACTCCAGTACTCTGGCCACCTCCTGTGAAGAGTTGACTCATTGGAAAAGACTCTGATGCTGGGAGGGATTGGGGGCAGGAGGAGAAGGGGACGACAGAGGATGAGATGGCTGGATGGCATCACGGACTCGATGGACGTGAGTCTGAGTGAACAGACCGGTGATGGACAGGGAGGCCTGGCGTGCTGTGATTCGTGGGGTCTCAAAGAGTCAGACACGACTGAGCGATTGACTGATAGCAGTTTAACTGCCTTTTGAAGCTCAAGATCACTGTTGGGCTTTATGATCCTATAACCAGGCTGAACTGCTGAGGTATGGAAGTAGAACACAACATGGGCCAAGAGCAGAGGCTGAGCTCCTATTAAGCTACAACAGACCCTTAGAGCCTTGTATTCGATGCTGCTGTTGGTAGTGGTTGTGTTGCTAAGTTCTGTCTGATTCTTGTGACCCCATGGACAGTAGCCTGCCAGGCTCCTCTGTTCATGGGAATTCCCAGGCAAGAATATTGGCATGGGTTGCCATCTCCTTCTCCAGGGAATCTTTCCCACCCAGGGATCAAACCCATATCTCCTGAATTGGCATGCAAATTCCTTACCGCTGAGCCACCAGGGAAGCACATTTGATGCTGTAACATACGACAACTTCTCTCACTTAACAAAAGAGGACATTTGAGACGTAGTACTTATTAAGTACTTTGCCTAAAGTCCACCACCTGAAAAGTGGAAGGGACATAGCAATAGGCCAGTCCCATTATCCCTTACCCCCAAACACCGTCCACCAAGTAACTTAGCTCCCTTCTGCTGTCCTTTCCAATTTACTTAATCCAAAAGATTCCTTTGTAGGCATGGGTTTCTCCTTCTTTCCTTTATATCCTTTATTTTCAGTGTGTTTCAAATTTGGCTCAGGATCTGGCAGAATATGCAATTTATGTTGTAATAACCAAAACTCCTCTGGAGATCGGTGGCTTCAGAGAACATGACTTTAAATGTCCATCATGCTATATAACCAACAGAAGCTGTAGGCTCTTGGCCACTTCTAGTCACCCTGGGCATGAGGTCGATATATCTTGCCCCTTGATTATATGATGGCCCATTGCGGAAAACACAAATATGATGCATCAGGCCCAGGCTTTTAAAGCCTCCCTCTAGAAACGACAGGCATCATTTTCACGTTCATCTGCCATGCCTACCTTCAAATCACAGTGGGAAAACAGCCTTGTCATGGACTTTGGTGAAGGGGAGAATTGGAATATTCATTAAAATTTAAAAAATTTTGAGGCATAGTCTGTGCCCCATGGCATTTTGTCATGATACAAATAAAGCATCTTTTAGTAAAAGATACATCACAGCACCTGTGGGCATAAAGACATACCTGATGCTCCTGGGCTGGAATCTGTCAGATGGTGGGCACTGTCCAACTTACACTGGGGTTTCTTTTTCATCACAGCTTAGATTTTTCAGGTCTTTTTACTTTCAGAGTCTCAAACCAGGGCTTCATTCCTATGCAAGCTGAAAGGTAACATTTGATAGCCAGGAAGTGAAATTTCTGTCTTGGACTGATCGACGGGTTCTTACTTCAAGAACTTGTTCTACGATATCGTCTAAACATCCTACCTGTTTGTAAATAGCCTCATAGTTTGGCGAATGCAGGTAAATGAAGGAAAGAGGCACACATTATAAATTATCTCATTAAAAATTAAAGCCAGATAAAATTGTATACATTTCACTAAATTACCTTTCTAGGCTTTGCAAATATTCCGAGGGCAGCTAATCTCTCCATTTTAATTAGATTGCACATCTTTTTCAAAGGCTACTGTCCTGATGTTTTAATATAAAAAGACCGTTCCTATTTAAGGCAGAAATCTGGAGAGCTGAGAATTAACACTTACTGTTAACCTTTTCCTAAGGGGAAAGATTTAACTTCAAGTAAGGAAGACCCTTTGTATGTGAACCACATTTCTCATTTTTAAAATAGAGAAGCAGCAAATGAAACTCCACGTGTCTAAAATGACAATTCCCGGGACTTCCCTGGTGGTCGAATGGTTGGGACTGTCTGCTTCCACTGCAGAGGGCACAGGTTTGACCCCTGGTTGGGAAACAAAGATCCTGCAAGCTGCCTGGGGCAGTCAAAATAAATTAAACATAAACTAAAATGAACCAAAAAAACTGCCCCCCTCTTCCTGTGCTCCTTCCTTAGTTCATTTTCCCCTTATCCTTTATCATTACTCAATATGTTTTATATTTTGCTTATTTTTCATTGTTTCCCTCCTTCGTTAATTTGAGGACTTCCGTGTGGCTCATGTGTTCTGTCTTCTCTGAAAAGTAATGTGCCTCATCCATAGTAGTTGAATAGATGAGTGAATGACAGAAATTTCAAACTGTCTCAATTAAGAAGCACTTGCCACTTGAACATCAAATCTACAAGGATGGTCTCTTGGTCAGTCTTTCCCTCCAACTCTATCTCTGGCACCTAGAACACTGCTGGGGTTCAAGCAGCTTCTCTGCAAATATCAGTGAACCAAAGCACCCTTGGGATCTAAGGAAAGAGATGCTATGCAAGTTCATTTGGATGGCAGGCCCAAGAAGGTTGGCCTGACACTGACATATATCTTAAGGGGCACATGGACAACTTTGCTCAGGTGACCCCAATATTCCCAATGCTTTGTGTTTTAGAGAGAATATAAATTCAGTAAGTATTGTCAGGTTTTTTTTTTTTTTTTTTTTTTTTTTGCCATGTGGCATATGAGACCTTAGTTGAGAGCACAGTCTTAACCACTGGACAGCTAGGGAAGTCTCTTGGTTAGCACTGTTGAACTTACAACTTACAATGAATTGTTGGATTAGAATTAATGAGTGTGAGGGTTTGTTTTTTTTTTTTTTTCCAGAAGCTTTGTCCAGCCATGACAAATACTGTTGTCTGGCAGATGGGTTCTCTGAGAAAGAATCCAAATCTTCTCAAAAGTAGTAAAGGCCATGGAAAAACAACATGGCAGGGAGATTGAATACAAATCTTAACTGGGTGTTAAGAGAGGAAGCATAGTTGAGCCTGTGTTCAGTATGTAAGAATCTTCCACATCACTTAGAAGTGGCTAAAATGATCGCATGACCCAGAAACTATTTCAAAGTAAAGCACTTCTCCAAAAAACAGAAGGTTGAGACGCTTCCTTAGGAAGTATGTAGACAGCCTACCGTGGTGTTCAAACGCATGGGCTTCTGCAGGAGATGGCTGGTTTTAATCTTAGCTGTACTGTTTCCTAGCTGGGTGGTCAAAGACACTGTTGCTTTTACAAGTCCAAGTTTCTTCACCTTTAAAATAATAATCAAAATGGTTCCTAGTGGGTGGGAATGAAAAAGACTACCTACATGCCTCGCTCAGTGACTAGCATACAGTGGGAACTAAATGTGAACTGCTCTCATTATTTTTCTTGCTGTTGTTGTTCAGGGCACTTCTGTTGTCCAACCAGCCACACTTCTGCTTTATGTTCGATATGATGGAGCAGAAGGCTTTCTTTGGGACTAAAAAAATGTCGTAATTTAGACTTCAACCCCAAGGCAAACTCAGACCACCTGAATAGCTCCCTTGCTGGGTCTGGACATATGACCATTTGTGTGTGTGTGGGTGAACGGAGGTCAAGGTCAACCCAGCCCAGTGCCTGGCCCGTGGCTAAAGGTGCCATAAGTAACTGCTCAAAGCATGAGCCAATGTCAAGATCCAGTTAACCAAGGAAAAATGGAGCCTTCTCCTTAATGGTCAGATTCAGAGAGACTGCAACATGAAGTGAGAGCCAGAAATCTAAACCGCAAAGCTTTTGCATTCCCTCCATAGGAAATGTAACATGGAGGAGAGTCATTTTTATCAATCTGTGCCTGAATATGCAAATATAAGTAGATGCTTGATATTCTTATAGGATGACCTCACAGTTGATGTATGTCTTTCTGGCTTGACCATGTAAAATTTGAATCATATCACTACAAGCGGCAAACTGAGAGGGAGGACAGAGATGTTTTAAAAATTCTTGGAGCACATGACCCTCAGGGAGAGTTTTAAACTGGATGCCAGTTATAACTCCCTTTGGATATGAAATTGTCAGAATGACTGCAGAGATCATGTCTCATCAGCTACTTGAAGAAGAATGAAAGTTAGGGTACTTCTTAATGCCATATACAAAAATAAACTCAAAACAGACTGAAGACCTAAATGTAAGGCTGGACACTATAAAACTCAGCAGAAAACATAAGCAGAACACTCTTTGATATAAATCACAAAGATATCATTTCTCCTAGAGTAATGAAAATAAAAACAAAAATAAACACATGGGACCTAATTAAATTTAAAAGCTTTTGCACAGCAAAGGAAACCATCAACAAGACGAAAAGCTAACGCTTAGAATGGGAGAAAATATTTGCAAATGAAGCAACTGACAAGAGATTAATCTCCAAAATCTACAAACAGCTCATGCAGCTAAATAGCAAAATAACAAACAACCCAATCAAAAGATGGGCAGAAGACCTAAACAGACATTTCTCCAAAGAAGATATACAGATGGCCAACAACACATGAAAAGAGGCTCAAAGTCACTAATTATTAGAGAAATGCAAATCAAAACTACAATGAGGTATCACCTCATGCAGGTCAAAATGACTACCATCAAAATGTACAAACAATAAATGCTGGAGAGGGTGTGGAGAAAAGGGAACCCCCCTACACTGTTGAAAGTCAAAGTCACCCAATCGTGGCCAACTCTTTGTGACCTCACGGACTATACAGTCCACACCAGAAGAATTCTCCAGGCCAGAAGACTGGAGTGGGTAGCCGTTCCCTTCTCCAGGGGATCTTCCCAGCTCAGGGATGGAACCCAGGTCTTCTACATTGCAGATGGATTGTTTACCAGCTGAGCCACCAGGGAAGCCCCTGCACTGTTGGGGGGAATGTAAATTAATACAGCCACTATCAAAAACATGTGGAGGTGCCTTAAAAAACTAAAAATAGAACTCCCATATGACTTAGCAATCCCACAATTGGGCATGTATCCAGAGAAAACCATAATTAAAAAAGACACATGCACTCCAATATTCATCGCAGCACTATTTACAACAGAAGGACATGGAAGCAACCTAAATGTCCACTGATAGAGGAATGGATAAAGAGGTGGTATATATACCATGGAATATTACTCAGCCATAAAAAAGAATGAAACCGGTTCATTCATAGCGATGTAGATGGACCGAGAGACTGTCATTCAGAGTGAAGTAAGTCAGAAAGAGAACAACAATCATTGTATACTAACATGTGGACTCCAATAAATGGTATATTGCTGTTGTTGAGTTGCTAAGTGGTATCTGACTCTTGTGACTCTACGGACTGTAGCCCACCAAGCTCCTCTGTCCATGGGATTTTCCAGGTAAGAATCCGGGAGAGGAGTGGGTTTACATTTCCCTCTCCAGGGGATCTTCCCTACCCATGGATTGAATCCATGCCTTTTGTATCTCTGGTGTTGATGAGCAGTTTTACCACTGTGCCACCTGGGAAGACCTAACGAATGGTATAGATGATCTAATTTGCAAAACAGAAATAAAGCTGCGGAGAACATATATACAGATGCCGAGGGGGAAAGAGGGATGGGATGAATTGAGAGACTGAGATTGAGGTATATACGCTACTGATATAAAATAGATATAAAATAGATAATAGATCCTGAGAACCTGTTGTACAGCTCAGGGAACTCTTACCCAATGCTCTGTAGTGACCTAAATGGGAAGCAAACTCCCAAACAAGGACATATAGGTATACACACAGCTGATTCACTTCGTTGTACACTAGCAACTAACACAACATTCTAAAGCAACTATACTCCAATAAAAATTAAAGAAACGATCATGTCTTATATTAGCTCTACCTTCATGAAACATCTTTTATTTTTACTTTTTCAATTCATAAATTCTGTTTATGTGGGGCCTTGTTAACTCCTACTTTCAAACTGTCTTTTTTTAAAAAATTGGAATTTGTTTTGAGATAATTATAGATTCACTGTGCTCGTAAGAAATATCATAGAGATATCCTCTGTACACTTAGCTTAGTCTTCCCAATGGGAAAATTTTGCAACATGATAGTATATAGTTATTCCTCCCATCCTGATGCCCAACTCCAGACAAACTGTCCTCTACTTCTAAAAATTTGTCATTTCAAAAATGCTCTGTGAATGTAATCCCCAAGTACGAAAACTTGGGGACTGACTTTTCCATTCAGCATAATTCCTTGGAGATCCATCCATGTTGCCACATGTGTCAACCATTTATGTATCCTTTAAATGGTTGAGCATTAGTCCATTGTATGTAGGTACCTCAGAGAAGGCAATGGCACCCCACTCCAGGACTCTTGCCTGGAAAATCCCATGGATGGAGGAGCCTGGTGGGCTGCAGTCCATGGGGTCGTGAAGAGTCGGACACGCCTGAGCGACTTCACTTTCACTTTTCATTTTCATGCGTTGGAGAAGGAAATGGCAACCCGCTCCAGTGTTCTTGCCTGGAGAATCCTAGGGACAGGGAAGGCTGGTGGGCCCCCGTCTGTGGGGTCGCACAAAGTCGGACACGACTGAAGCGACTTAGCAGCAGCAGGTACCTCAGAGCTGGTTTATACATTCACCTGTTAAAGGAGATCTGAGTTGATCCCAGTTAGGGCTGTTAGAATCGGACTGCTATGAACATTCCTGTACAGGCTTCTGTGTAAATATAAATTCCATTTTGGAGGGACTGTGATGGTTGCATGTTCAGTGTATTTAGAAACTGAGCAGTTGTTTTCCAGACTTGCTGTATTATTTTCCATTTTCACCAACAATGCAATGTTTGAGTGGTCCAGTTTCTCCTTGCACTAGCATTCGGTGTCACTTTTTTTCTTGTAGCCATTCTGTGATGTTTGATACCTCTATACTGTGATATTTTGCAGCGGTTCTTACTTGCATTTCCTTAGTCACATTGAACATCTTTTCATTGGCTTCTTTGCCTTTGTATATCTTCTTCAGTAAAATATCTGTTTATATCTTTTCTCCATTTTCAAATTTTAATGCTTGCTTTGTATATGGTATGGTGGTTTTCATTTCAGTTTCGGCATGTTTGTTATTATGTAGAAATCTGACTTCTGTGTGTGTGTTGATCTTGTGTGCTGTGAACCTGAATTCATTCAGTAGATGAAATCTCTTTCAGACTATGCCCCTGGTCACCATATAGCTGAAATACACAATGCTCAGGCAAAAGCCCGAGGTGCTTGGGGTTACTTATTTTGAAGTGGACCCAAGGCCACTGTCTGCTTATTAAATCTCTTCAATTTTCAGCGAACGACTGGGAGATGCTACCACAGAAGAGACTCTTTATCAGTTTTTAAAAAAATTTGTGATCTGTTTTAACTGGCCTACTTTGCATGTAGAATCGATTAAGCCTAATGACAGAGAAATGATCTGAGATCAGAATTTCATGATCTTAAATCTGGAATGACTTGTCAAGAAATCCCTGGTTTAAGGGATTTAAGGGATTAATTTCCACAATATACAAACATCTCATGCAGCTCAATATAATAGACAATTCAATAAAAAATGAGTGGAAGACTCAAACAGTTCTCCAAAGAAGACACACAGTTGGCTAAGAGGCACATGAAAAGATGTTCAATGTCATTAATTGTTAGAGAAACTCAACTCAAAACTACAATGAGGTGCCACCTCATACCAGTTACAATGCCTACCATCAAAAAAATCCACCAACCATAAATGCTGGAGAGGGTGTGGAGAAAAGGGAACCCTCTTACACTGTTGGGAATGTAAATTGGTGAAGCCACTCTGGAAAACAGTATGAAGGTTCCTTAAAAAGCTAAAACTGTAACTACCATATGACCCAGCATTTCGCACAATTCAGCATCTATCCTGAGAAAACCATAATTCAAAATGATACACGCACCCTAATGTTCACTGCAGAACTATTTACAATAGCCAGGACAAGGAAACCACGTAAATGTCCACGGACAGATGAATGGATAAAGAAGATGTGGTCTATATAAATGGAATGTTGCTCAGCCACTGAAAGGAATGAAGCTGGGTCATTTGTAGAGATGTGGATGGACCCAAGTCTGTCATACAGAGTGAAGTAAGTCAGAAAAACAACAAAAATGTACCTATCATATATTAACACATATGTGGGATCTAGAAAATGGTACAGATGAACCTATTTGCAGGGCAGGAATAAGAGAAGCAGATGTAGAGAATGGGCACCTGGGCATGGTGGGGAGAGTGGTGGGATGAACTGGGAGACTGAGATTGGCATATATACACTACCATGCGTAAGACAGACAGCTAGTGGGAACCTGCAGTATAGCCCAGGGAGCTCAGTGTGGTGACCTAGAAGGATGGGACGGGAGGTGGATGAGTGGGAGGGAGATCCAACGGGGAGGGATACGTGCATACACGTAGCTGACTCACATCATTGTACAGCAGAAACTAACAACATTGGAGAGCAACTATACTCCAAAAAAAAAAAAAAAAAAAAAGATCCTTGGTTGACTAGCTCACAGTAAAGTTTAGGAGTTTAGAACCCACGTTTAAGTTGTACATGATCTCAGAAATAATAGAATGTGCAGAATCTACTTTCAAGAGAATGCGGGGCCAAAATGACACTTTCCAGCAACCAGCCCCTAATAGCACAAGACAGAAGCAAGTGCCGTGTATCTTCCTTTCTTGCGCTCCTCTCCCTCTGAAGAGTTTCCTTTAAAAATTAAATAGGACCAAATCCTCAACTTCATTTTTTTCCCCAGGTCTCTAATTTTGATTCAGAACCACATCTTTGTTTAAGGGTTTATGTAGATAAACCTCAATTTTGTCAATCTCAATTTTGTCTAAGAAGTAGGATCAACTTCTAATTTTCAATGGTAAACCCCACGCTCTGCTGTCTCCTGCAATATTCTCAAGATGATGGCATCAGGTTAGGTCCCACACTGGGCCAGATGCTCTCAGTAAACCGGTAAGTAACTGTCCCTCCACTTGCTTCACATTATGACATCAGGTGCTGGAGAGAACAGAGGAGAATCCCAGATTGTCATTGTCTCTGCCCTTTTTTACACAGTTCTGTGAGGCATTTGGAGTCCTTCTGGGGTAGCCAGGGGTTCCTGGGGGCAGCCTTTGACTCGAGCCAAGTTAATCCACGTGGTCACATTTCCATAACCATTTGAAGAGATCTTTTGGCTTCTCTATGTGGCAAGATCTAACACCACAGGCACAGATGAGACTCACACCTGTCATTAACTGGTAAAGAACATGCTGAAGCCAGAGGAGGAAACTCATATGTCATGGGAGGGACAGACAGGAAATGCCCTTCAACAAGACAGGCCTGCATGGGACAGGACAGCAGAGGGGACTGAGGGGAGCTTACCATGTGACTTCACCTCAAGTCACCCAATATACAAACAAATTTTAGGGTGCTGCATAAGACTTTGGGCTTCCCAGGTGGCGCTAGTGGTAAAGAACCCACCTGTCAAGGCAGGAGACATAAGAGATACCAGTGTGATCGCTGGGTCAGGAAGATCCCCTGGAGAAGGGCATGGCAACCCACTCCAGTATTCTTGCCTGGAGAATCCCACTGACTGAGGAGCCTGGAAGGGCCTGGAGGGCTACAGTTCATAGGGTCACAAAGAGTCGGACATGACTGAAGGGAGTTGGTATGCATAAGACTAGGGAAAAAAAGACCACTTGCCATCTAAATTTATTTGCAAGACCACAAGCATAAAGCCTCTAGGTGGTGGTTCAAACTACAAAGGGGAAAAAGATACTTAGGATCTCAGAGAGTGTTTGTCTGGTCTGCACAGACAACCACATATCAGACCAGTGGCCTGAGATTAGCTACCAGGCAGCCTCAGGAAAGATGGCTTACTGGTTCTTCTTTCTTTCACTAGTACCTACGCTGCTGATTCTGTATTAGATGCTGAATTCTAAAGATTGCCTTTTAATTCAAGCAAACAGACATTTATTAAAATTACTTTTCTGAGAAACATATTTATGTGCGTTATAAACAAGAACGCTTTTTAACATTAAAAAATTTGAACTTTAAAAAATATGTAAAATGTTCAAGAAATGTAAACAGGAATTTTCATCTCATTTTCCATATGGTTATGTAAGCACCTTAAATATCAACACAGATCACAGACAGGCCCATTTACATGCATAGGAATGCTCTAAATAAGAAAAAAAATTCAAAATTGTTTCCAAAATTAAAATGTTATTTTTTGGCAGCTGAAATAATACTTGTAATCAGAAAGACTGAAGGATAATATGTACTACAAGTAAGTAAAGTGCCCACATAATGGAAGTTTTTTTTCCCCTTAAGAAGCAACTTTAAAATGTTCATAATCTAACATTTCCATATATACTTTTCTACAGGTTTTGACTTTTTCTATTTGAAGATAAGGGGCATGGAATTAGATTTTCTTGATGACTCATGCTCACATTAGAAACAGACATAACTGTTCAGCATTTCTTGTAAATTTTTCTTTTCTTTGTCCTCAAGACACTTATTTATATAAATTTATGCATTTATTTTATCTTCCCTGAATATCTCCACCAATTCAAGTCTTGCCTATCCAATTGCAAAAGGCCAGTAATCTAGACGGTTAGAACCATTTCTTAAGTGAAAGTCATTACTGAATGAAATGTTAAGAAATGAGTAAGTTGAGAGAAGGGAGCTGTGACAATTATGTGATGATTATTTTAGGCAGAGTTCCTTCACATTTTTGTTTTATGTTTATATTTTGTCATTGTTGTTTGTCTGTCAGTTTCTTGGTTAAGGGATTAGGTCCTGGACTTTTAGAACAACAGCTTTTTACAAGGAAAATGGTGTCACTTGGTTTTTGATTAAAGAAACCAACTTTTATATGTTAAGATGGAATGAAATATCAACTTTTGTTTTTAGTGTCAAATATATCTATATGGCATATATTGAAATATATACTGAACTACAGTAAAAGATTTTAGTTCTTTTCTAACCAAAACAAAAATTCAAACTCATTTGAGTAAAAATACTCAGTACAGAGCTGAAAAACATACATATTAGCACCAGTTGCTAGGACTGATGTAACAAATTACCACAAACTAGGTGGCTGAAATCAACAACATTTGTTCCCTCCCAGTTCAGGAGGCTGGAATTTCAAGATCAAGATGTCACCAGGGTTAATTTTTTCCAGAGACTCAAGAGAATCTGCTTCATTCCCGTCTTCTAGCTTTAGGTGGTTGTCAGAAATCCCTGGCCTGCATCCCGCTAGTCATTTCCTCCATCTTCACATAGTATTCTTGTGTATGTGTGTGTGCATGTGTGTGTGTGTCTCCTCTCTCCTCTTCCTAGAAGGACAGCAATCATAGGGTCCTAAAGCAGTCTGATGTCACTTTAGTTTGATTGTACCTGCAAAGATTATTTCCACATGAGGTCACATTCCCAGGTACCATGGATGATGATGTGAACCTTTCTGGGGATTCAATTTAACCCACTCTGTGTGTGTACATATTAGCTACTTAATAGGTGTGACAGAATATACACTGTATAGTAAGTACATAAATTAATATACACTGTATAATAAGTACGTAAATTACAAACTCTCTCTTGATAGATGATTTTACAGATCTGGAGAAGATAATCAACTGCAGATCGACTTCTAAATGGCACAACTTAAAAGATTTTAATGTCCTTCTTGGAAAAATCATGTAACCTTCCAAGTTAAAGCATGAAGTTCCAACACTAGGAAGCTCTCTATCCTGGTCACTCTATCTTGATTCTCAGTGAACATTCTAATTAGAACCAACCCTCATAATTACTTTTATATTAATAGCATTATAAGGTAAATGTTCTTCTCTCTGGGTTTTATCTCCCTGCTATAAATTGCATTGTTACTTTATATCATGCCCCTTCCGTTATCAATTATTGGAGTCACTTTTTAGACAGGATTGGGGCCATGAGTAATTGTAGAAGCATCTGATAGATGGTGGGGGACGTTTTCCTTTCCATTGCAAGTTTGCGTCTCTATAATTTGGCTCTGAGTACATGGATAGAAGACAACCCTTATTCATTCTGGGAGTTCCTGGAACCAGTGTAAAAAGCTATCAGACAGGTAAAGGGATTCTTAATACATAACTCTCTGGTTTATTTTAATTTTTATCCCGTGAAGTTTTGCAAAGAAGAAAGTCCATGTGTGTGCTTACAAACATGAGGAGCTTCTATGTCTAGGTGACACTCCCTACAGTTCAGTAAGCCACCAGCAAATTAGGACAAAAAATATAGTTTACATTTTCGGGTAACAAATTTCCCTTTCTACACTTTTAAGTTCATCACTGATGGATGACCTTGAGGAAGAAGACATTTCAGACCCTCAGCATTCCCAGATGCACCCAGAAATCCAACTTGATTCATTTTCACTCTTTGTAGTAGTCTGATTTATGCCTGAAGATCAGTTTTCATGGGCATCAGGTTGCCTTCCTCACAAGCCTTTCTAATAGGCACCATTATCCAGTGATAATGGTGTAATGGGCCCATGTCTTCTGAAAAGTACCGAAGTGTGTTTGGCCACAAAACACTCCTAAGTTTTGCTGGTTGAGGAGAAGCTCTGCTGGATGCTGTGAATGGGATGGTAGCTGACAAAAATGTCAAAAGCGTAAGTTATTGTTCCAGTCCACTTGTAACCTTAGAATATGTTCCCCTAGTCACCCTATTAATGGAGATATATTATCTCTCTGAGAATTTCCTGTCAAACTCTGTTAAGTAAATAAAGGATAGGTGAAATATCAGAAACAGAGCTAACAAATGGAGCGGAGGCCTCCCCTGGAAAGAAGAGAGCCAGCTGTTTACTGTGCTAATTCGAAACAAAATGAAAATGTATGTTTTTCATCTTGGTGGAATATAATTTTCAAACACGGACTGAAAATTGGCTTTAGAAAAGACTTTTTTTTTTGAAAGGATATTCTGTGGTCTGGTTTTTGTGTGACAGATGTGACGAGGTCCTGACATAAGACAAATGCTTGGTTGAGCCTTGCATATTGCCTCTAAATTGAACCCAAACCACAAAGTAATGTTGGAATCATTTAGCTGGGTTAGTCTCAATGTGTCAAGATCAGAAGAGACTAGAATTTTTTTTCCCCCAGTCTGGGACCCATAATCGTAACCACCGATGACCAGGCAGGGAGGGCCCCAGGAAGTGAGGAGTAAATGAGTAAAGCCGCCCAGCTCTCTGGGTCTGGTGAGGCTGTGCAGGTCTCAAGCCACAAGGTATACACTTCGAACTTCATCTTGTAGGTCAGTAGTTCAACTGGGGGTCATTTGTCCTCCTAGGGACTTTGGGCAAGGTCTGGAGATGTTTCTGCTGGTTCCAACTGGGCAGTGGGGAAGGCTTCTGGCAAGGGTTGAGGCCAGGAATGCTGCTCAACCTCCTGCAATGCACAGAACAGCCCTCCTGATCAAGAAGCCTCAGGCCCAGCATGTTCACGGGCTTCCCAAGTGGCGCTAGTGGTAAAGAACCTGCCTACCAATGCAGGAGATGTAAGAGACGTGGGTTCGATCCCTAGGTTGGGAAGATCACCTAGAGGAGGGACACGGCAATTCACTCCACTATTCAAGCCTAGAGAATCCCATGGGCAGAGGAGCCTGGCGGGCTATAGTCCATGGGGTTGCAAAGAATCAGACACAACTGAAGTGCCTTAGAGCACACACACAGCATGTTCACAGGGTCGAAGTTGAGAAACCCTCCTGGCGAGCTGGTCCTACAGGCAGGATGTGGATTAGAACCACCTGGTAAGCTAGTCAGGAACAGGGGAGGCCAGGGATCACTGAAGTACTTGAGGGCCTGGGCCTTTGCATTTCTATCAGGTTTCCAGGGCATTCGCAGGCAAGCGAGAATCACTGCTATGGGGGTATTAATTAGGCTTGCAAGTCAGACATGAACCATTCTTGCAAACTGTTTCTGGCAGTACACCATCTTCAATTGTTCTATATCTCTTGCATAGGCAGGAAACCAATCCTGTGACAACTGATTAATCATTATTTCTCTAGACCAGTATCTCCCTGTCTGTGGGTTGTGAAGTTATAAAGGCTGTGAGAATCCATGTGTGCAAGCATTGCTAAGACAACTGAAAAAATATTCTCTGATATATATAAATATATGACTGTTTTCCAAATTGCATAGATGATCTGATTAATAATATAGGCATTCATTTAGAAGCATTACTCATCAAGTTTTCTTTTTTTTTTTAAAGTTGATGAACACTAATACATGTGGGTTCATGAAAGCTTTTGATATCTTGCAAGGGGGCCTCTGAATTGACAATCATCTGCAGACTACATTTTCAAGATTTTTTCCAAAATCTCTTTTTTTTTTTTTTTTTGCCCAAGTATCAATGATCTCAGTTTCTTCTGAGATGCCAAGTTTTGTACATCTAAGACTTTAACAGAGCCATATTTCTCCAAGCTTCGTTTGGCAGATAAATCATTTAGAAATCTTGTTATCCTACAGAATCTACCTGGGTAGACTTGGGCTTCTGATTCTGCATTTGTGAAAGGCTCCCAAGGAAATGCGGTTGCCCCTGGTACTCAGGCCACAATTTGACCAGTGGGAATTCAGATATAGCCACTTCTTGGTATTTTTGTACTCTGTACACTACATTGCTTAAAATAATTACAGAGGATCTCAGTAAAATAGGAAAAGAGAAAATATACATACCCCACATTTAGCTTGTATAGCCCCTATAGGAAGTCCCTCTTCATGAACTGGCTCATATTCCAAACACAAGGTTACTAGACAACAAAAATACTGCGATGGTCAACAAACACAGCAAAAGATGCTCAACATGGTTAATTATTACAGAAATGCAAATAAAAACTACAATAAGGTACCACGTCACACCAGTCGGAATGGCCATTATTAACAAAACCTACAATCAATACATGTTGGAGAGGGTGTGATGAAAAGGTAACCCTCCTTCACTGTTGGTGGGATGTCAACTGATACAGCCACTATGACGAACAGTATGGAGTTTCCTTAAAAAGCTAAACACCTTAAGACCCAGGATTCTACTTTGTGCTCTGTGCTGACCTAGATGGGAAGGAAATGTAAAAAGATGAAATGTATGTATATGTGGAGCTGATTCACTTTGCTGTACATACAGTAGAAGCTGACACAAATCCTACATCTGGGCATATACCCAGAGAAAACCATTATTCAAACAGACACAGGGGCCCCAATGCTCACTGCAGCACTATTTACAATAGCCAGGACATGGAAGCAACCTAAATGTCCATCAACAGAGGAATGGGTAAAGAAGACGTGAAATATCCATACAGTGGAATAGTACTCAGCCATAGAAAGGGATGGCGCTGGGTCGTTTGGAGAGATGTGGATGTACCTATTGAAGTTGCTCAGTCGTGTCCAACTCTACGCGACCCGTGGACTGTAGCCCACCAAGCTCCTCCATCCATGGGATTCTCCAGGCAAGAATACTGGAGTGGGTTGCCATTGCCTTCTCCAAAGTAAGTCGGAAAGGGAAACAAAAATACCGTGTATTAACGCATATGCGTGGAATCTAGAAAAATGGTATAAACGATCTTATGTGGAAAGCAGAAAGAGAGACATTGACATAGAGAACAGATGTATAGATACCAAGTGGGGAAAGCGGGGTGTGGGATGAGTTGGGAGACTGGGATTGACATACACACTATTGATACTATGTATAAAATAGGTAACTAGTGGCAAGCTACTGTATAGCTCAGGGAATTCTGCTTTGGGCTCTGTGCTGACCTAAATGGGAAGAAAATTAAAAAAGATGAAACGTATGTATATGTATAGCTGACTCACCTTGCTGTACATACAGTAGAAGCTAACATAAACTGTAAAGCAACTATCTGCCAATAAAAATTAATTAAAAAAACTATAATACACTTGTTTGTTACACACACACACACCACAAGGTAAAAAAAAAAAAAAAAAAAAAAAAAAAGGAAAAGACACAGGAAAACAGTTCAGGAGAGGAGAAATCCCCATGAGGAGACTTTGACCATAACAGGGCCCCATACAGAGATGCTCCAGATCTCCCTGTGAAGTACATTTCACTCCTGGTCAACTATGGCATCCCCACCTTTACCAGTGCCGCCTTAGAGAAAAGTCCAGCTTCAGGGCAAGAAGGTGGGACTACCGGGGTTGCTTGAGAGTCTGTCCCGTCTCTTGGTTAACAGTCCAAAACATTTCTCCTTGATTTGCCACACCTATTATTTTGCTTTCATACATAAACTTCAACACACTAGTAACTGACATCACTTAGATTCAGGCTAATGCATTTTAAACAGATTTAAAAAAAATATAATCAGGTGGATTTTCATAACAATTAATCAGCTTGCTTTTCTGTGGTAGAAATGGGGACATTCCTGGAAGAAAAATAGGCATGTAGTAGGTAAACTGGCTCATAAATGAAGTTCAGACCTATATGAACGTAAAAAATAGTGAATTAAAATGCAGATGTTAACCATGTATTGACAGGTCAATCTGGAAATGCTGGGTTTGGGGTTTATATTTTGTCTTCTCTCCAAGAGCCAGACAGAAGAGAAGCCATTTAATCAGGGTCAGTATCAACTTACTCCATCTAATGTGTGTGACACGAGTGTGTTCCTAGAATCAGTTTTTGAAAGTGGAAATCTGGATGTGTGTGTGAAATCTTTTCACTTTTAAGTGCGCAAAAATATTTTCAAAAACGTAAAACCGCTACAAGGAAAGAATGAAAACAAGACTGTAGGTTGCTTTGGGGTTTTCAGAGCCCGTTTACCACCTTTGCCTCTCAAAGCATGGCGTGCAGATGGGCAGCATCTATGTTACGCAGGACCTTGTTAGAAATGTTCAGGCCCTGTGTAGAAACTATGGGAGTGGGGCTGAGCAATCTATGTTTTGATAAACCCTCTACAAGCTCAAGATACCACTGTTGATCCAGAAACTTTTCTAATGCGCCTGCTCAGCTCCTTCTTACTGTGAACCAGAGCTTCTGCCTCGGTTTACTAGTTAGGGCTACAACCCCAGGAGCCTGCCATTCAAGACGTCCCCCCTGAGGGGCTGGCCCCATCTTCACCATCCAGTCACTGGCTTGCATCCTACTTTTGCCTGCTTCCAACCTGCTCACAGCTCTGGGTATAAACCCTCTGGCCCTTTTGCTATTAGGCAGAAACATATGAGTGTCTCTTTTGCAGGTGAAAAATTGTTTCTGAAGAACCTACCTCATAACAGTGTTTATGATATGCCTCTTTCTCCCAGGCACATACACTGCCTCCAAGAGTAGTCAACAGTAAATAAACCAATGCACATAAAATAGCTAGGCCAAGCATGGCACAAAGGAAGCTCTCAGTGAAGGTCAGCTGTCATTAATATCCTGCCTAAAGTGGTGACCATGCAGCAGCACAATTATCTCCCTGTGTGGGTGAATATACGGAGATGCAAGGAGCTATGTTGTCAGAAACTTAGTCATGCAGCTCCGTCAGTCAGCTCAGTTGCTCAGTTGTGTCCAACTCTTTGTGACCCCATGGACTGCAGCATGCCAGGCCTCCCTGTCCATCACCAACTCCGAGAGCTTGCTTAAACTCATGTCCATCGAGTTGGTGATGCCATCCAACAATCTCATCCACTGTCATCCCCTTTTCCTCCTGCCTTCAATCTTTCCCAGCATCAGGGTCTTTTCCAATGAGTCAGTTCTTTGCATCAGGTGGCCAAAGTATTGGAGCTTCAGTTTCAGCATCAGTCCTTCCAATGAATATTCAGGACTGATTATCTTTAGGCTGGACTGGTTGGATCTCCTTGCAGTCCAAGGGACTCTCAAGAGTCTTCCCCAACACTGCAGTTCAAAAGCATCAATTCTTCGGTGCTCAGCTTTATGGTCCAACTCTCATATCCATACATGACTACTGGAAAAATCATAGCCTTGACTAGATGGACTTTTGTCAGCAAAGCAATGTCTCTGCTTCTCAATATGCTGTCTAGGTTGGTCATAGCTTTTCTTTCAAGGAGCAAGTGTGTTTTAATTTCATGGCTGTGGTCACCATCTGCAGTGATTCTGGAGCCCCAAAAATAAAGTCTCTCACTGTTTCCATTGTTTTCCCATCTATTTGCCATGAAGTGATGGGACCTAATGCCATGACCTTTGTTTCTGAATGCTGAGTTTTAAGCCAGCTTTTTCACTCTCCTCTTTCACCTTCATCAACAGGGTCTTCAATTCCTCTTTGCTTTCTGTCATAAGATGGTGTCCTCTGCATTTCTGAGGTTATTGATATTTCTCCTGGCAGTCTTGATTCCAGCCTGGGCTTCATCCAACCCAGCATTTCGCATGATGTATTCTGTATATAAGTTAAATAAGTAGGGTCACAATATACAGCCTTGACGTACTCCTTTTCCTATTTGGAACCAGTCTGTTGTTCCATGTCCAGTTCTAACTGTTGCCTCTTGACCCGCATACAGATTTCTCAGGAGGCAGGTCAGGTGGTCTGGTATTCCCATCTCTCTCAGAATTTTCCACAGTTTGTTGTGATTCAGACAGTCAAAGGCTTTGGTATAGTCAATAAAGCAGAAGTAGATGTTTTTCTGGAACTCTCTTACTTTTTCTATGATCCAACAGATGTTGGCATTTTGATCTCTGGTTCCTCTGCCTTTTTTAAATCCAGCTTGAACATCTGGAGTTCTCGGTTCATGTGCTGTTGAAGGCTCGCTTGGAGAATTTTGAGCATAAATTTGCTAGCATGTGAAATGAGTGCAACTGTGTGGTAGTTTGAACATTTTTTGGCATTGCCTTTCTTTGGTATTGGAATGAAAACTGACCTTTTCCAGACCTGTGGCCACTGCTGGGTTTTCCAAATTTGCTGGCATACTGAGTGCAGCACTTTGGAGCACAAAGTGGAGATGCAAGGAGCTACACGGTCAGAAACTTAGTCATGCAGCTAACAAGAAGCAAATGCAGGACTTATCCTTGTGTAGTTCTGCTCCCAAATTCTGTGCTTCATTTACGATGTTAGATGGTCCCTCACTCTGTCTTGGTGAGTAGTGCCACTGGGTTTGCTGATTTCTGGATCCTGCACTTGACCTGTCAGATGCTCTTGTCTGGTCCTTGCCCTCTGTTAGTCCAGGATGTAGGTAACAAGTTCTGCTTCAAAGCAGTGGGAAGGTGGAGGTGATGCCAGCTTCCAAGGGTACCTGTCTAGGACAGAGTGATCCTAGGGATCAAGACAGGTCAAGGGGGAGATAAATCTGGGAAGAAAGAGATCCAGATCTGACATTTTCTGATTGCATGATTTTCTGATAGCATGGGGAGGCTAAAATAAATTTCATTTCTGGCCACTAGCAGAGCATCTGGATTTCCCTAGCCAATAACCAGAAATCTGGCAAGAGTGGCTATGCCCTGATTGTATGCTAAGAGCCTCGGTAGAAAGCCCCAGGTCAGAGGAACTGGCTAGCAGAGGGTAGTATGGGTAACTGTGTTTTATCAGTGAAGGCACTGCCTTAAAAAATAGGGGTATACAGCCACCACAAAGGCTTACATCTACCACTAGTACTCATCCTCACCCAGGAGGCAACAGGGAGCTGATTTCTTATGTTCTGCATACAAAGCCAAGTTTCTGTGGGGCCACCTGACCTAGTGAAAGGAGATCCAACCAGTCCTTTCTGAAGGAGATCAGCCCTGGGATTTCTTTGGAAGGACTGATGCTAAAGCTGAAACTCCAGTACTTTGGCCACCTCATGCGAAGAGTTGACTCATTGGAAAAGACTCTGATGCTGGGAGGGATTGGGGGCAGGAGGAGAAGGGGACGACCGAGGATGAGATGGCTGGATGGCATCACTGACTTGATGGACGTGAGTCTGAGTGAACTCCGGGAGTTGGTGATGGACAGGGAGGCCTGGCGTGCTGCGATTCATGGGGTCTCAAAGAGTCGGACACGACTGAGCGACTGAACTGAACGGAACCTGACCTGGTGAGGGTAGTTTTTTCTACTTCTCTCAAAGACAGAGAAGGGGTCTTAAGAAAAGATAAAGAGGCATAAGATAGGGAATAGGCTGAGATTTGGATGATTTCAAATGTAACAGAGAATAAGTCCTACAAGACCTTTGAAGTGAGGTGGTGTTGAGGACTGATACAATACTGTAACTTGCTCATTGAAGAACATGGAGCATCTATTTATTCATTCTTTAGTACTTTTAAGAAATTCATAGACTTTTTCACAGACCTAGAATAATTCTTCACCGTCTGAGCCACTGAGCACAACACAGCACAGCATAATTCTAGAATTCATACAGAACCATAAAAAAGCCTAGAATCGCCAAAGCAATCCTGAAGAAAAAGAACAAAGCATGAGGCATAAGTCTCCCAGATTTTAGACAACGTGGCAAAGCTACACTAATCAAAACAGTGTGGTATTCAAACAAAAGTGGACGTGGATCAATGTAACAGAATAGAGAGCTCAGAAGTAAACCCACACACCTACAGTCAACTAATCTTTGGCAAAGGAGGCAAGAATATACAATGGGAAAACGTCTCTTCATCAAGTGGTACTGGGAAAGTTGGACAGCCACATGTAATCAGTTGAAGTTAGAACATACCCTCCCACCATACACAAAAACACACAAAATGGCTTAAAGACTTATAAACATAAGACACGACACCATAAACCTCCTAGACGAAATCACAGGCAAAACATTCTATGACATAAAACGTAGCAATGGTTTCTTAGGTCAGTTTCCCATTGATGTGACCATCTAGGGCTTAGTTTCCCAAACCTTACGAAGAGCTCATACAACTCAACAATAATCACAACAACAACTAGAACCCAAAACAGAACACCCCAAATAACCCAATCAAAAAGTGGCAGAAGTTCTAAATGGTATTCCTCCAGAGAAAAAATACAAATGACAAATAGGCACATGAAAAGATGCTCAACATCATTATCAGAGAAATGCATATCAAAATTATTCATACAATGAGGTACCACCTCACACTGGTTAGAATGACTTTAAAATACTCTACAAATAACAATAGCAGAGGAACCAGATATCAAATTGCCAGTATCCGCTGGATCATAGGAAATACAAGAGAGTTCCAGAAAAAACATCTGCTTCAGCTTCACTGCCTATGCTAAAGCCTTGACTTGTGGATCACACACACACACAAAAAAAAAACAACAAAAAAAACTGTGGAAAATTCTTAAAGGGATGGAAATAACAGACCACCTTACCTTCTTCCTGAGAAACTTGAATGCGGGTCAAGAAGAAACAGAACAGTACATGGAACAATGGACTGGTTCAAAATTGGGATGGGAGTACGTCAAGGCCGTATATTGTTGCCCTGCTTATTTAACTTGTATGCAGAATACATCATGCAGAATGCTGGGCTGGAGGAAGCACAAGCTGGAATCAAGATTGCTGGGAGAAACATCAATAATCTCAGGTATGCAAATGACACCACCATTGGGGCAAAAAGTGAAGAGGAACTGAAGAGCCTCTTGTTGACATTTAAAGAGGAGAATGAAAAAGCTGGCTTAAAACTTTACATTCAAACAACTAAGATCATGGCTTCTGGTCCCATCACTTCATGGTAAATAGATGGGGAAAAAATGGAAACAGTGACAGACTTTATTTTCTTGGGCTCCAAAATCACTGCAGATGGTGACTGCAGCCATGAAATTAAAAGCTGCTTCCTCCTTGGAAGAAAAGCTATGATGAACTTAGGCAATGTATCAAAAAGCAGAGACATCGCTTTGCTGACAAAGGTCTCTACAGTCAAAGCTATGGATGGTTTTTCCAGTAGTCACGTACGGATGTGCGAATTGGACCGTAAGACTGAGCACCAAAGAGCTGATGCTCTCAAAATGTGGTGCTGGAGAAGACTCTTGAGAGTCTCTTGGACTACAAGGAGATCAAACCAGTCCATCCTAAAAGAAATCAATCCTGAATATTCATTGGAAGGATTGAAGTTGATGCTGAAGCTCCAATAGTTGGGCTACCTGATGCAAAGAGCTGACCCACTGAAAAAGCTTCTGATGCTGGGAAAGCTTGAGCACAGAAGGAGAAGGGGGCAACAGAGGATGGGATGGATGGATAGCATCATCGACTCAATAGCATGAGTTTGAGCAAACTCCCAGAGATAGTGAAGGACAGGAAAGCCTGGTGTGCTGCAGTCCACGGGGTTGCAAAGAATCAGACTCAACTTAGCAACTGAACAATAACACGAATAACAAATGCTCAAGAGTACGTGGAGAAAAGGGAGCCCTCTTACACTGTGGGTAGGAGTATGAGTTGGGGTAGCCACTATGGAAAACAGTATGGAGGTTCCTCAGAAAACTTAAAATAGAATTAACTTTTGATACAGCAATCCTACTCCTGGGCCTATGTTAAGATGAAACTCTAATACGAAAAGATACACTCACCCCTATGCTCATAACAGCAGTATTCACAATAGCCAAGACTTGGAAACAACATAAATATCCATCCACAGATGAACAGATCACAACACAGTGCATATATGCAATGGACTATTACTCAGCCACAAAAAAGAATGCAATAATGTTACGGCAGTAACACGGATGCAACTAGGGATTACCATACTAAGAGAAGTCAGAAAGAGAAATACAAATACTGCATGATATCACTTATATGCGGACTCTAAAATGTGGCACAAATGAGCCTATCTATGAAACGGAAGCAGACTCATGAACACAGAGAACAATCTTGTCAAAGGGGCGGGGGTTAGGGGAAGGATGGAGTGGAAGGTTGGGGTTAGCGAATATGAGCTATTATGTATGAAATGGGTAAACAACAGGTCTAACTGTGTAGTACAGAGAGGTATATTCAGTAACCTATGATAAATCATAGAGGGAAAGAATATATATACGTATGTCTAACTGATTCACTTTGCTGTAGAGCAGAAATTAACACAACATTGTAAACCAACTATCCTTCAATAAAAACAAACAACAATAAAACAAAAAAAGAAATTAATAAACTTCAGTTTTTAGAGGAGTTGTAGGTTTACCAAAAAAATTAAGCAAGTGCACAGAGTCCACGTATACTATGTCCCCTCTCCCTTCATCCCCTTCCCGCTCTGGATTCCACAAACATCTTGCAGCAAAACGCTACACCTGTTATGTATGATGAGCCAACATGTGTATGTTGTTATTAACTGATGTTCACAGTATACATCAGGTTTCATGCTCTGTGCTGCACATTCTGTGAGTTTCCAGAAACGTCATCATGACATGCACGGCTTCCCTGGTGGCTCGGTGGTGAAGGATCTGCCCGTTGATGCAGAAGGTGGAGCAGACGTGAGTTTGGTCCCTAGGAAGATCACCTCGAGGAGGAAATGGCAATCTGCTCCAGTACTCTTGCCTGGAAAATTCCATGGACAGAGGAGCCTGTCAGGCTACAGTCCATGGACTGTAAAGAGCTGGACATGACTGCAGGGCTGAGCACACGTATCATGACATGTATTTACCATATAGCATCACACAGAACAGTTTCACTGCCCTCAAAATTCTCTGTGCTCCACCTCTTTAGGCCTTCCTCCAATCCCCAGTTGCTACTCATTTCTTTTTAATACTGTATAATATTCCATTGTGTGGCTCTCACTTACAATTTTTGATTTTCAGAATAATGTGCTAACTAAACACCTGGAAAGACACAAACCACACCTAAAATTTTAACAACCCAACCTTGTGCTCAGAATCTTGCACATTTAAATGCTTTAATTCATCTAATTCACATCGAGTCCCCTGTGAGGTGTGCACTAATATTCCTATTTTACATGTGGAAACTGAAGCTCAGCTAAGTTAGTTAACTTGTTTAAAGACAGCACATGGAGGAGACTGCACTTGGACCTGGGACTTTTACCCTACTTTATCTCACTCCTGTTAATACAAATACACATATATAAATATATGTGCATTTTTCTTGAGGAGACTATAGTTGGCGGGAAACAAGAAATCTACACTGATGCTTCAGATTCCCCTTTACCATCTACTGACAAAGTTCTCTTCCCCTGCCTACTGTCTCTTGCTCCACTGTAGATATCCTCTAAAATCCATGCCCAGTACACCAAGCAATTCAGACCTTGCCCTCAGCTTGCAATCCCTGCCGGAAAACAAAAGGCTAGTAGCTCAGTAAACAGGGACCTTCTACCACATGAGAGTCTATCTGGCTCTTAAGCCCATGGTTGGCTCACTGTATCACACAGTCAACCGCTCCAAGAGCAGACACAGCACAGCTGGTAAATCAGGCTTCCCCCTCCTTCATTTGCCATTTTTGGCATCTCCTGTTTCATTGCGCTTGCTTTACATGCTTTACTCATCACTTTACATGCTTGCTCGTCATGTACTTGGGCTGGTAAGAAGTGGTGGCAAGCCTTCTGAATTACAGTTCAAGGTGAAAAGAGTTGAACAATCTATACCCTCTTTTCCTAAAGGCAACATGAGTGCTTGTTACAAAGGCTTCACTTCATGTTGGCTACCCAGCCCCAGGCCCTGATCCCTTCTCTAATTCATTTGCCTGAGGCAACAATGTACCAATATTTTCCTAATCACTGCTTCAAATTCTTTATTCCTCTGCTCACAGTTTCCCAATGAAAGGAAATCCTGCAACGATTTCTGTGGAGAGGAACCTGGCAGACACTCTCTTGATTCAGTAATCAGAATAAATACCTCTAGGAAATGGACTAGTGAAATTACAAGCCACAGGACAGAATGTCACGAGAAGAACGCAGGATCACTTCTATGACATCCTTGCCAAAGCTGAATTACCTGAATCTAAGGATGAATGGTCACTGGATAAACCCAAATTGAGGAATATTTTACAAAAGGAACTGGCCTGTAATCTTTAAAAGAAGCTAAATCATGAAAATCAGGAAACGGCTGTAGCCCGAAGAAAGCAGAAGAGACAAGACAACATGTGCACTGTAGAATTTGAGAACTGTTCCATTTTCCCATAAAAGATGTTAATGCCAACTGGCAAAACCAGAATGGGGCTGAAGATGAAAGAACAGTGTTAAGGTAACAATGGTAATTTTCTGATTCTGGTATCAGTATCAAATACAAATATTTGGCGGTTATGTGGAAGAACGTTCTTTGTAGGAAATGTTTTCTAAAGTACTATGAGTGTATGGCCAATCCCATCACCAACTTTACCTTCTAAATGTTCTTGCACATGCGTTCTAAGTTTCAGGTTGTCTTAAGAAAAATCTTAGAAGACAGCTTCTGTGGAGGCGCCCTTGTCCATCATGCATTTGGCAGATATTCTGGGACCTCTGATATCGGACTCCACCCTCCCTTAATTCCCCAAGGCTCCCCAGGCTGCTGGCCATCTCTTCACTGTTCTAGGGGAGGTCTCTTCTGTTTCTTGTCCCAGGCTTCACTCTGCAATCAAAAATGCTCTTCTTTCCCCACTGCCCATCACCTTAGTTCAAATCCAAGGTCGATCTCATCTTGTTAGGCAGTCCCCCTGGCACAGCTCTATCCACTTCCACTTTTTGTGATCAATTGTATTGTTAGCTTCTAGCACTGAATTTAGCATCTAGATGTACAAAGAGGTCTGCTACCTGCCAACTCAAAAGTACCATCCTGGGAAGCAGTGTTCACTCAAGTTCCTTCCAGGAATACTTTCTTCCTAGTATGTGCTCAGTAAACACCTGCTCTCTGGCCAAATGCTGCCCGTTTGGATGTTCACTGTTATGAAATAATGGTGTATTTTAACTCATCTCTCTGAAAAACTCATCCCTTTACTAACACAAAGGACTTCTACTCTTCCTGGGCTTGACAGAAAATTTAAAACATGTGGCAATGACAGCTACAGAGCCAACTTTCTCAAGCCTAAGAAAACCTCCGTTGTGGCCTCTATGAAATCTTCTCCAACCAACAACTTGAGCTCTAAGTCCACCTGAGACTTCTCACATCTATCTATTTCTCTTTCTGGTTAACATCCAGGTACCTTCTCATTAACATTTGCATGCTTAAGTGTGTTCAGCAAATACAGAAGCTGAGAAGTAATAGAACTTAAGACTTTAGCCCACATGCTGGGTTCCTCCGTGAATACTAGATCCAAATGTCTGCCACATAACAGACAAAACATACACATGCCTGCTTACTTAAAAAGATTCTGCTCTCTTGAAGACACCTTGTCTTTAAGCTAAAAAATCATCAAAAGAATAAAAAGTGTCAAGAGAATAGAGGTGGGGTGGTACTTGAGGGGTAGGGCAGTCTTTTTCCGCAGTCTCAAATACCTGCACAAATGTCTTCTAGTTGCACCAGTAGCATAACTGCACGGCCAATTGTATTTCTGCACATGCAACTTTCTATTTTGGCTCTTCAAACTCTGCTTTGATACGAAGACAGAGAAAGTCTCGGGTACTAAGCGAATGCCTCTCTTTTTGTGGATGTACTTGCTCAACCCAATTTTGGAAATATGGCCTTCGGCGGCTCATTTTGGTATGATTGGTACATAATGATACTCATCAGTAGCTTATTGCTATGTAATCAAAACTACTCAAGATTTCAATGCTGCACTAATATTAACTCCAACCATTTACTATTTTAATGAAGTGAGTGTTGATATAAACATTTGCATACTTATTTGTCAATACAAACAGATTTGATGTCGAGTAATAAGGTCATTAAAAGTAATCACATATTTACATTTTTAATCCCCATTTCCCTCCACCCCTTGCTCCAGTTCTCCTCTTCACCACTGTACTAAATAAACTAAATTGAGGTAGCACTGGAATTGCAGTACAGGACCACCACAGGCTTTTAAATCCTGGACCTTGTTAGCATCATTCGAGAAACTGCTAGCAGGGACCAAGTGCCCAGAGGAAGGTCACTTTCTCTTGCCAGATCCCTGAAAGAGGCTTAGAGGCCACTGAGCTGAAATTTGTTTCACAAATTTGATGTATTGGGTTAAGTTCAGAGGAGGAAAAAACAAACAACAAATATCCTTCACCCTGGTTAAGCTATATTTCAAGCTGCATTTATGTATCTTGCACCAAATTCCTGCTCAAACTGGTCCTTGCTTTCTCTTTCTCACTGTCAAGAGAGCCCAGACCTAAGCGCTGGATGTGTGGCTTCAGGAGATGAAATAAACTGGGACAAGGAAAGAGGAAGAAGCAGGGAGCTGGAGCCTCTTTCTGGAAGCCAAGGTGCCGAGTATGTTAGAGACAGAAGAGATCTCTGAGATCCTTTACCAGATTTTACACATCAAGAGCGAGAGGCACCAAGTGGTCGCGTGACCTGCCTGAGGTCATACAACCATTCTGGACCGGTCCTCCAAAGTACTCTTTAGAATGCTCTTTGGTCCAGTTAACACAGGGGACTCAGCCATCAGTCAGACACAGGCTCCATTGTCCAGTTGTTCTGTATGCGTGCGTATACATATACATTCCGAATAGCACTCATTCCCACCTCACTCGCTAGCCTTGGCCACCGTCAGGGAACAGGTATTGGGATCCATTCCTTTTGCGCTGGCCATAGTCTTGGCAGGACCGTCAGCCAAAGTGCTTAGTCCTTTCCCTAGGAAGAAAGCGCTCATCACCCTGGGTCAATCCTCCTCTCTTTTTCCACGGGACTTACTTCTTGAGTCTTCACAGACTTCAAGCGGTTGGGGCTGACTCATCCCAGGGTAATTAACTGCCTGGTTAGAGGGTCTCCTGCTGTCTGGAATTCAGGAGCTGTCTCCCTCTTTGCCTTTCATCATGGGAGCCGTCTGATGCTGTGGGTAGACCAATTCAGTGGTTCTCAGCTCGGGGTGGGGTGGGGGCAGTGGATTTTGCCTTCTAGAATATATTTGGTAATATCTGGAAACACTTTTGGTTGTTACACCTGGGGGTCAGGTGCTACTGGCACTAGTGTGTAGAGGCCAAGGATACTCCTAATACCCAGGAGAACCCCATAACAACAAATTACCTAGCCCCAAATGTCCATATTGGCAAGGCTGAGAAATCAGGGGCTAATCCCACTATCTGTTTCTAATACCTTCTCTCTTGCCTGCTTCCCTTTAGAGGGTGAAAAATATTCACTTTTGCAAACTCTGTGATAGCTAAAGATTAAATATCCAAGTGATTAGAGTTTCGTCCAGTAAGATTCAAGCAGAATCTACTTTCCTAATTACAGTGAAATTTAATCAGTATTCTCCTATCCCTTCCCCCTTCTTAAGAGGTAGATAAAGCTTGGTGCACCAGCAGCCATTTTGTGAACATGAGTCAAGAAAAATCCCAGGTACCAGACCTTATACCAGCACCAATTCCAATGGCTATCTCATTTCCAGACTTCTTGCTGCTGAAGAAAAACTAACACTTCATTTGTTTAAAACTACTAGCCATCAAATATTCCGTTATTTTCAGTTGAAAGCATTTCAGGGGTCATTTCTCCCAAGAAATTGTTTCTCAGCTTCTGTTAGCTGGAGTCTGTTTTTGTATTTTTGCAAGAAAAGAACTGTACTTGGTAGAGCATGCTAAATGGGAGCCTCTCTGGATAATGTACTGCAGCCAGAGTGGGGCTTTATCCTTTCTTATTATTCTTGGTGCTGCCTGAAAATTTTGGCTCCACATAGCAAGTCAACATAGGCAACCCTCTGCTAGCATTCAGCAGTATTTTTGGATCTGTGCTTTGTGATTAGATTCGCGATAAAAATTACTTTCTGCTTTTTAACTATAGGTGACAAAAGTTTTCTGCCTTTTAAACTATAGGTCAGAAGAAGAAAATCCTTCAAGCTGCAGGGTCAACTAGACATGTGTTCAGGAAGGCCTTTCCAATTGGGGATGGTGAGTAGAGCTGGGGGATGCTTTCTGTGCTCTTCTATGAAGTGATCAGGAGGCCTCACCAGCAGGCACTGCTGTAGGAAGGGAGGCCTGCGTATTTGGGTGCAGCAGAATGGGGAAGGGCAGACACGCCCACCCCCAACTGCCCACCTCCTTCTCTCCCAGCACTGCTTCAGACGGTGCTTCCAGGAACAGGGGATGAAGGCTCTGCTGGTCATCCATCTCTGACCAAAGCTTTGATTGCCGCTCAACTAGAATTTTTACTGTTGGTTTGAAGGAGGAAGACGGAGAGAAGCAGAAGCAAATGGGAAGATCCCCTCTGATGGTGACAGGAACGGCAGCCGTCCCCACCACACGAAGTAGGCTCAGTCCCCTTACAGGGCAGGGCCTCCTCCGTATCCCCACTGCCCATTCTAGACCTGCCCATCAGAGCAGGGCCCACTTGGGCCTGCCTCTCAGCATCGTAGTACAAGATTCCTTCAGAAGCAGGGTCACTGGCTTCTTTGCCTTAAGGATTCACTATGGGCACTTGGGCTACTCACTGCTATAGGCTTCCCAACTTTTTCTTGACTGGAATGACAAAATTTAATCCTTTTCCCAAACCGAAACATTTTTTGGAGGTGGTCTATGTATAGACGTGAGGAGCACAGGTTCTGGAGTTTGCCCAAGTATATGGGGCTTTGCCTCTTAATTATAAAGGTAACAACAGTAGCAGTAATATTATTAATGAGCAATGACCATAGGCAACACTAAGAGTTTTACATGTATTATCATACCTAGAAGCTGTCTGATGTTCATGAAGTCACCTAACATCTTTGAGCTTCAGGTGACTCAAGCAAGATGAGGATAATCAGAGGCCCCATTTAGATGGTTATAAAAATTCAAAGCAGTGACACAGCAGAGCACCTGATAGCTAGCGATCAGTCTTTTAATGTCAGCTTCTAACACTCAAGGTGACAGATCATGACCAGATGAAAGCTACTTGAAATTCACATTTAAAAGATACACTGTAAAGCAAACTGTACCTGTGGCTTATTCTGATTTTTCAAGAAGAGAGGATTACAGGCTGAGCTCCAGAGCATCTCTTCTGCCCCTTTGTCACCAAGTAGCCTAGTGCGGCTGCAGAACTAGGACCTGAACTCTGGGGCCCAGGCATACCTTCTAGTTTCCTTATTTACCTCTGGAACTCTGTAAGGCTCGTCTTTGAGACTGGCAGGTTGGAATTTATAGGACTGAATGGAGTGTTTGAAGGCTTATCATTCACTGTTCTCTTACTTTGCTTGCTAGAACAAGCTTATAATGAATACTTCAAAAACTATTTGGCAAAAACACCCATTCCAGTGATACGCTATAGTTAAAGTAGGAAGTAAAGTGGGCTTTTAAAAGGAGATAAGGTGACATAAGTGACGATGATGATAACATGGAATCTAGAAAGATGGTACTGATGAACCTACTTGCACGGTAGCAATAGAGATGAAGACATAGAGAACAGACTTATGGACACGGGGTGGGCCAGGGCAGAGGAGAGGCTGAGATGAACAGAGAGAGTGGCATGGAGACACATGCTCTACCAGACGTACACTTGATGGCCAGTGGGCATTTGCTGTACGACTCAGGGAACTCAAACCAGGGCTCTGTGACAACCTAGAGGGGTGGGATGGGGTGGGAGGTGGGAGGGCTGTTCAAGAGGGAGGGAATATTTGTCCACCTATGGCTGATTCATGTTGATATATGGAAGGAACCGACACAATATTGAATAGTAATTACCCTTCAACTAAAAACGAGTACATTTTAAAAACACAATAAATGATGATGATAAACTATAAGAGAAGATGTGGACACTGGGCTATTAGCATGTGCCATGCCCTCCATCTCAAGTCCACGTCTTTGAGAGAAAAGTCATGACCGTATTATACATAGGAAGAAAAATTGACATACCCACAGATGCACCCACAGGAATCAACAGTGCTGGGGTGTGAATCTCAGTCATCTCCAAGTCTGGCTCTCTTAACCACCTTGCTGCGCAGCAAGGCAGAGTGTTCTGCAGCTTCTCTGTGCAATATCCCCGCCCAGGGGGGGAAATGCCCTGGTGGTCCAGAATGGATGAGACTTCTGGAATGTTTGCTCTCGTTGGGACAGAATGGGAGCCCAAGTCTAACTTCCTTTGGACAAGCTCAGAGAAGGCTTAACCAGGGATTCTTAGAGGCAGAAGAGAGGAACATTCACCTCGTAAATCCAAGGGATTCAAATCAAGCTCTCATCTGCTATTAGAGTAGATCGACTTGGGGGAAACCCCATCCTGTTTGCCTACCGCTGTGGTTAATACAGTTTTTGGGAAGACCCTGGGGTCCCTCCCATACTGGTGATCTCTGAGCTTCTCTCCATGAGACATATCCTTGGTATAAGAAGGGTCACAGTGATCTCATGCAATGTGCTGATATTTACCTGAAGTCAGAAAAACAATGGTTTGTAAGGGACAGGTTCCAGCTGTTTGGCCGCTCCAGAGTACTCCGTGCAAAACCTGTGCGGTTTCATAAACAACCTGTCAGCGAGGTTCCGGCCAGCCTCACCGGACATGGACGCACTCAGAGCTGAATCTGCAAACCTCTCACTTCATTAGCCATACCTTTCTGGCCGCTGTTTATTATTCCGTGAGATAAATGAAAGTTTTCTATTTCTGGCCAAGGCTCTCACAGGGAAACCTGGCTTTTTTTTTTTTAAATTCTCTTTCTACAGGCTCAAGTATAAAATTAGTCGGAACTCTCATAAAAAAATGTCAAATCAAGTCCAATTTACTAAAAGTGCCTTAGACTGTTAATTAAGTGAATTAAGTGAAAGATTTTTTATGAAGAGCTTACTAAAGGACATTCAAATAGGAAAAGATGTGCTTTTAGCCAGCAGTGCTAAGAGGAATCTGTAGGAGAGGACTGCTGGTCTCTGGACAACACAGTAGAGCCTTAGAGATCTTTGAGAATTCACCCAGGTCTAGGGGCTAACCCACAGATCCCACTCTCCTTCCCCCTTTCTCCCTGCCCTGTTCTCTAGGAAGCAGCCGTAGTTTCCAAGTCGGCAACTGTGTGCAGTTGTATAGGTTGTGGTTGTATACTGTACAATCTCACCATCTCAACAAGGCTGGTGAGAGTAAAGCTCCCAAACCACATTCTGAGTGTACCAGGAGACATAATTCACGTGTCTACATTTTAAGGGGTGAGACAGCTTTTGAGACTTGGTTAACAATGGCTCCTCTCTTTGGAAAAAGGCACAACCCTCAATAATTTGAATATAACTTAAAGGGCTTCATGGGTTCTCCAAACCTATCCACAGGCTTGGGGTAAGGAAGTCACTTTCTGATAGAGCAAGTTGAGAAGCCAGATCTGAATGAGAGGCTTGCTTGGTGAACAAACGTTCCAATGTTTAACGGTGTCAGACTAAGAAAACACACTGCTTCTAACTCCATGCTGGGAAGAGCTTTACTTTGGCTCAAGAAGAGCCTCGGCCATTCTACTCCACAGGCACAGCTAGGATGGGCAGTGTTGACAGGGATGTTGGTCCAGATGCTCATTTCTTCCTTGGCTTTGACTTCAGATCCACGTTTATCCAAACCTTCTGTTCCCTGATTGACACCACTTTCTTCCTTGAAATATACTGATCCATTGAAGCTTCCCTGGCTAGTGCCCTGGAGTCTTCAAGAGACCTGCCTCAACTCTGTCCCCTTTTCCTCTATGTTTATCTTCCCTTTTAACCTCATAGCTGCTACTGTTGCTAAGTCACTTCAGTCGTGTCCGACTCCGTGTGACCCCAGAGACTGCAGCCCACCAGGCTCCCCCGTCCCTGGGATTCTCCAGGCAAGAACACTGGAGTGGGTTGCCATTTCCTTCTCCAATGCATGAAAGTGAAAGGGAAGTTGCTCAGTCGTGTCTGACTCTTCGCGACCCCATGGACTGCAGCCCAATTTCCATATCCAAATTCTCCAAAGAACATTCTCACTCTAGTTTAATGCTAGACACTTCTATGCCAGATCCTAGACATAATGAGAAGAGAAGCAACTCACCCTCCTGTTCCTTCTATACATGAAGTCCTCTGGCTATGATCTGACTTCATCTCATACCCTCACTTTGCCATAGGGACCAAATACAACCATCAGTCCCATCCCACAGATGAGGAAATAGGCTGAGAGCCACTCAGTTGGTTGTTTTAAGTCACAACATGAACAGCAGCTTTGGAAGTCCAACACGATCACCCGCTTCAACCACAGGTTGGTAACCTTCTTTCTCTAGATGGCCAGGAAACCTTTTGGACCTCACGGGCCGTGCAGTCAGCTTCAGTGACCCTGCCAGTGCCGTGGGAAAGCCATCACACTTGGTACTAACAGTGGGCACGGTTTTGCCCTGCGGCCCTCAGTTTGTCATCCCCTGCTCAGCACCCTACTTCAAGCTCCCTGCCTCAAGAGGTGGATGTCTCAGAGAACAAAACGGTCACAACTTGAACATACACAACTGGTAGTCTTTTAAAACAAATCTGAGTTCTTACAGTCAAAAAAAAAGAGGTAGGACAGTACACTACTGATAAAGTCATACTTGGGAAGTTCTGTGAATCTTACTTATCGTCATAGGAAAATTTTACTTTAAATTGTGTGTTTCAAATCATGTCAGGCTTCTGAAAGTTCCCTAGTTTTTATTTGCTGGAGATGTGGGTTTTATCAGACACAGGACAATTAGCTAAAATAAAAGGTTAGGAACATGGAGTTCTCTGACTTCCTGGCATGCTTCGGTCAGGCAGGAAAGAAACTTCTTTATTAAATATTCCTTAGCATGCTAAGGGTGGGGAAACAGCATTTTTGTTCAGAATAAATGCTATTCATGCAAGGACTGATTCAACGAGACATGGATGCTAACAAGAAAAGTGAATGCTGATGTTTTCAAATCATGGTTTCTCTGGTACTAGGTGTTTGCCTGTTCACTCTTCAGAAGCTCTGCCATGCTACGCTTGCCTCAAGAAACTTGTCTGAAGGCTTAATTAAAGACAGCATCATGATAGATCAAAGATGTGGTTTGCAGGCCTCCTCGCACTGCCTCTGTGAGCAGAGGGTAGTGAAGGCAAAGCAACTGGAGGAGAGGTGATTGTAGCTAGAATGTTTAGAATTGGGCACAGAGGCACTGAACTTTCCTGCCACTGGAAGGCCAGTGATAGATGGGGTAGAAGAGCAGACTGTTCTAAAGCATCATCAGCCCAACTCGGTGAGGAAGAGGAGATGAGAAGGAAGACCTGGGGGATTCACCACAGACAACCTCTTCCCCAATATTTGTGCTCGTTTTTTTCGAAGTCTTGAAAACTTTGTTTAGGTTAAATGATATTTATGAATCCCTTTCTTTTCCCACTGTTTAAAAAAAGCTCCCATTGACAGAGTGGTGGTTCCTCTACCTTCCTGCAACCATCAAAGAGGCTCTAATAAAACAGCAACAACCTGCCTGTAACTGTGAGAATAGCAATGGTCAGCTCTTACAAAGTGTTTCCTACGTAACAAGCATCACTCTTAAAACTCTATTAGGTACTACTGGCACCTCCATTTTACAGTGAAGAAACTGAGGTTAGAGTTTACATTTTCCAAAGTCTCACAGCTAGGAAGCTCACAGAGGATTAGATTCCACTGGGTTAGAGAACTGTCAGTGTCTCTCAAACTATTTTCCCAGTGGTACCCATAAATGCACAGGATTGATGCAAGGTTTCGAGGTAAAAGCCAGAGCTGAAAAGGTAAAGTGATGTATTGGTAGTCTCCTAGTATCTCTCCTTTCCCCCCCTCCTTTTGTATTTCAGATTGTATTTAATATTGTAGCTGTTTTGGTTTTAGTACAAACAGAAGGTTGGCAACGGACAGTACCAGAGGATGCTTCTGCCGTGGCTTTGTGCACTCCCTTTATGAGTTTGGGAAATGCAGGGCCAGTCATCACTTCCCAGCAAGGGAGTAAATCGTCAGACCCCAGGGCCAACAGGGTCTGAAAGCAATAAGCAGACTGTCCAGCCACACCGACTCAAGAACTCCAATTATTTATTTAAGAGTGATTTCACAAGTGAACGGAAGGAACGTATTTTTAGGGGTGGAAAGATTATCACATGTCGCTGCCTCCAAAAGGACACATTGTCTGAAGGCACAGATGACACAGCCATCCACTCATTCATTTACTCCTTCAGTCCATTCATTTATGGAGCTCCAACACTGGCAAAGGTGCTGAGGCTATAACAGTTGGAGCTCTGAGGAGCTGGGGTGTCAACTGCTTTATAGATATCAGAATAGAGTAACACCCTAGAAATGTAACCCTGTCTTGCCTCCAAGACGCCCCCTTCTCCTTACCAACTTTTCCCCATCTTCTGACAGACAGTCTTGAAAGGCTGACAGTGTCTACCCATCTTAGCTAAGTGTCTGATTAAAAAAAAAAAAAAATCTGGTTTCTAAGAAACCCCCCTATGAATGCAGCCTAAATTCTTTATTTTGTTTTGAGAAACAAATGCTTCCTAATGGCCAAAATATTTAGGTTTGAAAGCCACATAATGAGAATACACAATACTCAATTCCCTCAACATTTTTTTTTATTCTAGCAATAATTTCCTTGTCACTTGAATGTGACTCCCGATTGTCACAATGACTCTGAGACAATGATTCGGTGCTGCCTGATGGCACAAAGTGAAGCTTGAAGCTGATGCCAAAACCATGTCAGCTTAGCTCCGGAAAACGACAAAAGCTCTGAACAATTTCTTGCTCACTGCGAAAGTGGGCTGGGCCACTGCATCGGCACGCAGGCTCATTCAAGTCCATTTTCAGTCTCTCCATCTGCTGTCCCTCCCATCTTCTGACATGGAGGGTCCCTTTATTTGACATATACGCTACCTGAGATTCCTAAATCCAGCACTATGGATAGTGAACAAACCTGAAGCCATCTCCAAGGGAATTTCACCCTCCACTCTCATCTCAAGAAAAACATCTCACCCAAGTGTTTTCAATGAGAGACTAAGATAATTCAGATTGTTTAAGCTATTAAAGTCAAGTCAAAAGACTGCCGCTGCTAAGTCACTGCAGTTGTGTCCGACTCTGTGCGACCCCATAGACAGCAGCCCACCAGGCTCCGCCATCCCTGGGATTCTCCAGGCAAGAACACTGGAGTAGGTTGCCATTTCCTTCTCCAGTGCATGAAAGTGAAAAGCGAAAGTGAAGTCGCTCAGTCGTGTCCGACCCTCAGCAACCGCATGGACTGCAGCCTTTCAGGCTCCTCTGTCCATGGGATTTTCCAGGCAAGAGTACTGGAGTGGGGTGCCATTGCCTTCTCCGAGTCAAAAGGCTAGAGAAAGACAAATATCGTATCTTTATATATATATATGGAATCTAAGAAAATGGTACAGATGAACCTGTTTGCAGGGCAGGAATAGAGACACAAAAGTAGAGAATGGATATTTGGACACACAGGGGAGAGGAGAAGGTGGGATGAATTGGAAGAGTGCCACTGAGAGATGTACACCGCCATGTGTACAACAGAGAGCTGGTGGGAAGCTTCTGCGTAACACAGGGAGCTCAGCTTGGTTCTCTGTGGTGACCTGGAGGGGTGGGATGGGGGCGGGGTAAGAGGGAGGCTCAAGAGGGAAGGGATGTATGTATCCACACAGCTGATTCACTTCATTGTACAGCAGAAACCAAGACAACCTTGTAAAGCAATTACAGTCCAATGAAAAAAAATAAGGCTACCCAGTGTTGTTGTTTTTTTTCACAGATAGTAAATCTATGGCCCAGTGGCTGCCATTCTCCACCAATGAGGCCCTTGTGTTCTTGCCCAGTGAGCCTGGATGTGACCCCAAAATCTTACTCAGTACCAGCCCCATAGGATTCAATATGGCAAGAGACAAAAACTACTCTGCCGATGTCTACAGTCCGAATTTCAGCCCCTTGGGGTTTTCTGCAAATAGCATGTATTGCACAAGTCAGAAAACATTTGTTAAGCCCCTGTTCTGGGTCTCATAATGCTGAGGTCAAGAGCAGACTGACTGATGCCCTTATGGAAGTGAGGAAGCTGCATGCTGAACAAATACACTCCGTGATTTTACCATATGTAAGCAATTCAGCTTTGAAAGGCAATCTGGAAAAAGAAGTGTCCATGGGACCAAGGACTACAAGGGATAAGGGGCAGGGAGTGGAGGCGTTCAGTAAGTGCAAAGGCTGAGGCATCGACAGAAATGCATGGAATGTGAGTGGAGCCCACAAAGCCTGCAGCAGGAATTGCGCAGATGAAGAGGCTTCAAGGTCAGAGAAAAGGGAGGAAGCAGCACCTTCATTCACCACCATCACCGTCTTTTGAGAACCTATTCATCCCACAATGCCCAGCCTGCGTGTCCCTTCCTGTCCTTTCCTTCCTTTCCTCTGCTCCTGGGCTGCTGTATCAAGAGCAACATTGCTGTACCATTTACAACAGGCAATGCCTACAAACAACCTAAATGGCCATTAACAGATGAATGGATGAAGAAGATGTGGTATACACACACACCTCAGTCATCAACAATAACGAAATAATGCCATTTGCAGCCAAATGGATGGATCTAGAGATCATCATTCTAAGCAAGTAAGTCAGAGAACACAAATACCATGTGATATCACTTATATGTGGAATCTCAAACACAATCCTAATCAACATACCTATGAAACAAAAATAGACTCACAGATGTAGAGAAGGGATTAGTAGTTGCCAAGGGGGAGGGTGAGCGGGGGAGGGAAGGAATGGGAATTTGGGATTAGCAGAGGCAAACTGGGCTTCCCTGGTGACTCAGATGGTAAAGAAGCCGCCTGTAACGTGGGAGGACCCAGGTTTGATCCCTGTGTTAGGAAGGTCCCCTGGAGAAGGGAATGGTAATCCACTCCAGTATTCTTGCCTGCAGAATTCCATGGATAGAGGAGACTGGTGGGTTACAGTCCATGGGGTTGCAAAGAGCCAGACATGACTTAGAGACTAACACTTTCACTTTCAGAGGTAAACTCTTACATATAGGATGGATAAACAACAAGGCCTGACTATACAGCACAGAGAACTATATTCTATATCCTGTGACAAAGCATAACGGGAAAGAATATGGAAAAGAATGCATATACATGTATAACTGAGTCACTTTCCTATACAGCAGAAATTGCCATAACATTATGAATTAACTATATTTCAGCAATTTTTTTTTAAAAAAGGAGCAATACTGCAGTAAAACTATACACCTCACCACATTCAAATAGAGTTCACTTATAAAGTCAGTACTTAAGGAGAAAATTATACATAGTTAAAAAAAAAAAAGTGCCCGTAAATATGAATTTAAATCATCAGGATCTGGCCCTTTGCAAAACCCAAAGCGAAGTATCAACTTCCTCAAGTTTCTCTTGCTTTTAGCTTTTTGTTTTCACTGAGGCACCAGAGTTTGAAATAGCAAAGGGTGCAAGGTGACTTTTTTGTTCTCTTTTCTCCTTTCTTGCCAAGCCTCTGAATCCTATTGCTTTTGGTTTGCTTAGTAACGTGTGCCACCTGAGGCCACAGAGTGCCCCCTGAGGAAAGTCTCTCTGGAGGAAGGAGACTGCGGCACAGAGGGGCTACAATGTGTGTATGTAATCACGTTTTTAAAAGATGGTTCAATACACAGTCCTCTCTTTTGCCTTATTAAGAGAGCTGTACAAAAACTAAATTCATAAGCACCATTTTAGGCACTGGCTTCTGTACTGTGTGTGCTTCTGATGCAGTAAGCGCAGTGTATGTGCGTAAGGCAGGTGCACACAGCAAAAGCGGAGGCTGCTGGAGTGGCACCAGTCCATCTGGGTAACATTTGTTCTCCAAGAGCACTGTGTCAATGGAGGAATTTAGGGGACACTGGAGCCCCATCCATCTCCCCAACTGTACAAAATCCAGTACAAAATCTAAAAGCAGAACAAACTACTAACCAACTGGGGTTATGAACAGCAATTCACGTAAAGAAATACTCGTCCAAACGTCACCAAAAATGGAAGCCCTATGCAGAGATACACATTTCTACCGGTGAGAGTAACACCTCTTTCAAGGAAAATTTAACTTGATCCCTCTGGCTAGATTACATCTTTTCTTCTGCAACACATGCTCCCCTGTCTTTCAGGATTCCTCTCTTATAACCTCAGCCTATTGATAACTAGTTGCTCATCAGATGACTCAACAAGACTCAAATTAGCATTTCTGGGTCCTATCTACTCACAAATCCTTATCTGCCACTCATTTATCTCTTTCCTCATTCCATAAATATCTCATGAGCACCTATGTGCTAGTTTCTATTAAGAAATCACTACAAACCAAATGACTTAAAAGAACACAAATTCATAAACTTACAATTTTGGAGGTCAGAAGTTCAAACTCCGTCTCACTGGGCTTAAATCAGAGTGATGGTGTTGGAGCAGCACTCTTGGGAAGAATCCATTTCTTGCCTTTCCCAGCTTTTAGGGGCTACCTGCTTTCCTAAACTCATGGTCCTCCAACATGTCAGCTTCCATTTCTATCATCACATTTTGACCTCTGCCACTGACCCTCCCCCTTCCTTTTTATAGGACGCTGTGATTACATTGGGCTCACCTGGATAATCCATACTGCTATACACTCCAACTTAAGAGCCTAATATTCATCACACCTGCAGTCTCTGTGCTAAGAGTAACCTACTCACAGTTTCAAGGATTAGGATGAGGGTGGGGGAGGAGGCAGGTATTACCCATTTTCTACAGCCTACTATGTGTCAAGCAGTACATTAATGTTATGAAGCACTGAAACAGATGTAGTGTCTGTGTTCATGACACTGTGTCCTAGGGTAGATACTTCCTGGCAGGCCAAATGCCAAGAACAGAGGCTCTGAAGCAGTACTCAGCAGAGAACTCTGTGAATTTGGGGGAACAAGTCAGTTTGCAACAGAGTGGGATGGATCATTTGTGGCAGGAAGTGACAGGAGGGATCAGTCAGCAGGATTTTAGGTTTACAAGGATCAGAGGCAGGGATACCAATGCAGCTTTTTAAACAGGTGTGTATGCATGTGACATCTGTGAAAACAACTCACTGCCTGGCTTACGGGTGGAGACAAGATTGGACGGACACATGAGAGTTAGCTAGGAACTCACTGCAGTGATCCAGACAAGTGGCAGTGGGAACATGAATCAGGATGAAAATCAAAGATGGAGAGGAGTGGTGAACTCTCTTGGTTGGGGATGGGCAAGCATGGCCCAGAGGGCTACGTCTGGTTCACAGCTGTCTTTGTGAAGAAAGTTTTATTGGAACATGCCCATATTTCCTTGTTTACTGATGTCTTTGGCTACTCTCACCTACAAAGGCAGAGTTGATTATTTGTGACCAACACCAAGAAGACAGCAGAGCCTAAAATATTGACTATCTGGCCTTTTTACAAAAACAGTTTGCTAACCTCTAATACATAAAGTTAAACTAATGGGACTTCTGTCTCACTGGGTAGGGCAGGTGGAAGAGAGGGAGGTGCCTTCATTGTGGATGGTACCCATTTGGATAGGCCCTGGTTTGAATGGTGGTGAGGAGTGGTGGTGTTGAGCAAAGACTAAGAATTAATTGCTATCTCAATTAGGGCTGAGTTGACCTTGAGACTTCTAAGGTTCAAGGGTCAATAGACATTATGGGTCTAGAGCTCTGAGGAAATATTCACAAACTGTAGTAGCTTGCCTACTTGGTGCTCAGACACATACATAGTGAAATGTTGGACTAAATCCCATGAAATATTGCAGCTACAATTGGCATGTATGAAAACATGCCACTTCTCCACTACTTAAACTCACCATGACAGGCTGAATAATATGCCTCCCCAACCCACGTAAGTCCATATACTGATCCCCAAACCTGTGACTGTGTGTACCTTTCATGGAAAAGGGGAGTTTGCAGATATAATTTAGAATCTAGAGGCTATCCTGGACTATTCGAGTAGGCTCAGTACAGTCACAAGGGTCCTTATGAGAGGGAGGCAGACGGGGCAGAGAGCTCAGAGGGGGTGAGGCGACTGGGGCCAAGGAACAGCAGCAGCCTCTAGAAACTGGAAGAAGTAAGAGACAAATTCTTGAATTTCCAGAAGGAAGCAGCTCTGCTGACCCCTAGATTTTAGCTCTGTGAGTCTCATTTCAGAAGTCTGACCTCTAGAACTGTAAGAAAATAAATTCGTGGGGCTTTTTAATTTATTATTATTATTATTTTTTAAGTTTGGGCCAAGCCACATGGCATGTGGGATCTTAGTTCTCTGATCAGGGATTGCACTCATGCCCCCTGAAGTGAAAGCACGGAGTCCCTACTACTGGACTGTCTGGGTAAGTCCCTCACGTTGTTTTAAGTCACAGACTTTGTAGTAATTTGTCACATTAGGAAACTAACAGGGTTCTAACAGCTCATTATTATATTTTGAATAAAACCCAAACTCCAAACTCCTGACCACTGCCGACAAGACTTGCACTGCTGGATCCTTCTTGTTACCCCACCTACCTCAACGCTCCCTAATTCCCTGTCTTCTCAATCCTATACTGTCCAAAATGGTAGCCATAGGCCAACTGTAGCTGCTCAGGACTTAAAATACAACTAGAGCAACTGAGGAGGTGGATTTTTAAATCAAGTTACATTTTAATTCATTTACATTTTAATTTAAAAACTGAGGCAGTGTAAAAATCTTTTCTCCTTTACACACCACTTTATTGTTGGGTAGGATTACATTTTACTTCATCTATCAAAAAATTAGCATCCAAATTGAGATGTGTTTTAAATTAAAAATGCACTCTGGCGTGTGAAGACAGTATAAAGAAGGTAAAATATCTCATTAATAATTTTTATATTGATTATATGTTGAAATGAAAGGACAACATATTGAATATGTGAGTCTAAATGAAATACATGAAAATTAAATTCATCTGTTGCTTGGCTTTTCTGAAGGTGGCAACTAGAAAATTTCAAAATTAGGCATGTGGCTCATGTTATATATCTATTGGATAGCAGGCTCTGGTCTCCCGACCTTTGGCTTGTTCCTTCTGCTTGAAAAGCCATCCGCCCAGATATTGCAGGCCTCACAGTCCCAGCCTCTTTCAGTTCATTTAGGGTTCAATGCCAGTGTCATCTGTTCAAGAACATTCTCCCCAATGCAAGAGGTCCCCATTCTCTCTGTGCCAAATTTCAGGACTCATCTTATTTTTATAATACATACTTGTTTATCTTATTCATAGCAGCCAATAGCCCTTGGCGTCCTTATTTCCTAGTGTGTGTGTTTACTGTATGTCTCCCCCAACTGGAATGCAAGCCCGTGGGAACAAGGTCTCTGATGGTTTCATTTACCCTTGTGTGTATGTGTGTTCTCAGTTGTGTTGACTTTTTGTGACCCCATGGACTGTCCATGGGAATCCTGGAGTGGGTTGCCATTTCCTACTCCAGGGGATCTTCCCAACTCAAGGATCAAACAGGTAGATTCTTTACCACTGCACTACCTGGGAAGACCCCATTCACCCTTGGTCTCCAGCATGTTGAAAGATGACTAGACGAGTTCATGTACATCATTTCTTGACAAGACCTAACTGTGCCTCCAACTGTTGAATTTCCAATAATTTTCCTGGAAGCTTTTAAATAAAAGTCTCTTATTTTACTAGAGCAATTTTCAAAGGATTTCTACTGCCAGCAACCAAAGGTATTTTAACCAAGGACACGGGTTGCATTAAAGTGAGCAAAGAGGTTACTTCACTCTGATTTTGAACTTGGAGCAGTTTTGTAGCCCTCTTCAAAAATAAATGTGTAAATCAGGAAAATGATTAGAGAAAAGAAACTAGGAATGGGTCCGGTTTTCCTTTCTGTCTCCCTGCAAAAGGACAGTTAAGGAATATTTTCCCTATATTTTTGATTTTTCTTTAATGTGTGAGTTTGCTTTGAAAGGTTCTTCTCCAGGTTTCTTGATTCACTCACGCTAAACTAAAACCAAATTTAGGAAGGAGACAAAGGGCAGCCGACCCTCTAAATCAACTTGCAGCAACTTGAATTCCTTCTGTGGTTCTTACTGAGATCGCTAGTTTCCTTTTATTAGTTAACACTGCTGCTACTATTTACACAGCTGTTAATAGTGCATTTTTCCTCATGTTATTTTTGTTTTTTCCAATTCTGTTTGTCTGGGCGAACTTGGATGCTGACAGTTTATGTACAGCCTGGGATTTAAATGTGGAGTTGTCAGTTATTATAAAGCTCCAGAAATAACAGTTCATCCTCTCAAGATAGAGTGTTCTGGATGCAATTTTTTGAAAACAGGACTTGAATGACACAAGCAACAGAAGCAACTTGGGTTTTATATTATTAGTCAAAAGGTAGATCCAGTCTTTCTGTACTTTTAACTTGAAGATAAAGTAGATTGCAAAGATACAGTCTTCTTTATGATGGTATCTTCAATTATGGAGAGAAATTCTTTGGTTTTCCAATTTACATATTTTACTCAAATTTTATATTTTTCTCCACTTTTCTTTTATCTTCCTATCTTTTCTTACTCCCAGTGCTCATAAAATAGAAAGGGGGGGGGGTGGAAATCTATTTGACACGAGAGCACCAGGAGCTGACCTATACAACAGACTTAGGTCTACATCTTTTTAATGAGAAGCAGCAGAAAGTGAACAACTTTTTATTTTTCTTCTTAAGCTTGACAAGTGATTTTAATTCAGCTGCAGAAAATAAATAGCCATGCAGTCAGGAAATTTTCAGGTTCCATTTTACTCTGGGCATGAATAAGTGGGTTTTGCAGGAAGAGGTAAAATTAAGCAGGACCAAAGTTTTTGGGGGTGGTGTCTACAGTGCCCCAGCTGAGATACCTGACAATTACTCCACTTCGACTGGACTGTTGGGAGGACTACAATATGCCTGAACCACCACTGAGAAAACTGCAGAACTGTGAATATCCATCTTACTTTGAACTTCTTCCCTCAGCCCCTTTGAATAGACTGCATACTATAGGATGTATGTGGTCATGTGTGTGTTTTTGACAATAGTTTTTACTGTGAAAGACAAAACGCAGAGGAGACTCAATTAAATTATTTTGTTCAGCCTATTGCAATAGGGATAATGTCGTCAATGAGGAACATCTCAAAGAAAAGAAAGGGGGATCTCATTAAAGGAAGCGAACTAGGGAGTCATCCCCAGTCTTATGGGAATCATGAGGAATGATGGAGAGGAGTCTTACCTGAGTCACTGAAAAAGGATGGAGTTAAGTCTTAGCTCAGAACAGGTGAAGGCAGAGGATCCTTGGAAGGCAGCACTCTCTCAGAACCCAAAAGGGTAGGAGGTTTCATTTTTATTTTTAAATACATTTAATTATGCACAAAGTGATATGACCGCCATTGCTGTTTAGTCACTAACTTGTGACTGGCTCTTGTAGCCCCTTGAACTACAGCCCACCAGGCTACCCTGTCAATGGGATTGCCCAAGCAAGAATACTGGAGTGGGTTGCCATTTCCTTCTCCAGGGGATCTTCCTGACCCAGGATCAAACCCGGGTCTCCAGCAATGCACTTGGATTCTTTTACTGCTGAGCCACCAGAGAAGCCCAGGAGGTTTTTTCTACTGTTGTTGGTTTTTTGGAGCATAGAGCTTAGGCAAAGTTCAACACTGTCAGACTATACTTTTGTTCAAGATGAAAGATTATAATTTGTTGCTGAATATCTCAGAGCTGATCAAAAACAGGGTCTAGGAAATCATGTCTTGAGGATTCTTGTTTGCATTTCTCCAAACTCAGCTGGATCATCTGTTGAGAGGTGGTAGCAAAGGTCAGTTTTCTATGCATTTTGGAAATCAGGCATCTTAAAAGAGGAAAGCCTAAACTAAAAAAGAAAAATATTCATGTAAAATGTTTTCTTCCAATAAAGAGCCAGGAATTGGACTCTGAGGATAACCAGTTCTGTGGATTCTAAGGACTTTGTGGAGGAAGATCTCCTGGGCGTGTAGTCATGAATTTCTTGATGCCCTGGAGCGAGAATACTGATGCTCTGGGTGATTGCAGTCCATGGTATTGGCCAACCCCAGTATAAACGCATACATGACCAGACTACCTCAACAGTCCACACTGTGACTTGTCCAGGGAAAATTCAGGTCCATGCACAATTAGCTGTAATGATGAGTTATCTGAGATTAATATCAAGTCTCTGAGCTTTGGTGTCTAGGACTTCTTTAGATTTTGGAGTCTGATAGGGATCTGGGCAGTAAACTTTAGTTATTGGTGATGACAAACCAGAGGGAAGAAAAACTGAAAATACTAGTTTGGAGAACTGTAGGCAGATATCAAAGGAAACCTAAGAACTGCAAATTTGGTGAGGGTTGACAGCGTGAGCAAGGCAAAAGGTTCCAGTGCAATCGGCAGGCAGGTACCAAGAGAGACAAGATTTCCAGAAACCAGTGCATGCTCAGACCATGAAATCAAAGGAGGTCAGCACCAGAAATCAAGACAATAAAATCACATCTTTTCCTGGCTACCAAGGGACCAGAGTCTAGAGCACAAGATCAGGAATTGGACCCACTGCTGGGTCCCCAGTTCTCTAGCCAGGGAAGAACTGCCCTAGTTACCTAGCTGGATTAAGCAGGGATCTGAAGATGAGGTCCTAGCTGTACTCCCAAACTGTGAAACACAGAATACACAGGACTAATCAGGAAATGATCCTACACAGGCTACCACAATAGGGAGAATGTATTAACAAGAACAATCTCAAAGGAAAGGCAGTGAATTTAGGGTTTGATAGGGGCAGGTAAGCAAGAGAGTCATTAGGGAGGCTTCTGGGAGTCAGGAGGAAGAATGGAGAGGGATCTTATCTGAGAAGAACGGCAGAAGTGGGTGTGGTCTTAGAGTCCAGTGGAGCAGAGCAATCCTCTGTGGTGAGCTATTTCTCGGAATGTGAAAGAATCAGGAGGGCAGGGGATTTCTCAGCCATCATCTCTGTTTTGGGGAGCTCAGATTTAGATCAAGTTCAACATTGTCTCCATTTTCCCAAGAGTTGCTTCAATATTTACAATAGGAACTTACACGTGACTACTTGAGGAACAAACAACTGGTATGTGGTTGACTAGGAACAGCAGTAGGTCTAATCTCTAGCCCAATACTTGACCTTCTCTAAGTGTTGTTCAGATTTTTCTTAGACTCTTATTGACAAGGAAAGCCATGGACCTGAGAGGCAACACATTTTTTAAAATTTATTTTTAATTGGGGGATAATTGCTTTACAATATTACATTGGTTTCTGCCTTACAACAATGTGAATCAGCCGTAAGTATACATATAGCCCCTTCCTCTTGAACCTCCCTCCCACCACCCACCCTGTCCCATTCCTCTAGGTTGTCACAGCACCTTGAGTTGAGCTCCCGGTGCTGGACAGCAACCCCTTACTAGCTATCTGTTTTATATATGGTAATAAGTAAGGTAATGCTCAAAATTCTCCAAGCCAGGCTTCAGCAATATGTGAACTGTGAACTCCCTGATGTTCAAGCTGGTTTTAGAAAAGGCAGAGGAACCAGAGATCAAATTGCCAACATCTGCTCGATCATGGAAAAAGCAAGAGAGTTCCAGAAAAACATCTATTTCTGCTTTCTTGACTATGCCAAAGCCTTTGACTGTGTGGATCACAAGAAACTGTGGAAAATTCTGAAAGAGATGGGAATACCAGACCACCTGACCTGCCTCTTGAGAAATCTGTCTGCAGGTCAGGAAGCAACAGTTAGAACTGGACATGGAACAACAGACTGGTTCCAAATAGGAAAAGGAGTACATCAAGGCTGCATATTGTCACCCTGCTTATTTAACTTCTATGCAGAGTACATCACGAGAAACGCTGGACTGGAAGAAGCACAAGCTGGAATCAAGATTGCCGGGAGAAATATCAATAACCTCAGATATGCAGATGACACCACCCTTATGGCAGAAAGTGAAGAGGAACTAAAAAGCCTCTTGATGAAAGTGAAAGTGGAGAGTGAAAAAGTTGGCTTAAAGCTCAACATTCAGAAAACGAAGATCATGACATCTGGTCCCATCACTTCATGGGAAATAGATGGGGAAACAGTGGAAACAGTGTCAGACTTTATTTTTTGGGGCTCCAAAATCACTGCAGATGGTGACTGCAGCCATGAAATTAAGAGGCACTTACTCCTTGGAAGAAAAGTTATGACCAACCTAGATAGCATGTTAAAAAGCAGAGACGTTACTTTGCCAACAAAGGTCCGTCTAGTCAAGGCTATGATTTTTCCAGTGGTCATGTATGGATATGAGAGTTGGACTGTGAAGAAGGCTGAGTGCTGAAGAATTGATGCTTTTGAACTGTGGTGTTGGAGAAGACTCTTGAGAGTCCCTTCGACTGCAAGGAGATCCAACCAGTCCATTCTGAAGGAGATCAGCCCTGGGATTTCTTTGGAAGGAATGATGCTAAAGCTGAAACTCCAGTACTTTGGCCACCTTATGCAAAGAGCTGACTCCTTGGAAAATACTTTGATGCTGGGAGGGATTTGGGGCAGGAGGAGAAGGGGACAACCGAGGATGAGATGGTTGGATGGCATCACTGACTTGATGGACGTGAGTCTGGGTGAACTCCGGAAGTTGGTGATGGACAGGGAGGCCTGGCGTGCTGTGATTCATGGGGCCACAAAGAGTCAGATGCGACCGAGCTACTGAACTGAACTGAACTGAATGTATACGTTTCAATGCTACTCTCTCAATTCATCCAAACTCTCCTTCTCCCCCTGTTCTCTATGTCTGATTCCTGCCCTGCAAATAGGTTTTCATCAGTACTGTTGTTTTAGGTTCCATGAATATTCATTAATATATGATATTTGTTTTTCTCTTTCTTACTTCACTCTGTATAATAGGCTCTAAATTCATCCACCTTACTACAATTGACTCAAATTTGTTCCTTTTCATAGTTGAGTAATATTTCATTGTATATATGTACCACAACTTCTTTATCAATTCATCTGTTGTTGCTTCCATGTCCTGGCTATTGTAAGTAGTGTAAGGCAACTGATCTAATGTGACTCACTTCTGTTACAAAGTGAGGCATATGAGATCTAGCTCTCTGATCAGAGATCAAATCTGTACCCCCTGCTTTGGAAGGCAAAGTCGTAACCACTGGACCACTTTAAAAATGGAGAGGGGGAACTTTGGAGCTTTAAAATAACTTTTACCTCCATATCAATTCTAACCACTGGGAAATACACATTAGACTCTAGAAACACCAATCTAATGGTGGAAAATACAAAATTTGGTTGGAAAACGATGATTGAATCCTAGTTTTTAAAAACTTACTTGGTCTTTGTAGAAGGCAGTTAAGAGCTGAACTGAAATTGCTGGCAAAATGTTAGCAATTTGGATGAATTAGCAAAAAGGTAATTTACAATTAATGAAAATTCTGAACTAGCGAATACAGTATTTAAAAGAAACTCAGGTTTATGATTTTCCACCACCTTCTATAACTCAAATTCACTAAGGGAACTTGCCTAGAAGATCATCTTAGGAGACCTATTTTAATAAGAATTACTTATAATTAGCATAACAATTTCATATGCAAATGGTACTTCTAAAGTACTTTAAATTTACTCAAGTATTTTATACATTCCCATTTGCCATCTTATTTACACCCTTAATTTGAAGCTTTCAATGAAGAATGACTTTCCTAATGAAGAGTCAACTTGAAGCCAGCTCCACAAACTCTGAATTAGCAAACCCAAATCAATGAGATTTTACTTCACATATGTTAAACAGCACTATATATAACACAAATACTGATTCCGAGTGATATACTATTATACTAAAACTCTACTCATATTTAAATTCTGTAGCGTTTATACATACAGGATTTATTGTAGGTTGGGAAAGAAACTAAGTTATTACAAGTAATTGGATGTGAAAGGCTTTAAAATTCATACTGTAACTGCCTGTACTATATACCATATATCTTCATCTGGTACTTTTAAAGAAATAGCACTTTTGAAGACTATTTTCAGAAAATAGTTCTGCAATGCCCACAATCTTAGTTCACATGTACAATCAATAGGACGAAACTGTAACCAACAGCACAGTAATAGGTCTTTAAAAACAAATATAAACTAAAATGAAAAAATATATATGCTTCCCCAAATTTACATCTGAAGGATGAAAGAATATGCAAACCAGTTTCTAATTTTAGCTACCTGGGACACTCTATCTTTAATTTAACTTTAAGAGAAAATGCTTTCGACTGCTTTGAGTTTTTAGGGAAAAATTTCTTTTTCATTTGGCAAGCATCATGGGCCACAATTTTAAAATCTAATTCTTTCTCAATCTACCTTTTGCAGTTTCCAACTCTCCCATTTATCTCTGGAGACACACAGGCTGTGTTTACGTTGTGCCAGAGAGCTGCAGCAAAAGTGGAATTCCAATTCATCACCCAGATGTTTCCAAACTCCATGGAGCCATATTTGGAATTGTATATATAAAATATCCCTATCATTTATTAATTTTTTTCCCCACCTGGATGTTTTGGCATCAAGTCACTTTATGTCTGGCAACTCCTGGGGATTTCATATTGAAGGCCTGGGAGAAGGGCTCTGTGCTAATCAGTCTGAGTTAATCTTGAAGACCAGCCAGGCTGGTGGGGATGGGAGGTGGCAGACATTCCCCAAATGCCCAATATTTATAACTCAGCATTTCCCGCCCCCCTCGCCCCGGTGATTGGTGATCCAAAAACCAGGATCAGTGAAAGGGTACTCTCTGCCCCAGTGTAGCGATCAATGAGGGAGAAAGCTAATTTGCTTTTCATTTAGTTCAGTCACTCAGTTGTGTCCAACTCTTTGCGACCCCATGGACTGCAGCATGCCAGGCTTCCTTGTCCATCACCAACTTCAGGAGTCTACTCAAACCCATGTCCATCGAGTCGGTGATGTCATCCAACCATCTCATCTTCTGTCGTTCCCTTCTCCTCCTGTCCTCAATCTTTCCCAGCATCAGTGTTTTTTCAAATGAGTCAGCTCTTCGCGTTAGGTGGCCAAATTATTGGAGTTTCAGCTTCAACATCAGTCCTTCCAATGAACACCCAGGACTGATCTCCTTTAGGATGGACTGGTTGGACCTCCCTGCAGTCCAAGGGACTCTCAAGAGTCTTCTCCAACACCACAGTTCAAAAGCATCAATTCTTTGGCGCTCAGCTTTCTTCACAGTCCAACTCTCACATCCATACATGACCACTGGAAAAACCATAGCCTTGACTAGACGGACCTTTGTTGGCAAAGTAATATCTCTGATTTTTAATATGTTGTCTAGATTGGTTATAACTTTTCTTCCAAGGAGTAAGTGTCTTTTAATTTCATGGCTGCAGTCACCATCAGCAGTGATTTTGGAGCCCCTCAAAATAAAGTCAGCCACTGTTTCCCCATAAAATGTTTGTGTGTTTGTGTGTGTATATACATATACATATGGTGTCACTTTTGTCATAAGAGTAAAAAACAATTTTTTTCCTCTTGAAAGAAGATAATATTCATTCCTCTGCTGATGGACATTTAGGTTCCTTCCGCACCCTGGCTATCGTAAATAGTGCTGCAATGAACACTGGAGTGCCTGTGTTTTCTGATATCATGGTTTCTTCTGGGTATATGCTCAGGAGTGGGGTTGCTGGGTCATATGGTAGTTCTAACTGTCCACTGACAAAGGAATGGATAAAGAAGACATGACACATATATACAGTGGAGTATTACCCAGCCATACAAAGGAAGGAAATTGTGTCATTTGCAGAAACATGGATGTACCTAGACACAGTCATACAGAGTAAGTCAGGAAGAGAAAAACAAATATCATGCATTAACACATATATATGGAATCTAGAAAAATGGTACAGATGAGCCTATTGGCAGGGCAGGGATAGAGGCACAGACATTTGTAGGGAACAAAGCTATGGACGTCAAGGGGGGAGGGGTGTGGGATGAATAGGGAGATTGGGATCGACATAAATACAGTATTATGTATAAAACAGATAAAAAATGAGAACTTCCTTTGCATAGCAAAGGGAAATCTACCCAGTGCTCTGTGGTGACCTAAATGGGAAGGAAATTAAAAAACGAGGGTATATATATATATATATATATATGCATGACTGACTGACTTTGCTGCACAGCAGAAAATAATATAACATTGTAAAGCAACTATACTCCAATAATTTTTATTTTTTTTTAAGAAAATGATTAAATAGTTATAGAGTTGGAGCTAGAAGCTCTCCTTAGGAGGACTCTGGGTCTGTTTCATTCCTGTCACAGATGAGTCAACTGTGGCTAAGACAGGTAAAGGGGTCTGTCCAAGGGGGCAGAGTGAGTGGCAACTGAGACCAGAACGAAGGTCAAAACAAGCCACGCACTGAACGTCAGTGTCAGTAGCAGATCTCCTTATTTTGCCATTGGGAAAACCTATTATGATAAATCGGGCTTTTATTGCTTTAAATGCCAAACTATATTAGGATATTTCTGACACTGATACAGGCTTAGAAAGCTTCGCATTGCTTAAATGATACAAATGCAGACATTCTTAGGCCTGAATCAAATCATTTTTTCAGACTGTCACATGCAATTTATACTGGGGCCACACAGAAGTTGAGCTTCCCAGGTGGCACTAGTGGTATAGAATCTGTCTGCCAATGCAAGAGATACAAGAGATGTGGGCTTGATCCCTGGGTTGGGGAGATTCCCTGGAGAAGGAAATGACAACCTACTCCAGTGTTCTTGCCTGGAGACTCCCATGGACAGAAGAGCCTGATGGGCTACGGTCCATGGGGTTACAGAGAGTCAGACATGACTGAAGTGACTTAGCACATCACATCGAAGTTATTACCAAACTAGTCTCCAAGTCTCAGTTTCTCCTTCTGGTAAATAAGCCAAGTATCAGCCTCACACAATGGACGTAGGATGAATTACATGTGAGTCAAGTTCCAGCTCTGTGCCTGACACTGGAGTATTTAATAAATGTTTTCAGTGATGATGATGACCTGAGAAATTCAAACTGGAGGGGAAGGGGATGTTTCTATGAACATCTAGGCCAAAGCATGGGATATCAATCTCCTACAATAGCAAGTTATGCATAATCACACAGATTTGCTGAATAATGTGTCTCATCTGGGAAAAAAAATACTAGCTCAAGAATCATAGGAGAAGCTGCTGTGGTTGAAAAAAATATATATATATATATAAAACTGTAAGCACAGCTGAGATAAAGAAGTTAACTTTACAATGCTGGGAGTGTCAGAGGGCAAAGTGTGGCTTTTAAAAAAATCTGTACAAAATTAATAGTCAAAAGTTTTGGTATATGTTTAGAGACCTCCCTCCTTGATCCCCCAAAAGAAAACAAAAACTGCACCAGACAATCTAATCTAACCAACTCATCAAAACTCCTTCGTTCTGGAGTAGAAATACAGTAAATATCATTAACAAGGCACCGGCAAAGCCCTGATATATCTAATCACTGAACTGGGAGATGGTTTTGCACTCTCTTTTAGCTGTGTCTTCTTGAGCAGCGGACCTTTTGATTGCCTTTTATGAGAAAGTTTTTTATTTTTTATTTATTTATTTTTTTTACATTTCAGTATGTAACTTTTTATTTTTATTTTTATTTTTTTTTAGTTTTTTATTTTTAAAATTTTAAAATCTTTAATTCTTACATGCGTTCCCAAACATGAAAGTTTTTTAAAAACTCCCTTCTAGTTGAAGTGATTAAATGTCTACTCAGGGCTGAAGAACCTTCTTGTTAAAAGATCTCATCTCTCCGATGAAGTTATGTAGTAGACACCGACATTTAGGAGGGATATATCTTGAGGCCATTGCACATATAATTGGGGTAAACAAAAACTTCAGTCAGGTGCCACTGAGAAAATTTAGGAATTCCTTTGCATCCTTAGTAAAACTTTCAGCATTTGTGTAAAACAAAGTATAAAGACAACATAGTGCTATCAAGATGCTCATTTATTGATCAAGTGATGAGCTCTTGTACTCTAAGCTTGCTAGACATGAAATTACAAGTCATAATTATATGAGTTATATTGCTGTGTAGCAAATTACCACACACTTAAGAGATTTAACAACACACCTTTATCATCTCAGAGTTGTAGTCTGCAATCAAGGCCTTATCCAAGGTTGAATTCTCAACAAGAGGCCCGACTAGGGATGGTTTGCTTTCCTGCTTGTGAGATTGTGGGCAGATTCAATTCCTTGTGGGACTGAGAGTTTCATCATTGTCATCATCTCTCTCTTGCTCTTTCTCTCTCTCTCTCTTTTTTTTTTTTTTTTCTGGCTATCAGCTGGAAGCCACCCTCAACTGGAGGCTGCCTATAGTTTCTCGTCACATGGCCTTCCCTAACAAGCCACCTACTTTATGGCAATGTGCTTTTTAGACAAATCCAGTGAGTGAGAAAGAGATTCTAGCAAAGACAGGCACTGCAGTCTTATACAACTGTGTGCATGTAATCATATTTAGCCCATCACCTTTGCTATATCCCATTGGTTACAAGCAAGTTACATTCCTGTCCATGTTCAAGGAAAACGGATTGTTCAGAAGTGTGAATAAGCAAGCTGTGGGGACAATAAGGGCCACCTTAAGAGTCTGCCCACCACAGTATGTCTGCACAATTGTAACTATTAACATTATGGTATTTGAGCTGTTTCCCCAGTTGTCAAAATTGCCAATATTAATTCTGTACATACCAAAGGCCTCCTGTCCTTGTCTAGTTCTAAGAGTTCTTACCCTGTAGAAACAATCAGTGAACTTATCTTGAGCATCTCCTACATGGCAGGGCAGCCCTCATGGAACTGTAAACTAATGGTGTATTTGTAGGCACACATGATCACCCTTTTCTTTAAGATACTGTCATGAAACAGACTGCTCTGTTTGCTTCGTTCATTGGCCTTCATATCCTTGCCACTCCCTCCGCATATGTGCCAGGGGAAAAAGGGCAAACACTGGGGTTTTCTCAGCTTAAGAGCACAATTAAATATCAACATTGGTGTAAGAAAGTATAAACTTTGATACTCGGTATCCTTGCAGTCTAGCTGAGTCCCTGGGAACGCAGAGGGATGAAGAATGCTAATGGTGAATTATCATGGATGGAGGGAGATGAAAGAGAGGAGGATAACTTAGAGATACTCATGGGAGATGGAGGCAGGCTGATCTGATGCATAGCTTCATGAGGAAAGTGATCACCTGCCTTGTACCTTCTTCAGGACGTGCTAATAGTAGATAAGAGACTCCTAGGATAAACTTAGGTATGTGGGTTTGAATAACATTTACAGTTCTAATTCCCCACAAGTGAATGTGCATGATGACTTTCTCTCATAAACGAATTAAAAAAAGATTGGAACATGACATAGTTATAGTTTCACCCTAGACGATTCTGGAACATTCTATAGGATGTGAGAAAAATCAGCCTGGGTGTTAAATCTTTTAATGTCCTTTGAGGATAGAAAAGACTTCTTGGGAGAACCTCTCCCAGCAGAGAAAAGGTAAACTGTTTACACTGTCTTCTTGCCCGACTCCCTTTGAGCGCAGAAAGTGCTATCTTGTTAGCAAAAACAAAGGAACCGTGTATCTTCTCCTCTCGGCACGTGGGGATTGAGGCAGGCAACCCGTATTAGTGTTAATGGGTGTTAGACGCGTAAAACCCAGGCCTTCAACATGATAATACATAATACACCCCTTAATTTTTAATTCACTTGGGTCTCAATTTTAAAGCATTTTCTTGTAGTTTGTCCTAATTATAATCATTTTTAATGACAGCTTAAAATTTTCATCCAACTGTCTTATCACATACGGTACTTAATTTCTCAAGTGAACAGTTTTACTGTACACCATTCTGGGAATTTTAAGAACTAAAACATAAAAGGAGAGAAAGTCCTTTGTATGGTGAAACTAGATGTTAATTTTTCTAATATACATAAAGAGACCAAAGCAGTTTCTTGAAGTGAGGGGCCAGCCTTCCTGCAGAGGCTGCTCCAAACCCTTTCAAGGGAGATGCACAAAACCCCAGGGGAAAAGGAGAAGAAAAGATTTTTTTTTCTCCCCTATTTTGCTGGGTTCTGCCAAAAATCAGACCTGGGGTTGAATATTCATTGTTGAATAGACTGTCCTTGTTTGCTTAGACCAAAGTGGAAACCATCTAGTTGGGAAGAAGCAGCCTCCCAGTCTCGGGCAGGGCATTTGTTAGGTTCTTTGGAGCACAAAGAATTTTCTAACATCTACTCACTGCAGTTTGGGCGACTGGACTACGTGGTATTTTATCCAGCTTCCTGGTACCGAGAAAAGCACAATAGATCACAGAGTTGTTACCCTGCTTAGTCGTTATTAATCACGAGCCATGTGTAGGATGTGGGAGTGTTAGAAACAGACACAACACACACACATTTTGAAAGTGGCAAGAGACACGCGGCTGCGTTTTCTCGCCCATCTTCAGTAGTGCTTACAGCCGAGAACAGGCTCATCCGTTGCTTCCTGGGGCTATTTCACCACACTGAGCCGTCTGTCAATGTCACACTATGTTTCTGCCTCAGGACCTTAGATTCTGCTGTTCCCGCCATCTTTTGCTCTCTTCCCCCAAATATGAGGTCTCTGCTCAAAGTACTGCTCTCCAAGAGGCTTTTCCTAACTATGACTGGGACCTGTCACCCCCACTCACTCTGTACGCCTTATCCTGCTTTTTATCTTTCTACAAACCCCTTGCCACCTCCTGAGAAATGTTGTAAAAGGAAAATGTTCCCTCTTTAGCAGCATGAACCTAAAAGGCAAAGATGAAACTCAATGATGTGAAATATAAGTGGTTCCGTTCACCAGCCCCAGTGAGTCCTGGTCCAAAACTTTTCTGATCACCAAAAACAGGGCTTGTTTGAACTGCTTCCCCACTGACCTGTGGACTCCTGGGACTAGAGTGCCAGTTTTCAATCCTTAATCTACATAACTACCACAAACTGCCTTTTCTAGTACATAAAACCCCTCATTTCCCTGTCTCTGAATAACTTAGGGAATTTCTCCACCAGTCTGTTTGCCCTTGTCTAGCAAGTTGATGCAATTAATTTTTTAAAATTTTATTTTACCCTACTTATTCATCAATTCTGATGGTGTTTCTATGATCATTTGCCAATATCTCCCCCAAATCTACTTATTTACTGCATTTCTTTTACAGAATGTAAGCTCCACAAAAGCCAGCATCTTACTATTCTACCTACTACTTGGCATATGATAGATGCTCTGTGATTCTGTTGCATCATTTTGTCTGTTGAATGGCAGATTGTCCTTACATTTGGACTCAGATGATACACACCAACTGGCCAGAGTAATTAAACATAACTTACGGCTATTTCCAGAGTACGAAGGCAAGTAAGAACTGAGGAGAGGACTTATGAAAGGTTATGTTCAATTTCAATGTTATATAAATGACAGAATTATTTGAATTTTCCATCTTTAATGTAATTGGGTGAGGGGAGGGTAAGTATAACAGAAGAGCACCAAATTGTCAATTTATCACTGGACGAATTTTTACAAACTAAACACATCTTTCAGATCAGCCCCTAGATCAAGACATAGAACATTACTGGGATCCCAGAACTGCTGTGCTCATTCTAGCCTTGTCTGCCCTGAGTCACCCACAGTAACTGGAACACTTTCCCCAGGGCAGATCAGTCACCTGTGCCTTGGTCCTATCAGGACACACGGCCATTTAATATGCAAAACTGAGGGTTGAGTTTGAAGGAGAACTTGATTATCCTTCTGATTATTCTTCCTATTTTTTTTTTTTTTTAATATTCTGGAACTCCCGAGTTTTGTCATGACTCAGTCACTTATTTTTAGAGAAGCTGGGAGTCTCCCATGAATGTCGACTGAACCAGCAGATGTTTTACCCTTTGCTTTGTCTGGATGAGGCTGCAATCAGGTTTCTTCCTTTCCAGGCTACTCGGGCCACTCCACAGATGAGCACTGGCCAGACCAGGAATGCTCACCTTTATGTGCTGTGATTAACACTGAGGACGATTCAAAGGAACAAAGGAGAAACCTCGACACTTACATTAAATTGTGCTACAGAATAAGACACATTATACAATCTCCACACCATCTGTAAGGCAGGAGCTCATGACCTCTAGTGTGTACCGGAATCATGTGGGCACCCTGAGATGGGCGGGGGAGGGCATACTCATTTAAAATGCACATTCCTATGAATCATTTCTAAAGACCCGGATCCAGTTGTTCTCTGGAAGGGTTATTCTTATTAAGAACTTTGTGTGATTCTAAAGTGAGATGTAGTCAAGAGTCATCTGGTGACTTGTAACCTGGTTTCTTTGGAAGGACGTGGGCTGTGATCATTATTTAAAAAAAAAAAAGCCAAAATAAAATTAAAATGATAAATAAAACTCAACAATAAAGAAAATTTCCCCAGTTAATGCTTCTGACTCTCTATGGGCAGGCAATTTCCTTTTCCTGTAGGAGAAACAACCCTAATAATAGAGGCTCTACACACTTACACACAAATGATTTCTATACACCCACAAACATTTTCAAGCCTTCACAGAAACCACTTCGCCAGTGGCTATTAACATGAGTTCTCATCAGGAGCTTGATATTGAAAGTGACATCTGAAGGAAAATCTGGCTGTGGTTTGACCCTCTATAGTTCGGGTACATCCAGATCTAAGAGAGCTATTGGGAAAAAGCAGCATTTCCCCCTGTCAGTTTACTCCTGCTGGGCTCCTGTTCCAGATGGCAGGAAGGCATACACACTATTTCCGTGCGTGCGCGGTCTGTCTTCACTTCCTTTTGGGAAATGCCCAAGTTTTGCTCGGTGGTGTGTACAGAGTTCACATTTGGCTGTGTGCATCCCCTCTGCACCGTCCACCCCTGTCGCAACGGCTGCAGGGACTCGCTCGCGAAATGACTCTGGGCTCTGCAGCTCAGGGATCAGAGTCCAACGTTCGCCCAGAGAAGTTTTGCTCCAATCACGTGCCAGATGGAGTGAAGAAGGCAGGCACAAACATTTCTCTCTCTCTCTCTTCTTTGGATGCATTTCTCCCATCTATGTGTATGTGCAGTCTGTTTTGACTTCTTTTTAAGAAAAAAAATAAAAAACGGGTTTTTCTATGTGTTTTATGGGTCAATATTCAGACCAATAGTGGTCCTGTCCCAACAGGATTCGCTGGTCTGATGCTAGGACCCAGCTGCCCCTACAGGCCCCTGGTACTGCTCTAGGGGTGAAGGTGCGTGGCAGAGTGTGGGGTTATGTCTTCCTTGGCCCAGCATGCCCAGGGAGTGAAACTGACAGCCAGCAGCCACCCTAGCAGGTGAGCTCACGTCCACTGAGGCAATGGACGAAAAAGCTACTCTGCCTTCTCTGCTGTGGCTGGGACAAGGGATTCCATGTCCCTTCGAGCGGAAGGGGGAAGCTGCATCCAGTATAAATGCCTGAGGGTAAAAATCACCACCAAATTAGTAGCTTCCAAATATCATTTTCAATAAAAACTTCAAGATAAAAAGCATGTTAATACCCAATGGTTAGTGGTTTTTATGATGGCGTTAAACCATTTGTACAGAGGCCCTGATGCTGAGGCCGTTTCCCTCACTGAAGAAAGAAATTGGCTGTTCGTGCAAGGTTTGTGCGCTTTCCCTGTTGCTATAAAATCAGCCCCCAGGAGAATTTTAAGTCTTCTTGAATTGCTTTTTAGCACAGACTAAGGAAGTAAAAGTTCTAAAACTGCCTGGTTACAGACAAATCACTTAAAAAGCCAGCTTTGTACTGGCAAAGTCGGCTACAGGAAATGTTTCAAAAGGCAGAATATAACAATATGAAAGCGAAGTATTGTTATTTATTTAACAAACGAAGCCGGCTGTCATCGAAAACGAAGAGCCTCCGGGAGGGAACGCTTTAAGGTCATGTGAAATGCCAAATCCTTGTTGTAACAGACGTCCTGCTATAATGTGTGATGATGTTTACACACGTATGTCTTGGCTGATGGACTTGTTGATAAACACACATACAGGCACATATTCTCTATTCGATTAAAGTTCATTAATCCACTGCAAGTGGATTCCAAATAGTACCTTTCATGAAGTCTTTTTCCAGATGGCCAGAATCATTGCATCTTCCAAAGAAAAATATAGAATCATTGAGAGTAAGTTCAATTCAAATCTAATAGACTTAGAGTTAAACTAACTGGATTTAGTCGTAGGCTAAATATACTCTGTGTGCACAGTGCTTTTACAAAACAGTGAAGCCAGAGCAAAAGAGCCGCTATGTAAAGGCGATGGCCTTCCAGACTTGATATGATGCGACCTGATTGAACTGGTGAGTGTCTTCCATTTCTCTCGCTGCCTGGTGAGCCCCTTCAGGACCAAATTCATCTTTCCAGTCTTTGTCCCTTGGCTCCCATGGTGCTATTCTGCACCTAAATGTGTTCAATAAGCAATTCATGCCAGAAAATGGATGTGGTGTGTATTTTCCAGTTCCATGGAAGGATACGATTTCATTTCACTCAGTGGCCAAGAATACAACAATCATCATTTTAAACGGTGATTCTATCAAACAAAATGAAACATTTGGGCTGGTTTTAATTGATCAGTGGTGAGACCCTCAGTCCAGGAATCCGTTTAAAAGCAGTCCGAGGTAAGCCGCTGGGCACCTTGCCACATCCTGGAACGCTCCCTGGCTTACGGGCTGCGACCTTTGGGTTGGCCATCCACACATACTCCAAACAACCTCTTCTCCCCAAACGTAACAAAGAGCTAGGATGTTAAAATCCAGGGAAGACATTTGAGAAATGATAAACAACCCTGAGGATTTGAGTATTTATTCTAGGCTGCTTATGATGACATATTTTTATAACACTTGTCCGGGTGCCAGGTAATGGCAGGATGGAAAATTCACATTCCCCAAATAAGTAAAGGGCGTGTCACCCTAAACTGCTTCCATCTCCAACAGACTCTATTGATAGCTGAGAAAGAGAGTTTAAAGGTGCAAGAGAGATTTAATTCCTCTCAAAATGTCTTTTAAGAACCTTATGTTCAGAGAAAGCTTCTTTTTCTTTCTTTCTTTTCTTTTTTTTTTTTTGACAGCCCTCTCTCGGTGTTTGCTGTATTTGTGATCTTTAGAAATGTCTAATGTGCTTTTGGGCCTTCTGCGTACCTTTAGTGAGAAAGGTTTCTCTGCTTAATTAATTTGCATTCTTTGTGTTTGTTTTTTGCCAGACAGGGTATTCTGGTTTTTTTTTTTTTGGTTTTGTTTTTTTTTTCCCCACTGGGAAGCAAAGAAGGAACTGGAATTATTTTGCATCTCAGTTTTGGAGCATTTTATTTGAGTAATTTGGGGAGCAAGCTGATGAGCAGAGACATACAAATCAGATTCCTCTCATTTTCTAAGACCATGTTGCAGAGAATTCTCTAGAAGATTAATTTAGGTTTTATTTTATTTTATTTTTTTGGTTAAAGTCGAACTTGAAATTAGGATTCCAACAGAAACTCTGTATACCCTCTCAGTGCATTGCTGCTTCTTCTGAAATAATTCAATATAAAGTTTCAAACACTTTATATATAAAGTTAGGGATGGTCATTACAATAGTCACCCAAGATGCCTGGATATTTTCCCCTCAAGTAATCGAATTTACACATGCAAGCTGAAAGCTGCCACAAAAAGAGAAACACAACTTGTGTAAAAAGCAGGGTTGGGAAGTTGACCCCCCTCACTGAAAATTAGAATTCTCATAGCATGTAGAACTATAACACTTCATGCTGGTCAAGTACGAGACCATTATTAGTGACAAGTAAAACCAGGAGATTTGCAATTATGACTTTGTTCAGCTAGGGGTTGAAAAGTGCAGACAATTTATGCTGAACACATCTGATTTCTTGCATTTTGGGGCATTATTAGTGAACTTGGCTTTCACATTTGCTAAAATTTGCATGAGGTCTGCCCTAACTCTATGGAAAAGTGTACAAACTGTGTTTCAATGACCAAATCTAAGCTCATAACCTCCAAAGAACATGGAGAATGGATTCTTTGGGGGCTAAGGAAAATGGTTTGCATGCTTCGTAGAGATGTCAGGGATGTAACAGAGCAGAAGGCCATTTTCATCCTTTTTGAAGGTCTAATGTTGAACATTTGAAGAAGATACGTAAGTATTTTAGGACAGACACGAGTAGACTATGGCAGTTTGATTAGGAATGTGGTTTGTGTAAACACACAGAGCCCTAAATTCAGAAGGCTCTGTATTTGCTCTGATGCTCTGCTGTTTCCATCTTGAAATTTTAAATAATTTTATCTTTGAACTTGCGTTTTGAAGTGAAGTCCTACCAGACGACAACAGAGGAGATACATGTGATATCTGTGTTCACCCTTCCTTGCTACCCTGCTTGCACATAACCTTTAAGAAGTCCCTGGCACGCAGGATTTTGGATGATCCATGGTGCATGGGAACTCAAGGAGACCGGAATCAGTGAGAAAGGAGACTTCTAGGAAAGTCCTGAATTCTAGAGAGTGTTGGTAGAATGTGGGTGAGTCAAGAAGTGCAATAAAAATAGTCGAGGTAGTTTCTTCACTATCTTAATTCATTAAAACTTTCCACTTGAGGGCTTCCTGATGTACCCATGCATGTGTGTGTGTGTGTGTGTGTGTGTGTGTGTGTGTGTGTGTGCACGTTCAGGCGCACTTACGAATTCTTGAGTTTTGAGTGACACAACTGAAGAGGTTAAAGGATTCATTTGGGTGTTCTGAGCAACCCAAATGTCCATCAGCTAAATATATTAACAAAGTGGGGTATATCAAATAATGGAATATTATTTGGTCATAAAAAGGAAAGATGTACTGATATGTACTAGAACATGGATGAACCTTGAAAATAAGATGTTAATTGAAAGAAACCAGGCACAGAAAACCACATATTATGTGACTCTATTTATATGAACTGTCCACAATTGACAAATCTATGGAGAAAGAGATGAGATTTGTGGTTGCCGAGGGCTAGGGTGGTGATGGTAGCATAGGGGAATAAGAACTAAATATGGGATCTGCTCTTCGGGTGATGAAAATGTTCTAAATTGTGATGTTGGGTGCACATACCTGTGAATATTCTAGAAACCGGTGAACTGCACATGGGTTATCATTGAGAATTACAATTCAATAAATTTATTAAAATCAAGTGTTTCCTGGTTCAAGATGGTAGGTGAAGCATACACATTTATATTTCCACCTTATCTATAGACCAGGACCAAATCTGGCCCATTACTTATTAGCCCATTTTTTAAAAAGTAAAATGATATTGAAATGGTGCCTGCTCATTTGTTTACATATCATCTATGGTGGCTTCCTCACTACAGTATCAGAGCTGAATAGTTGTGACAGAGGCTTCATTGCCTAGAAACCCTAAACTATTTACTATCTAGCCTTTTAACAGAAAACGCCAACCCCTGTTTTAGAAGAAAAAGTTAAGCAGACAAATAATAGCCAGTCCATCCTAAAGGAGATCAGTCCTGGGTGTTTATTGGAAGGACTGATGTTGAAGCTGAAACTTCAATACTTTGGCCACCTGATGCAAAGAGCTGACTCATTTGAAGAAACCCTGATGCTGGGAAAGATTGAGGGCAGGAGGAGAAGGGGACAGAGGATGAGATGGTTGGATGGCATCTCTGACTCAATGGACATGGGTTTGGGTGAACTCTGGGAGTTGGTGATGGACAGGGAGGCCTGGAGTGCTGCGGTTCATGGGGTCGCAAAGAGTCAGACACGACTGAGAGACTGAACTGAACTGGATAGCAAGTATTATTGAAAGAGCAGATTCTTGTCATGCTAAGTGCTAGGTAGCAAATTAAAACAGAGTATGTTGGAAATAGCCACCTGGAAACTTTCCAAAGAAAAGCCAACCTTGTTACAAACGCTTCTTTGTTTTGTCATCATACTGTTCCCTAAATCACTCTATTTCATTGACTCCAAGATTCTACCAATTACAGGAAGCAGCATTATTGTATGCACTAAAGAAAAGAAGAAATGCTTTAATTAAAATATAGCACAAGGCTTTCTCACCACTTACAACTTCTATTCTTCACTTGTGGGAAGAGCTCTTTCAGATTCACTTAGAAAGATTTTTTATTCTATATCATCCTTGTAGACACAGAGAAAGGTGGTCTTCAGCTGTGGCAACAGGCAGAGAGAAACTTCACTAGGAGTAATTCTGGTAGGCAGTCCCTCTGCTGGGCACTCTTCTCCATCTCTTCTCTTTTTCTCTCCTCTGCTTCCCCTCCTCTCTTCCCACTTACTTCATCTTCCAGTCTCCTGTGCCCAGATGAGCCATACCTTCCCTTCCTCTGGTCATCCTCTCAATGCGTAGTCCTACATCTTGGTCCATTTCTCTGCTTCTTCTCACGTATCATCCTCTGCCCCCCATCACCTTTCTCATACCAGAGTGGTAAGTACAAACGACCTGCACAGAGTGAGTATCAGCTGAGTACTGATTTCATAGGGAGTACCATCTCAGAAACTGTGTGACTTGGCATCATGAAGAATCACACTGGAGGTCTGCAGACTATAAAATGTAAATATAATGACATATAGTGGTTACAGGGCAACAGTGCTAGTGTAGCTGACACTGGATCATAATCTTGGTAGGTTTCTGTATTTGTGTGACCATAATGTTCATAATGCCTGGAGACATTTCTTGTATTCAGCCCTTAAAAAGAAGGACACCTCCAGCCCTCTTTGGGGGCAGACTCTTGTAGCTACGGCCTTTAGGAACTAATTTATGCTGGAGCTCTAAAGGCAGGAGTCTTGTTTCTGAATTGCATTTCCTGTTCTGACTGATAGGAGGCTCTGTGGCAATTTGCAGTTGGGCCATACCTTCTTTCCTCCACTTTAGAAGAGCTTTCTGTCCCTAGTTCTCCAAGCACAGGTCCCAGACTAGCAGTATCAGACCCACCTGCGAACTTGTTAAAAAGGCAAATTCTCGGGCCCATCCCAAATCTATCGGATCAGAAACTCTGTGAGTGGTGTCCATTTATCTGTGTTTAACCAGTTCTCCAGGTACAGTAGCTTGGGGACCACTTCTTTATAATTTTATTGGGAAGGGGGTCTCTATCACCTTTGGAAGTTCTGCACTTGTAGGCCTTCATCTTCTGCCCCTTTAGAATTAAGGATGGCAGGAGGTGCCAATATACCTAAATTTAAAAAAAAAAAAAAACAACTTATACCAGGTAAGACTGTTCTCTGTGGAAGAGCCTACTCAGGTAGAGGAAAGGGCCCCATTCTTTTCACATTGTTGGTAGTAAGAAACTAATTTTTCCTGGGTTATCTGATAGTGCAGGACTGATTAGCAACTATAGTCAAAGAAGCCTGCTGAAGAGGTGACAGTGAAATGGAGGATGAAGGCTAAAAGGCCTCAGCTTTTCCTAGATCAAGAGTAGCATCTGTCTGTCTCCTCTACCTTCTTCCCCATTTCAAAATATCCTTCATATGGCTGACAAGTTAATATACTCTAAGTACCCATTCGTTCATTCACCTAACTGTTCCAGAAATGAATTGGTTGTATCACTTCCAGATTTAGTCCACCTTTCTCCATGATCATGTGCTGCCCATCCTTCTATCCAAGTAGCATTTTCATTTCCATTCAGGCTTTGTTCAAGAGTTCACTCTGCCTGCACGTCCTTTCCTCAGTTCAGTTCAGTTGCTCAGTCCTGTCCGACTCTTTGCGACCCCATGGACTGCAGCACGCCAGGCCTCCCTGTCCATCACCAACTCCTGGAGATTACCCAAACTCATGTCCATCCAGTCAGTGATGCCATCCAACCATCTCATCCTTTGTCGTCCCCTTCTCCTCCCAACCTTCAATCTTTCTCAGCATCAGGGTCTTTTCAAATGAGTCAGTTCTTCATATCAGGTGGTCAACGTATTGGAGTTTAAGCATCAGTCCTTCCAAAGAATATTCAAGGCTGATTTCCTTTAGAATAGACTGGTTGGATCTCCTTGCAGTCCAAGGGACTCTCAAGAGTCTTCTCCAACACCATACTTCAAAAGCATCAATTCTTCTGCGCTCAGCTTTCTTTATAGTCCAACTCTCACATCCATACATGACTACTGGAAAAACCACAGCCTTAACTAGATGGACCTTTGTTGGCAAAGTAATGTCTCTGCTTTTTTAAATGCTACCTAGGTTGGTCATAGCTTTTCCTCCAAGGAGCAAGCACCTTTTAATTTCACAGCTGCAGTCACCATCTGCAGTGATGTCCTTTCCTCTCTCATCACTAATTTGCAGGCTACCTACCTACCACTGTCACCATACTGAATAATCACATGAATCATGCTTCTTTTTATCAACAAAAGGCTTTCTACATTACTGCAGTTTTTTCTTCACCTAAAATCTATTCAAATCTCTATACTTTTCTATATTACATGATTTATACATTATTTTATAATGGGTGCCTTCAATTGAAAGAAATGCCGACTCATATATGTGAGTGTATGTATATATCCATTTGTCCCCCAGAAATTTTTAAGATTTAGATCAGGTTCAAGTTTTTCCTGCTCCCCACCCCCAGGATGTACATAGTAGGTACTGAATGAATGTCTGTTAAATTCAAATAGGGAAAATAGCCTCCGAGTATCCTAATGAAATTCTGGATGGCAGAGTTGGCACCCAACTCATTTTTCCTTAAGGGAAATTTCTGTTTGATATATCTAAACAAACAACAGAGGTAGGGGTCAGAGGAGTCTCAGAAAGAACAAGAAGATACCTGCTTGAGATTAAAGGGTTTCAGTGCCAAAAGATGTTCAAACTACCACACAATTGTGCTTATTTCACATGCTAGCAAGGTAATGCTCAAAATCCTTCAAGCTAGGCTTTAGTAGTGCATGAACTTTCAGATGTACAGGCTGGATTTAGAAAAGGCAGAGGAACTGGAGATCAAATTGCCAACATCTATTGGATCATAGAATAAGCAAGGGAATTCCAGCAAAACATCTATTACTGCTTCATTGACTACACTAAAGCCTTTAACTGTGTGGATCACAAAAACTGTGGAAAATTCTTTAAGAGATGGGAATACCAGATCACCTTACCTGTCTCCTGAGAAACCTGTATGCAGGTCAAGAAGCCATAGTTAGAACCAAACATGGAACAATGCTCTGGTTCAAAATTGGGAAAGGAGTACATCAAGGCTGTATACTGTCCCCCTGCTTATTTAACTTACAAGCAGAGTACATCATGCAAAATGCAATTTTAGATGAATTACAAGCTGGAATCAACATTGCTGGGAGAAATATTAACAACCTCAGATGGGAGGAATATTAACAACCTCAGATATGCAGATGACACCACCCTAATGGCAGAAAGTGAGGAGGAACTAAACAGCTTCTTGATGAGGGTGAAAGAGGAGAGTGAAAAAGCTGGCTTAAAACTCAACATTCAAAAAACTGAGATTGTGGCATCTGGTCCCATCACTTCCTGGCAAATACATGGGCAAAAAATGGAAACAGAGACAGATTTTATTTTCTTGGGCTCCCAAATCACAGTGGATGGTGACTGCAGTCATAACATTAAAAGAAGCTTGTTCCTAGGAAGAAAAGCTATGATGAACCTAGACAGTGTATTAAAAAGTAGAGACATCAATTTGCCAGCAAATGGTCCATATAGCCAAAGCTATAATTTTTCTAGTAGTCATGTATGAGAATGAGAGTTGGACTATAAAGAAGGCGGAGAGCCAAAGAATTGACGCTTTCGAACTGTGGTGTTGGAGAAGACCCTTGAGAGTCCCTTGGACTGCGAGGAGAGTCAATCTTAAAGGAAATCTATCCTGAATATTCACTGGAAGGACTGATGCTGAAGCTCCGATACTTTGGCCACCTGATGCGAAGAGCTGACATAATGGAAAAGAACGTGATGCTGGGAAAGATTGAGGGCAAGAGGAGAAAGGTGAGACAGAGGATGAGATGGTTGGATGGCATCATCAATACAATGGACACAGTCTGAGCAAGCTCCAGGAGACAGTGAAGGACAGGGAAGTCTGCAATACTGAAGTCCATGGGGTTGCAAAGAATCAGACATGACTGAGCGACTGACAACAACAAAAAGAGATCCACAAAGTTGAATGTTAAGTATTAGTGATTGTGTACAAGGGAATAAAGAAGGAAAATCAGCAAAAAAAAAAAAAAAAAAAAAGATGGAAAAAATGGATTGCAAATAAAATGAAATGGAAAGAAACAGAACTATGAATTAAGGAATTTAATATTTTCAAAAATGAGCACCATAGCCATAGTTTTCTTTTTTTTTAATGATGTATTTCTAATCTCCTAGTTGAAAACACTCACTAGAACTTAATTCCCCGAGAAGGAGGAGGATTTCCAAATCACAACATACATGACAAAAATCAGGGTTTTGGCTCATCTTAAACACCAGGGAGCATACATGTGATCTCCAGTAGCTTTCGCAGGGTCCTCAGGCCTATTATAAAGCAGTGTAAATGAAAGCATCAGCAGTCCTCAGTGCCGTAGAAAGTGAAACAAAAGGCAAGAAGGCTGGCCACAGCACAGGCCAGCGGTTAAGAGTTTAGGTCGGAAAGCAGATGGCTGTTGAGTCAGATAGCTGGTGTCAAATATCTGACCCCTCACCAGCTTTTGGCCTCAGGCAGCTTTGGGAAGGCTCCTGGGTGCGGGTTTCATAGTATCTCTTAGGTGGTTGGGACAATTAAAGAAGATGCAGTATGGGAAGGTCTTAGTATAGAGTTTGCCAAGTAATAAACACTTAATAAACGCTGTCATACAAAGAAGTCCTTTTGTCTCACTACCAGATGACACTTCCTTCCTCTGGGGGTTGGAGATTCCCCTATCAAGTGCTTATAAAGCTAATTGCTATCTCGCAGCAGAGACCTGCTTTCTTGGTAGAGTTTTATGAGTTTCCTGGCTATCTGAGTGCTAGGAAATCCTTTATTTGACCAATGTGCCAAACTCATTTCCCAGGGAACAAAGAAAATGATGACAGTGTCCTCCTCAAAAAAACAAAACAAAACCAGAGCCCGAGAACTAAGGCATTTCCACAGTAAAGAATAATGAGCACACCAAGAATGTAATTTCTGCCACAGGCCAGGTGGCCTTTGAGGCAGGTGACAGCAGGGGCCAGGATGGTATTAACTTCATAAGAGTAGATAAGTCAGCAGGAGCTACTCAATCACTTGACAGAAGTCAATTCAAAAGGCATCTAAAATGTCTGGCTTTAAAGATAATCATGTTAGGAATCAAAAAGGGGTCTAATGTTTGAGTCATGCCTTTCAAATGCAACAAATCATTATACCTGTCAAGATTTATGGACAGATGTATTTATGTTGACACTGGACCACTAATACTTTGACAAATGAGAGGCCTTGACATATACAACAGATATGTCCAAATGAATTTCCCAATTCAATAAAAATAGGATGAAGCAGTAAATCACGACAAGCTGGTGAAGTGGGCTGGCATGGCTGTGGGGGGCTTCGGCTGCTTTGGCTCCACCACTGCCCACAGCAGCAGGGCCAAACAGTACTAAGCACGTGGGACCCCTCTCACCAGTGAGTAAGACTGAAAATGGCTGGTATGAAAGTTTAATAAAGGATGTACCTCTATGGAGGTGACCCACACAGAGAAATGAAGTCTGATTCCTTAGGCCTCAAAGGATTTGTGGCCCTCTGTGAAGGAAGTGAGAAGAATTTGATTAGCAGCTGAGAATCTGAGTATGGTAATGCTGCAGTGGCCTCAGTCTGTGATTAAGTTTATTACAGAGGCTAATTCCTATCAATGAATTAAATTCAGGACTTGATTCATACCCAAACACATGGAAGAATTTTGCTATGGAAAAAAAAAAAAGTGTGTAAAGTCATATCTCCTTGGAAATTTGATAAACTCCAATAGTCTAAAGGGACCTTTGATGAGATTCATTAATGGAATAGGATCCAAAGCATAAGAGGGACCTGCACAGGTAGAATTTTATTTCCACCTGCTTGCTTTTTTCCATCCTCTGAATTTTTTTTTTTAACCAATTCATACCTTGTGTGTTAGGAAAATCCAATTTATAATAACTTCCTCCCTGGATTAGAAGAAAGGATTTCTTTATTGTAGGACAACTCAGCATGCACCCAAGCTTTGCCAGAAGGACAGAAGAACCTGGCATGACTACAGAGCTTCTCAAGGATCAGAGATTGGATACTGAACTGGGTTTTACTGCAGAGAGGGAGAACATGGCATTCCTGAAGGAGAGTTCCCCATAAGGCACAGCAGATAGCTTGGGTGGAAAGCAAGTGTTCAACCAGTTTATCTCCATGAGAAAGTATGCTCAAATGCAGACACACCTTCTAAATTTAGTTGTAATTATGGGAAAGAGAAGAATGAGAGGAGTTCTGCAAGGCATAGAAAACAATGATCCTCAACATTCATTCATTCAAAAAACATTTATGAATACTTCCTGGCCTCCAGACACCACATTAAGCCCTGGAGACACACCAGTAGAATATGGCCAATAGCATGCCTCATTTCAGGAGATTATAGTCAAGTTGTGGGTGGGGTGAGGGGAAGAAGCATCAACAATGAACACAGAGGAGGATAAAATGATAAATGCAGTATGAGATAGATGTGGCAAAGAAAAGAAATGCTTGTGGGATAGAGAGTAACAAGGAGGAAGGAGCTACTGTGAGTAGGAATCTTGAGAAAGTCTTGATGAGAAGATGATTAGGATAAGATCTGAAGGACGAGAACAGAACAGCCACGCTAAAACCTGATGTGCTAGAGAGTGGGGCCAGGGAGTTGAAAAGTCCTGAGATAGTCAAACTCTTGGCTTGTTGCAGGAAAAGAAAGGAAGTTGAGTATGAGAGGACAGATGTAGTGAAAGCAAAGGATGAAGAACCACTGAAGTGCTTTAAGCTTAGGGTGATATCTGATTTCAGTGAAAAATAAAACATTCTGAGTGTCAGGGATTGATTATGGAGAGTTAAGACTGAGAGCAGGGAAATTTATCACGACTAGTAATTCAGGCGAGTTGATGGCAGCTTGGACCATATGGATGCCATGCAGATGGAGAGAAGTAGATGAGTTAGGGGTTTCTTTTGGAGTCAAAACAGCCTGTAATTCCATAGTCAGTTTCTTCTAAGGTTAAAAAACTTTTTTTTCCCTACCATGCACCTAAGATTTATATGCAGATTAATGAAATGGTACCCACACAGTGCTTTGAATTCCTTGGGGGGAAGCAAAGCATTATTATTATTTTCTTTACTCATATTATGAATTTATTAACTTTTCACTCCTATACTGAGGTAGGTATTTCACTGACAGCTGGGGTCTCATTTAGCGAACCAGGTGCCCAAGTTAAACAAAGGTTATATTATTATTGAAGTTATTATTAGAAAAACATAATAGCTCATGTTGAATACCAATAACAAAATCTAATTTCATATAAGTTCCAGCAGGCAGCTTAGTTATGGGGCATGGGTAGGTGTACTCAGTGATCATATTTCTGATACCCAATGTTCTCTTTTTCTTACCAGCTTTAAGGGGGTTTGGGATCTTGAGTGATTCCAGCCCAATTCATTCTGAATGATAGCTTTGCATAGTGGACAGAACCAAAATTTTCACCAGAATTTTAAATTAATCTCTTAAGGAAGTGAGGGCCAGCATGTTGACAGGGCAAAAGAAAAAACCCAAATTAACTGGTCCTTAAGAAGTAATTAAACTCAGGAAATTTGGTTATAGGAGGAAGGCAGTTTCAGAATAGGCTTATGATTAAATTAAACCAAACATAATAAATGTAGTAAGAATACACAGCAATATATTTTTCATAGCTTGGATGGGAACAAAATCAGAACTAATATATTGCCTGAGACCATTCTAATCTCCCTCCCAAGACCCTCCTCCTCCAAAATCAGATTGTACCAGGCATAAATTGCACAGTTAGTCATGAACTCTACCACTAACTCTTTTTTCTTTTAATTAAAGCCTATAAACCAAATAATATGGCTTAAACGAGGCAACTATATGCATAAATATACGCTAATGTCTATGTTAACCAGGGTAAAACATATCCTGTCCTATGGACTGGACACTTATTGAGGATGCAGTCCTTGCGGTTGGCATTTGTGCAAGTCACTGAAGTGCACAGTAAGAACCTGAAAAGAGTGCTGAGAGTCAGGAAGTCAATATATGTATAGTTGGAACATGGCCATTACCTACAGCAATAACCCAAGTCATAAGTCAAATGTGCAGAAGAAGAGTTTCCTTTGATGGAGTGATAAGTTGTGAATTCCCCAGAGAGTGAAGCATCCTATTTTTCTCTGGGTCCAGGCCCTTGCTGCCATATTCCACACCCATTTCCATCAAAGATTTGCCTCAGTTGCCTACACAACTTCCATTCTCCTTTTCTTTTTTGTTAACAAAGCTCTGATTTTGATTGCAGGACGGTGGGGGGCAGGATGTTCTTAGGAAGAATGTCTAGCTTCCCTTGCAGCTAGGTTTGGACACATGGCAGACTTCTGGCCAATGAGCTGTTAAGTGGAAATTCGTTGGGTAGGTCTTCCTGGGAAGCTATTGTTTTCCTAATTTTAAAAGGTCAGACTTGACTGGCAAGTCTATTTAAAAATTTTATCCAACAACCCATTGTCTTCTTTCTCTTTGTGCCAGAAACACTGCTGTGATATCTGGAGATGGAGCAGACGTAAGGTTCAAGCATGAGGATACATTCTAACTCACTAAGGATAGTGTGGAAGTTAGAGAGCCTGGGCCCTGCTAGGATGGCTGAGCAATGATAACAATTTTGGACTGCCTATATTCAGACTTGCTGCTGGATTTTAAGTCACACTTGGCTGAACTCTTATACACTACCTGAAACAGTCAGGTGGATCATCAGCTTTCACTTTATCTGTGGGACAGTGTCTCCATTTCACTCCATGTTTTCTGAGGGCATCTAAATGTTTTCCATGGTGCCTAGCTAAGAGCTGAAGGTCTAGGGAACCACTGAAGTAATTTCAGATTGAAAAAGGGATGTGAGAAATCTAAAGCTTCTTTTTTACATCAATGATTCTTAACCAGAATCTCAATCACATTCACCATGTGGGTACATATGCATGAAAAAATAGATAAATAAACAGACACAACATAACTATCTGGGCTCCATCTCCAAGCATTCATTTTTAGAAGGTCCTGACTGGACCTTCTGACATCTGTGTTTAACAAAACAATACAAACCAACCTGTATAGGTGAGTCTCAAATACTGTCTTTATACAATTGCCAAGAAACTGGGCTTTTACTTACACATCCATCCATCTATGTCTCTTAATACTCCCTTCCAGAAAAGTCTGCCAGTCATAGGGTTCCTAATTTTTCGTTCCCATTTGGAACTTCAGGGGCAAGAACTCCTCACCTCTCACCCTCATTTATGAAACATGGTTGACTGTAATACCAAGAACTTTGGCTGTTTTAGCAATTTGAGAGGAACACAAATCAGAACAAGTGAGAGTTAAATCATGGTTGGCCAGTCTGGAGTATTTTCAATGAGAAAGTTTCATGAGTTTTCCTAGTAAAGAGTTATAATGACCATATCCCTTAATAACTAAACAACAAAAAAATAAGATGCCTAAATGGTAATTGTCTCTGCAAGGGTCAAGGGAGGGACATGAGGGCATCCAATCAGTTAGGGACATGCTGGGGCTTCAGAGTGTGACTTTTTCTATAAGGAGATGATAGGTCCATGGATATTTGCTGCCTATATATCTTGTGTATACGTTAGAGACATGCTCTTGAGTATGAAATATCTCATTAAAAATATGGAGCAATTCAGGCAAGATATATTATAACTTTTCTTTCATCAAAGAACATACAAAGTCAAACAAACAAACAAAAAGAACTGGGTTTTACACAAATTTTCCCTAACAGTGAATGATTCCAGTTTCTAGCCTCGGCAGTTTTCTTTTCCACCACCTTAGTACACAAATTTTCCTGATTAAAGAAGTCTCCCACAATAAAATGTAAACCCTGGTAACATTAGAGAACTCATCTCCAAAGTAAGGAGTATTTTATTTAGAGCAGTAAGGGTATAATTACTTTCCATTGACCCTCAGCTTATGAAACGGAGGGCAGGTCATGGAAGGGTGTGGATCTATCTAGTTTTATTGTAAAACAAATCTATTTTTATATTTTCCCCCTCTTAGATCAGGCTTTTCAATGATCTCCACTGCAAGAGAGAGACACAAAAGTGTACAGATCCCCACAGAGCAGGCAAACTTGCGACAGTATAATTTCCAAACTTGCTGACTTCTTAACCAACCCTAAATCCGCTGCAGATTTGGAGCAGAGCTGGGCAGTGTGTTCATGCCTTTCCTTGCTTTCTGAAAGTGATGGAGGTGAAAGTAAGACACTGACAGGAAGCAGGGTGATGAGGGCAATGCTATTCCCCCGTGGACAGTCCATGCCTGCCATTGCTAATTGATTATACAATCCTTTCCTATTGAGCCAAACAATGAAATCAGAATCCACAATACAGTTCCTACCAAACTGTTGGAGAAGATATGACATGGACCTAGTTACCATCGCTGATGAAAAGTGAACACAAATTCCCTGACTGAGTGGGGATCAACGAAATTCCCAGCCACATAATCATCCTTCTGCTTCATGACTCTTCCCTCGGCAGTGTCTGCCATCTGCCTGGTAGGTTTTGGAGATGTTAAGAGACCAAATCCATTACACTGAAGGAGTTCTGGGGACTCAGAGGTGCCACAAACAGGGTGGAAAGGATACGTCTGCCACTGCCACTGCCCCTACCATTTGGTTCAGTCCTGAAAAGTCACATAAATAGAAGCTATAATTATTTGTCCTAAGTCCTCTGGCCACTGATTTATTTACTTACTCACCCTTCCCCCAAACAATAAATTATTGACACATAGTAGGTTCTCAAAAACATGTTGAATGGATGGACATATGAATCCAATGTTACTTCAGGAAGGGGTTTTCAGAGGTCTCTTGATATGGATCTGAGGGTCTTTTGAGGTACTTGACCTGCATTACCTTTTAAAATACTTCTTCAGGAAAAGAAAAATGATCTTCTCAGGAGCCTGCTCCAAAGCCTCTGCTGTCAGTTGAAATGTGCATGGAGTGGCTTGATCACGAAGTACCTCCGCTATGGATAATCTAGGAGAGCCAGCCACAAATGAACTGAGGGGCACAACCATTGTCTGACAATTTCCCCTGGTGCACAAGCTGCCCACTATGTATAAAAGAACACAGGCTGGAGCAGATGTTGGCATGAGAGTTGTCCAGTTGAAAAATTGGTTCCAGGTCAAATTAAAAATAGGACTGTATAAAATAGATCATACTTGTTCAGTGAGTTATTCACCTGTCTCTGTATCACTCAAGGTCAATGCTGCCGGCTGCTTTTTATAGAGGAAAAGAATTGGCTACTATTTCTCATTATCTCTTTTTAAATTTTAATGCCAGATTTTCAGCAAGACCTTATCCCAAGTAACTCTAGGACATCAGCTTGACATACCACTAATCAGAATGTAAGCCATCCACCACCACAGGGGCCACATTCTCCTCCAGGGACAAGTGAACTGTCCAGATCCACAGGGCATGTACTTCTAAATAATGCTGGGTTAAAATCAGTCTAGCTTTCATCTCAGTTCAGTACAGTACATACTCACTGAGCACCTGCAGTGTGCCAGGCATTGTCTGAGGCCCTGGGAATATGGTCATGAACAAGTCAAACGTGGTCTGGCCTCACACAGCTTTGATTCAAGTGCAGGAATTCTTACCAATTTGGGGCCCTAAAACCTTTTGAAGTTCAGTGAATCCTATGAATTCCTTCTTGGGATAATATTTTTAAGGAGATTAAATACAGAGGACTATAAAAAAATGATAATGAGAGTCAAAAAGGAGAGACATCACTTTGTCAACAAAGTGTTGACACTTTGTCCATCTAGTCAAGGCTATGTTTTTTCCAGTAGTTATATATAGATATCAGAGTTGGACTATAAAGAAAGCTGAGCACCAAAGAATTGATGCTTTTTGAACTGTGGTGCTGTAGAAGACACTTGAGAGTCCCTTGGACTGCAAGGAGATCATATCATTTAATCATAAAGGAAATAAATCCTGAATATTCATTGGAAGGACTGATGCTGAAGCTGAAACTCCAACACTTTGGCCACCTGATGTGAAGTCTTGACTCACTGGAAAAGACCCTGATGCTGGAAAGATTGAGAGCAGGAGGAGAAGGAGGCAACAGAGGATGAGATGGTTGGATGGCATCGCCGACTGAATGCAATGAGTTTGAGCAAACTCTGGGAGATGGTGAAGGACAGGGAAGCCTGGCATGCTGCAGTCCATGGGGTCTCAAAGAGTCAGACACGACTGAGCAAATGAACAATAACAACAAATGATAATGAAATTATCTCAGTATTTCAAAAATCTATGCAATATATGTTTATCAATGTATTACATAAATTCTTGTGGCCCAACTAATGACTACCTTAATAGGGATGAGCCTAAATATTTCAAGAGATCAGAAGAAAGTATAAAGTATTGTGAACTATCTCTGCTTACTCTTGACCAAGTCATAGGCAACTTCTAACACTATGTTTTGCTGCCTCCATCCACACTGGAAGGAAATGATGAATTTCAGTTTGAAGTTAGTGAGAAAAAGATTCATTTTTTTTCCCCCAAGTCCATAACTGCCCACCACCTCCCCAGATTTCTATCTATGAGTCATTTGGAGGTTCATCACATCAGGTTAAGAATTCCTGGTACTAGAATAGATGATGAATTTGGTAATTCTACTATATCATATCTGTAACTACATATCCATGTAGAAATAAAATACAATGTGGCAGACATTGTGATCAGAAAGTACAATGCTATTGTAATATCTAATCTAGTCATGGGTGGAGAAAGGAAAAGAGGAAGAAGTCTGCTACCTCTGTGTATGCAGGGACATAAAAGATAAGTGAAATTAAACCAGTGGAAGGAGTATAAGGAGAGGTAATGAAGTACTTGTTCAGGCAAAAGAAACCACATATGCAAACTCTGTGATGCAAATTAGAGGAACAAGGGAGGGATGAGAGAGGCTTCCAGGGTGGGACGAATGGAAGGGTGAGGAAAGCGTGGCTGGGCAGGGTTAAGAGCTGAGATGTGAATGATGAAGATCCCGGATCATAAGCAAAGGGAATCCATGCTAAAGAGTTTGGCCTTTACCCTAAGACTTGTGAGAAACCACTGTTGGCTTTTAGGCAGTGTGTTGACTTAGAAGATCACTCTGACTGCGATGTGGAAAGCAGCTCATGGGGTAAAAGAAAAGGGGCAGAGAGACACTGGGAAGACTATTGAACTAACCTGGTGGCTGATCTGACATGGGAGTGAGCAGGGTTCCGGGTCTACAATGGCACCTTCACTGAAATTGAGATTTCAAATAGAGATATGGATTTGGGCCAAGGGAGAAACATTGGTTTTGGTTTTGAGTGTGGTCAATTTTCTGTGTCTGCAAGAAGTTCAAGTGGCCACAGGCATTATGCAATTGTACATCTACATGGAATCTGATGCAAAGAAATAAAATATGGGCCGAAGATGTAAATTAAAATAATCTTTCTCTTGTTGGAAACCAAGCCAAAGAGTCTGAAATTGGTGACAAACTATATTGAATCATGTATTATATAATCATGTTTTAAACTACCATTTAATGCTGTATATCAGGCATCAGCTCAGTTCAGTTCAGTTGCTCAGTCGTGTCCAACTCTTTGCAACTCCATGGACTGCAGCACACCAGGCCTTCCTGCCCATCACCAACTCCCGGAGTTTACTCAAACTCATGTCCATAGAGTTGGTGATGCCATCCCACCATCGCATCCTCTGTCATTCCTATCTCCTCCTGCCTTCAGTCTTTCCCAGCATCAGGGTCTTTTCTTTTCTTTTTTTTTTTTAGTTTTTATTTTTAAATTTTAAAATCTTTAATTCTTACATGTATTTCCCAACATGAACCCCCCCTCCCACCTCCCTCCCATAACATCTTTCTGGGTCATCCCCATGCACCAGCCCCAAGCATGCTGCATCCTGCGTCAGACATAGACTGGCGATTCAATTCACATGATAGTATACATGTTAGAATGTCATTCTCCCAAATCATCCCACCCTCTCCCTCTCCCTCTCCCTCTGAGTCCAAAAGTCCGTTATACACATCTGTGTCTCTTTCCCTGTCTTGCATACAGGGTCGTCATTGCCATCTTCCTAAATTCCATATATATGTGTTAGTATACTGTATTGGTGTTTTTCTTTCTGGCTTACTTCACTCTGTATAATCGGCTCCAGTTTCATCCATCTCATCAGAACTGATTCAAATGAATTCTTTTAACGGCTGAGTAATACTCCATTGTGTATATGTACCACAGCTTTCTTATCCATTCATCTGCTGATGGACATCTAGGTTGTTTCCATGTCCTGGCTATTATAAACAGTGCTGCCAGTCAGAATGGCTGCGATCCAAAAATCTGCAAGCAATAAATGCTGGAGAGGGTGTGGAGAAAAAGGAACCCTCCTACACTGTTGGTGGGAATGCAAACTAGTACAGCCACTATGGAAAACAGTGTGGAGATTCCTTAAAAAATTGCAAATAGAACTACCTTATGACCCAGCAATCCCACTTCTGGGCATACACACCGAGGAAACCAGAATTGAAAGAGACACATGTACCCCAATGTTCATCGCAGCACTGTTTATAATAGTCAGGGTCTTTTCAAATGAGTCAGTTCTTTGCATCAGGTGGCCAAAGTATTGGAGTTTTGGCTTCAGCATCAATCCTTCCAATGAATATTCAGGACTAATTTCCTTTAGGATGGACTGATAATATATAATCTGTATGCAATTTCTCAGTCTTTGAAAAATGGTATGATTTAGGTTTATTTGTGAGAGGCTAAGTGATTTATAGGTCATATGATGCACAAAAGGCAGAACAGACTTTAAATCAGGTTTTCTGATGCCCAAACCCATGCTCTTAAACATCATGTTCTAGGGATTCCCTAACTAATTGTACTCCATGAGAAAAAAAAATTAACATTCCATTTACAGAAAAGACAACAGGAAACTTTCAAACTTTCTCTCTTCCCTAAAAGTCAACCAATTTCTAGTTTTCCACACACCTTCGTTCAAAGGCATGCATTACATCTAATAAAATCTTTTCACAAACTTCATTGGTTTGTGTTGTTTGCACTTAGAATATAGGTATGAAATGAATGGGAATACCTGTTTCACCTGAGTTAGATTCCTTAAAGGGAGAAGAATATGCATGAAGATTTTGTGAATTAGATAGGACTATATTAGGTACAAGAGACATATACCCATAAACCTGGTTTAAACTAGTTCAAGGGAGAAGAAAAGATTCTTTCTCTCTAGGATGGGTGGATCCATGTACTGTTGGAAGGACATCCTTAGATCTGGTCTTTGTCCTTCCTTTACCGTGCTGGGCTTGCACAAGGCTCCACCCTCCCCCCACCGCAAGTGGCTTCAGGTTGACATCTTAGATTCATTTCCAGGAAAAAGAGCTCCTTTCTTCCAGGCATTCCAGTATGATTCCCCGAATTGCATCTCTTTGGTCTGGCTGGGATCATACACTCATGTTGAGCCAATCTCTGTGGCCAAGAGGAAAGACTCCAATGTCTGGCTGGGTCTGAGTCACAGGTCCACTCTTCAAATGTGGGTGAGGATGAGGGTCCTCCCAAAACCATAAGGGGATTATAGGGGTGGGACCTCCCCAAAACACAGCCTCTGCTAATAATAAAGGGAGGAATATGTGCTGGGCAGGCAACAAACAACAGATGTCCATTGCATTTGGCCACAGCAAAATAAGATTCTGGTTTGTCACAAAGAATGCAGTTTTCATATAAATATCTTTGTGTCTAGAGATAAGAATATTTCAACAACAGTAAGTTCTACAGTTAACTATTCAATCACCAGGTGTTACTTTACAAGAGTGGCTTTGTGATTTCAACTTGAACGGAATAACATAGCCAAGAAATAAAATTTTAAGGGCACCTAACTGTACAAAATGAAAACAACCATAAGCAATGTCAGCTGGCCTCCTGTCAGGAATTTCTAAAGCTATATACTCTGCGATTTAAAGAAAAAAAGTCATCCCTGACACTAGTGGAACTTCTGTGCAAAGAATAAGGGACTAATCTTAGAGCAGCAGCAGAAAACCAACTCTCATTATCTAAGATCTATTTGGTTCCTGGGTTCAGACAGCATGAGTTATCACTGTGAGGAGCACCTATTATAATTTTAGACTAATAATTCTCTGCATTTGAGGTAGGATAACTTTTACTTTTTGGTGTATCCTCATAAACACCAATGACATACACAATTATGTAAATGTAACATTTAACAAAATAAGAACAAAATTCCATCCGTTAAAGATGAACTATAGCATTCTCAAGATGTGTGACACAGTGTTAGTTTTGTGTATAAGTAAAACCAAAAGGAAGAATAACTAGCTACCTAATTGAACTCATTAGACACATATGTTGTCATGTTAGCAACGTATTTCTGTAGTACCAGTATTAGGATGCTTAGGATGAGAGATGTCTAGACATTTCTTAAAGGATAAATTCATCTCACAACAAAGGAGAGCAAAATTAGATTAAGGCTTTTCTTCAGTTTTTTTTTTTTTTTTTCTTTTCTCCCATTACCTTTTTTGTTCTGGGCACTAAGAGAGAGATTAATTAAAAAGGGACAATAGGAAATTGTCTTAGGAAACTGATCAACATAAATATTTGAAGATTAAGAGAGGGAAATTAATAGGATGAAACTAACACTGAATACCTACTATGTGCATGGAATTCTGCAATTAAGAAAAAAACTTTTATCTTAAAAATAATTTTAGACTTACAAAAGAGTTGCAAAGAAAGTGGAGAGGATTCTTGTTTTGTTCCTTAGCCACTTTCCCCTTCTGTTAACATCTTACATAATCATAGAATGTTTAACAGAATTAAGAAATTAATTTCAGAATAATACTATTAATGAAAGTACAGACTTGATTTGAATTTCACCATTTTTTTTTCTCTTCTAGGATTCAATCAAAGACTATACACTGCATTTTAGTACAATTCTTATACTTGCATATCTGTCTTTTACTCTGTGTGACTTTTTTTTTTTTGCATGACTTTCACACAAATTAAACAACAGAACTTAAAATTCTTAGAGGCAGAATCTCTGATATGAACCCTATACCTTTCTTATCCTTATACTTCACATTTGGTTATAAATGAATAAATGTAGCAACTACATTAGGAGTATTTTTGCCTAAATATCTTTACCAAATCAAGAATTTTACACTCGTACACTTAAAAACTTTTCCTTTAAAGAGTATGACATAGCCAGTTCCATAGCCTGTATTGATCTAAAACTAGACAGTAAAGATGATCAGTGGGCTTCCCAGATGGTTCAGTGTTAAAGAATCCGCCTGCCAAGCAGGAGACATGGGTTCAATCCCTAGGTCTGGAATATCCCCTGTAGAAGGGTTGGCAACCCACTCCAGTATTCTTTCCTGGGTAACGCCACTAACAGAGGAGCATGGCGGGCTTCTGTCCATGGGGTCGCAAAGAGTCAGACACAACTTAGAGAATAAACATCCCAGAAGCAGCAAGATGATCAATATAGTACTATAAGAAAACTACTAGTGTTTGATTAATTCAAAAGTTAGGCACTTCTTTTCCAAGATTCTGAACAAGCAAGAAGCAGTTAAGCAGATCTTGTGGTCATCTCTAGGCTAACACCCATTCCTGCTTTTTGATGTAACCTCATTTGTTTTTCCAGGGGTATTACCTCTTCCTCTTGGCAAAGATATGGGGTGGAAGGCCAATTCCTTGTGATGGCTGTACACTGCAGATGATGATGGATCACTTTCACTTCCCCCTCATTTGGAGAGAGACCAGCAGTAGCTCCAAGACCTAAATTCAACCAGCTATGGACAGTTTCCCAGAACTTTGGATCTTTAGCAGATAACACAAGGATGAAAAGACCAGCCGGGAGTCAAGAGCCAGCTTATGATACTATTTCTACTATGAAATTCTGGTTCCCGTTCTCCAGTCCTCTCTTCTTCCCATTTCTAAGCCAAATTCTCTAGTTAGCCATTAATTCTGTGAGTCTTCACCTCAGGTTTCCTTCCCTTTTACTTAGATTAACAGAACTGCTTTCGGTTGCTTGCAACCATGTGCTCTAGGTAAAACATTCAAGATATTTCCCCCAAGCATTACTCATACCTCACAGTTAGAGTATTTTGGAAGACTTCTGAATACTTTATTTAATCTTTCTTTGTTTAAAACCGAATGTTTATAAGCCTGGAACCCAGGAATCCTCATTTGGTCATATTCATCACACTTATTTTTTGCTGTTTGATTTCTGCCCTAGAGGATGCTTTCCATGCAGGCACAGCCTCAGCCACCAGCATCTAGCATGGTATCGGCCATGCATGTTGATGAAAAACATCTCTCCCAGTAAACAGACACCCTTCACCACTATTCATGTTCAGTTCCATTTTTACCTTTTGATAGCTATTTTAACTTCTGGGGAAGGGCCAACCCATGTGTCCAACTGCAAATTAGCAAAAGCAGATACTGTTTCACCAAATTTTGAAGACGATTCCTTTACAAGCACCAGAAACATTGTCGTCATGTACACTGGAAAGCTGTTTACCAATTTTGACTTCACCAAATAGGCCCATATTATTACTTGGCTTAGGATATTTTAGAAAGAAACCACTTCCATATGCTATGCCGAATCTCATGATAGATCATTAAAACTCTTAAGGGAGACGTTATTTTTCTCTAGAGTTAAGACATACTCAAAATCATGGGCTTCTAAGTGGAGGAAAACTACAGTCAACTAAAGCCACAACAACAGTGTTTAGCAAACGAGCGTGATGTTTACAACAGGACTGAATGTGACAGCTTTCAAAGCATTATGTGTATTTCCATGCATCTACATGGTTAGCTCTGACAGCATGTCAGTTATCATTTTTGTAATAACGTGGATCCAATTTATTACAATTCAAATATAGAATAAACTGAGCACACGCTTCGGCCTGAAGTACTAATTTGTCTGTTGCTGACAGTTTTGTATGTGTTTTAAGTAGAAATAAAGACATTGTAATTGAATAAATGTTTTCCCCTCGCTAACCATGCCCTCTCAGGGTTAACAGCAAGCAAATGGAATAAAGTAGAATCTTTGCGAAAGAAACCGCAAATAAGACAACCATGGGGGAGAGGTGGGTTTCAGCTTTCCTGGTTGCCTGCCATAGAAGTTTGCTCATATGTGATTGATTGCCCTGGTGAGTAATACCAGTTGGCAGACATTAGTAACACTTTGTCTTACTTTTGGTGCAGTTGTTAGCTTTTCTATGTTTAGCGTGTTTTCATATTTTAATAAGAATTCTGAAGCTGTGTATATATATATATTCAGCATTAGCCTGAAACTTGACACTTTTGATTCTAGGGTAATTTATAGCTTCATCTGTATTTGACATAACTACAAGATGCTTTCAACATATGGAATTATGCTTGTAAAATTTAACCTTATTACATTCCTTTTCCAGCCCCTGTGCATTTTTTTATACACATTTTACTTTGCATTTTAAACATTTTGATTAGATATTGTTAGTGGGGTTGGCACGGTTTTGTAGGAGACATGGAGGACGGGAGAAAAGCAGGGGGTATGTGGAGTTGTTTTTTGGTTTTTTTTGACAATTGACCGGGAGGCTCCATTTCATTTATGAACCAAGATGGATGAGGTACCAGTCTGAAATCCTTTGTGATGTGGCCAACAACACGAGTACCAGGAATGTTTTTACCCCTGCACTAAAGTATCAGATGAGGTGTTGGAAACATGCGGGCTCTTCCAGTATTTTGCGTGGTGCACTTGCTCCCTTCTGGGAGCTGGAACACGTCCACCAGGCGAACCATGTGAAAGGCATGAGCCTTCAACAATGGTGTGATAGAAATTTAAATAGGCGAGGACCTGCGCCAAGTTTGTGGAGTATTGTTAGGCTGACTTTAGCTGCAACCAATGAGTGGCTTGGCTTGCGTACTTCAAGGCACAAGTTGAAAATGGCTTATGGTTGTTTCGAAAATTTTGGGAGTTTCCAGATACTTAATAGAGCTCCCGCCATCTCCATCAGAAGACAGTTCTAAGAACTATCTAGGAAATGACACACACACAAAAAAACCAAGAAAGAAGGCCCTGAATGGTTTTAATTTGCAATTACAAACTACAACCAAAATTAACTGGATAATAATCCACTCTGTATTTGCTTATTTCAGTTTATTGCAACTGAGAAGTACATTTTAAATGCTTTATTATGTTCTTTCTATGGAGTTCAGTGAACAGTGCCTCGGGTCCATGAGTAGGGGAAACTTAAAGGTTTTTCTTAAACAAAAGAGAGGAGAGCTTGCTCCTGAAACAGGTTTCCCAAGGTCACGGCCACTTCTAATTACAATTCTAATGAAACATAAGGAGATCTTCCCAGGAGATCATTACTTGGTAATTTTTCAACAATAGCTATACCATCTTCTTCCCTATTTGGAAAATACAGAAAAATGGCCCATCAGCGTCCCTACCATAGATTTCATTTTCACACTCGGTATTTCTGAATCCCTGATTAGTTCTCTGACAAGCAGCACATTTATATACAGTATGAAATATGAGTGTTATCTATGCCTCAGTCTTAATTTAAAATTTGCATTATACAGTATTTATGTAGACCTTTTCTGCAACCTTTCAAGTACTCAAACAAATGATTCTCCATTAAAAGAGTTGATCTTGAAATATCTGTCTGAGCATTGTAAATAGCATGTTATGGATCACGCGTTTATTTAGACAAGTGAAATACAACATCAAAAGCTATCGCTGAAAAACTAGGCCAATGTGGGCATTAAAAATATAGCACCATATATCTTGGGCAAGAAAGTTCTCCAGATCCCACGTGTGATGATGGGGAATATTTAGACTCTCCAGCAAAGATTACATGTTTCTTGATTCATCTCACAGCGCAAGTCTACTTCATTTGCAAAGTGATAACCTATTACCATAACTAAACCGCCTATTGCATGGAGGCTCAGAAATAAAATAAAAAGATTAGCCAGTTATCTTATTTACATATATTGAATTGCAGTAATACAGCCCGATCTCTGCCTCTCATTTGATTCTAATTAAAGCGTAGCAGAGAAACTGCAATCCACACAAGAGCTTATTTTAATAGTCAGAGCTGGCAAAGTCCCAATATCACAATGTAGCAATTAACAGCACGGCTGTATTTGCTATTCATGGTTTGATGTAAAAACTTGTTTATTAAGATGGGCTGGAGGCGCTGGTGTGCAATAGACCTGCATGTAATTAGATTCCAATTATTTGTCTGTTTCTGATATTGTAAACTGGCACTTAGCACATCAGTTAAATTGACACACGGCGCTGCATGGTTTACTCGGTAATTAAAACATGTTCTGTTAATTAGATGATGACCACTTTATTTCAGGGCTCTTGTGTTTGGCTTTCCTAGTCTGCTCTGTTTGTATCATGAGCCACCAGACGCTCTTCTAATGAGTCCTTGTTTTGTTTCAATTACCACCTGCTGTTCAAAAGCAAAGCTTGTTTTAACTAAACAAAATTAATGCTTGTCTCTTCCTTTGTAAGAACTTAAATGTTAGACAAATTAATACGCTTATTATCGAAGTGCTAAGCTCTGGTTTTAAAGACTGCTAAGGCAATTAGAAGAAAGTTATAAAATGTTGTAGAGTGTGGCATAAATATTGTTTAGCGTATTAAGAGGCATTACAAACAATGAAATATTTGCTGGAGTTGAAAGGGAGCAGAGAGACTTAGCCTCCCCACCCCCAAATTAAATTAGCTCTTGCAATTTGCACAGGGATATCCAGAAACTAAAGATACTAGTGACTTCCTAAGAGAAGGAACTGAATGAAGTCAGACATGAAAGTATGTGGCAGGGCTATAAATAAACCCATGAATGATGTTGGATTGCTCTGAATGGTTTTCAAAACTACATGCTTGCTGCATATTCTTTTACATATGTTGTTTTCATGCTAAACAATCAATGGAGATATTTCTTAAAACTTATATAGCAAACCCTATCAGGAAAGCCAGTCTACATTTTCTAGGGTGTTAGGACCTGTTCTATTATCTATGCCTCTTGTTCCAAAGCCACCTGCACACCACCACTTCTCCCAGGAAACCACCGTATCATGGTTCGTCTTTCCAACCTTTCCACAGTCCTTTCCATCCCAGCAGCTCTTCACTGCATACTATGACATCATGACTACTCTTGTCCAGAGTTGACAACTGTGACGATGCAAAGGTGGAAGCAAAGGATGACCACTTAGCTCCTAAAATATCTTTCTCATCCAATTGGCAGAACTCTTTACAGATGCAATAAGGTGCTTAAAGCTCAACATTCAGAAAACGAAGATCATGGCATCCAGTCCCATCACTTCATGGGAAACAGATGGGAAACAGTGGAAACAGTGGCAGACTTTATTTTTTTGGGCTCCAAAATCACTGCAGATGGTGACTGCAGCCATGAAATTAAAAGACACTTACTCCTTGGAAGAAAAGTTATGACCAACCTAGATAGCATATTCAAAAGAGGAGACATTACTTTGCCGACTAAGGTCCGTCTAGTCAGGGCTATGGTTTTTCCTGTGGTCATATATGGATGTGAGAGTTGGACTGTGAATAAGGCTGAGCACTGAAGAATTGATGCTTTTGAACTGTGGTGTTGGAGAAGATTCTTGAGAGTCCCTTGGACTGCAAGGAGATCCAACCAGTCCATTCTGAAGGAGATCAGTCCTGGGTGTTCATTGGAGGGACTGCTCCTAAAGCTGAAACTCCAATATTTTGGCCACCTCATGCGAAGAGTTGACTCATTGGAAAAGACTCTGATCCTGTGAGGGACTAGGGGCAGGAAGAGAAGGGATGGCAGAGGATGAGATGGCTGGATGGCATCACTGACTCGGTGGACATGGATCTGAGTGAACTCCTGGAGCTGGTGATGGACAGGGAGGCCTGGCGTGCTGTGATTCATGGGGTCGCAAAGAGTCGGACACGACTGAGAGACTGAACTGAACTGAAGGTGATGTCAGGCAAGTAAACCACTGTTTAAGAAGCTACTCTGAACAGATCAGGCATTTTGGAAAGATGTGCAAAACCATGAGTTTGTTTAAGATCAGGAAAAAGACAAGGGTGTTCACTCTCACCACAATTGTTCAACACAGTTTTGGGAATCCAGGCCACCGCAATCAGAGAAGGAAAAAAAAAAAAAAAGGAATACAAATTGAAAAAGAAGGAGTAAAAACTGTCACTGTTTGCAGATGACATGATGATATAAGGATGCCATCAGAAAACTATTAGAGCTAATCAATGAATTTACTGAAGTTGCAGGATACAAAATTAATACACAGAGACCTTTTGCATTTCTATACACTAACAATGAAAGATCAGAAAGAGAAATTAAGGGGTAAAAATCCCATTTCCCATTGCAACAAAAACAGTAAAATATCCAGGAGTAAACCTGCTGAAGGAAGCAAAAGGCCTGTGTGCAGAAAACTATAACATATTGACCAGAGAAATCAAAAATGACACAAATAGATGGAGAGATATACCATGTTCTTGGATTGGAAGAATCAATATTGTGAAAATGACTATACTACCCAAAGGTATCTACTGATTGAATGCAGTCTCTATCAAATTACCAATGGCATTCTTTACAGAACTAAAACAGAAAATTTTACTATTTGTATAAAGGCCCCAAATAGCCAAAGCAATCATGAGAAAGAAAAACAGGGCTGGGGGAATCAGGCTCCCTGACTTCAGACTATACTTACAGAGCTACAGTAATCAAGACAATATGGTACTATCACAAAACCGGAAATGTAGACCAATGTAATAGGAGAGAAAGTCTGGTAGTAAAACCACACAGCAAGAACATACAATGGAGAAAAGACAGTCTCTTCAATAAGTGGTCCTGGGAAAACTAGACAGACACGTGTTGAAGAATGAAATTAGAACACTCCCTATCACCACACACAAAAATAAACTCAAAATGGATTAAGGACCTGAATGTAAGTTCAGACACTATAAAACTCTTAGAGGAAACAGAGGCAGAGCACTCTCTGTTGTAAATTACAGCAAGGTTATTTTTTTGACTCACTTCCTAGAGTAATGAAAATAAAAACAAAAATAAACGAATGAGACCTAATTAAACTTAAAACTGTTCACACAGCAAAGGAAATCATAGACAACAAGATGAAAACCCTTAGACTGGGAGAAAATATTTGCAAACAAAGCAACTGACAAAGGATTAAATTTCAAAATAAACAAACAGCTTATGCAGCTCAAAATATCAGAAAGGAAAGCCAAACAACCCAATGAAAAAGTGAGTGGAGGACCTAAACAGGCATTTCTCTAAAGAAGACATACGTATGGCCAATAAACAAATGGAACAACGTTCAATATGGCTAATTCTTTGAGAAAAGCAAATCAAAACTTCAATGAGATATCACCTCCTACCAGTCAGAAAGGCCATCACTAAAAAAATCTACTAAGAGTAAATGCTCGAGAGGGTGTGGAGAAGAGGGAACCCTCCTGTACTAGTTGGTGGGAATGTAAATTGATACAGCTGCTATGGAGAACAGTACAGAGGTTACTTAAAATCTAAAATTACAACTACTATATGACCCAACAATCCCACTCCTGCAAATATACCCAGAGAAAGCAATAATTCAAAAAGACACATACACCCCAATGTTCTCTGCGGCGGTATTAACAACAGTCAGGAGATGGAAGCAACCTAACTGTCCATCAGCAGAGGAATGGATAAAGAAGATATGATAAATATACACAATGGAACATTACTCAGCAATTAAAAAGAACACAGTTGATTCATTTGGGGAGATGTAAATGGGAGAAGGCAATGGCACCCCACTCCAGTACTCTTGCCTGGAAAATCCCATGGACGGAGGAGCCTGGTAGGCTGCAGTCCATGGGGTTGCTAAGAGTCGGACACGACTGAACGACTTCACTTTCACTTTTCACTTTCATGCATTGGAGAAGGAAATGGCAACCCACTCCAGTGTTCTTGCCTGGAGAACCCCAGGGACGGGGGAGCCTGGTGGGCTGCTATCTATGGGGTCGCACAGAGTCGGACACGACTGAAGCAACTTAGCAGCAGCAGCAGCAAATGGACTTAGAGACTGTCATACAGAGTGAAGTAAACCAGAAAGAGAAAAACAAATATTGTAAATATTGATTATTAACACACATATGTGGAATCTAGACAAGCTGTATAGATTATCTTATTTGCAAAGCAGAAATAGTCACATATGTAGAGAACAAACTCACGATTATCAAGGATGGGAGAGAGGGTGGGATGAAGTGGAATTGACATATATATATATATATTACTACATATAAAATACATAACTAATGAGAACCTACTGCATAGCACAGGGAACTCAATGCTCTGCGGTGACCTAAATGAGAAGAAAATCCCAACAAGAGGGGATATGTATACATATACATATAGCTGATTCACTCTGCTGTATAGCAGAAACTAACACAACATTGTAAAGCAACTATACTCCAATAAAAATTTAAAAATAAAGATAAATTAAACAAACAAAAGAAACCACCAGTTCATTCCCTGCCATTGGCATCAACCAGACAAGCCAATCGCTAGGAGGTTGTCCTATAGAAGACAGGGAAAAGCAAGGTAACTTTAGATTTGTTCCCACGTATTCTTTTGTATGTCACAGTTCAGAGTTATTTACGGTTCACAGCGACATGTTTTATAGTTAATATCTGTCATCTTTAGAAACATGCAAATCTAGAATGGAGTATTTACAATGTATTTTCTTAGAAAGGTATTTCAGCTCCAAAGCAAATCATATTCTCCCTCTGAGAGAATTGGTTTTCTTCTTACAGGTGTATTCTAGAGTTAGAAATATTGTTTACACCAGATATTCAACAACAGCCACATCACAACATGGGACGCAAACCTGAGTGTGAACATCAGCCCCCAAGACCACGGTCCCATCAATGAAGATGATATGCTTGTGTACAAAAGCTAAACGCTGCACTTTCCCCGAAACATTAATTGAAAAAAAAAATTCACATTAGCTGATTTCTGCACCTTAGGGGTACATTTCCAAAGCAATGGGCGGCAAGTGAGCTGCAAGACTTCTATTGAGATTAATGGCATGTGCAGAGCTGAATCACTGAGCACCGCTTGGCAAACCTACTCCTCAATGCTGCAGTTGCCTTAAATTAATATTTTACAAAGACCTAAAGTAATTAGACTGTGTCTTACTAAATGCCCCATTTACTCATTAGATATTTCAAAATGCATCTTTTGCTGCAGGCCCATGGGGGCACATTAACTACTCTAAAATATATAAATGACTTCATCAGGACTTTAAAAAAAATACTGGCTCAGGGGAGGGGCATGGGCTCCTCACTGGTGACCAATTAACACGGGCCAGTTAAGGTACATACTGGTGGGACTCAAGGGACATGATCTGACCATGGCTACCCAGATCCAGGAAGCAATGAGTTATTTTTCAACCATGTCTCATGCATACATTTTAAATGTGAGCCCTAATTGATGCTGTTTCTGGCTTCCCAGGGTCTATTCCCTTTGGCCTAATATTCTTCTGGGGGTCTTCTCTTTGCCAGTTTACACTTAGGGAAGCTGATTCCACTCCCGGTTCCGTAGTGAGGCGGCCAGGTACATACCCCTTTTGGCTGCAGGGCATCTTAACCAGGATGGCCCAATCCCTGAAACCAAGGATGTTTACTTAATAGTCGAAGAATATTTTCTTTTCTGCTGGATGGAGGTTTGAAGGGAAATAGCCCCAGAAGCTGCTGGCCGACATCTTACACTACATCTTTTGAGCAGAGGGCCAACCCAGAGGAAGCAGAGACAACAGACAGAACTTGATCAAATCAAAAGAACTGTATCAAGCCCTGTTTGAAGTCAGTGCTACGCCTAGATTTGTGGGGACCATTATCTCCTCCACTACCTTCACCACCATTGTTTTTGTTTCCTTTTAGCAGCTAAGCCAGTGACAGGTGAGTCTTTTCCCTCTGCATGTAGAAAAATTCCTAACTGATACAACCCAACATTTTGCATTACACCATCAGGTTCAGCTTATTTTACCCATTTGAGTCATGAAGCTCAAGAGAAGAATTCCTAAAAGCAGATTCTTTTAGGGGTCCAGGATATATTTCAGAAGATTAATCAATTGCCTGAAATCATAAATCACAAGCAATGTTTTATGCTATGTGCATTTTTCTGGGGGAGTCAAAATGATTGTCAAAATGTTCCCATCTCAGCTCTACTCAATGCTCTCTAATGACCTGTATGGGAATAGAATCTAAAAAAGAGTGAGTATGTATATGTGTAACTGATCCACTTTGCTGTACAGCAGAAACCAATGCAACATAGAATCAACTATACTCCAATAAAAATTAATCTCAAAAAATGTTCCTATCTCGAGAAAGCTTAAGAATCCCTGTGTATGGTAGCAAAAGTCCTAGAAGTTTAGCAAGGAGAGGCACAATTGATATGAAGCAGGATTTTGTATGACTGGCTTGTTTCAGAGCTTACTGCACCTATGTACGCATGATGTATAGAGAATATATTTCACATATGTGTGTGCATGCATGCTAAGTCACTTCAGTCATGTCTGACTCATTGCGACCCTATGGACTATAGCTCATGAGGCTCCTCTGTCCATGGGGTTCTCCAGGCAAGAATATTGGAGTGGATTGCTATGCCCTCCTCCAGGGGATCTTCCCAACAGGGCTTGAACCAGGGGATCATTCCACCCTAAGGATCGAACCATGTTGCTTATGTCTCCTGCATTGTCAAGAGGGTACTTTACCACTAGCACCGCCTGCCACCTGGGAAACCCATTTCTTATATAAGGCAACACCAAAAGGTCTACAGTGAGAAACAGAAACAGTGCAGTTGGACCTGTTGCACTTGCAGGAATGTACAGACTCAACTTCTCACTGCACTTAGAAAGGAGCTTGCCCCTAGGCTCTGCGCTCAGAGAATAAAACTACAGCAAGACCCGAAATGGTTATAATGCCACAGATCTGCAAGATAAATCTATTACACCATTTTCCCATCTTGTCTGAGGTGTTCATCAATATCTGTTTCATCTGATGGAAGCGAAAGTAGGTCCCTGCTACTCACTGATGATAGGACAAGCAAAGCAAAGACAAGCCAAACAAAAACAAAAGAAAACCAATCCTGTTAAACTTACCATCACATCCACTTTGAAATTCTGCCCAGTGATTGTGTTGGAAGATCAAAAGCCTGGGCTCTGGAGCCAGATAGTGAATTCAAATTCTGGCTACCAATTTCTAGCCATGAGATTTTGAACATGTGAATTTCCATGTCTGCAGCTTTGCTCATCATCTGAAAATAATAGGCTCAATTATATGGAATGTCTTGACATTACATTCATCTATACTTAGAAAACAGGCAGTGGCAGTTCTGAGTGGTTTAGACCCATACCTCTACTGTACTAATTTCCTAAGGCTTGCTGTAACAAAGTACCAAAATCCAGGTAGCTTAAAAGAGCAGGAATTCTATTCTCTCATAGTTCTGGAGACTTGAAGTTCAAAATCAAAGTGTCTGCAGGGCCATGAGCCCTCTGAAGGCCCTACAGAAGAAACTTCCTTGCCTCTTCTTAGCTTCTAATGGTTACTGGTGAACCTTGGCATTCCTTGGCTTGTAGCAGCATAGCTTCACTCTCTGTCTCTATCTCCACATAGCTGTATATATTTCTGTGTCTGAGTTGCTGTGTTTCTTTGTATAAGGCAATCACTCTCATCCAGTATGACATCATCTTGGTTACATTTGCAGAGATGCCATTTCCAAATAGGGTCACATTCACAAGGACTGGGGGCTAGGACCTAAACATATCTTTTGGGGGGATATAATTGAAGTGACCCCTCAGAGTGACCCAACTGTATAATCCCTCCTCGTAAAGATTTTAAATAGACTGGGCCACAGAATTCTTTATTCAAAGGAAACATTTTTAGAAGACCAGTTCTTCAATCAGATGAAAGGACAATTGCTCCCTTAGAAAAAAGTGGGAACATATCACTGTTGCTCTACAGCCTCCCGCCAGTGGCCCTTGAGATGCTTCTTTGGAAAATACAAGGGTCAGAAAACTATCTCTCAGGGTTCGATGGGCATGTGCACACTGTTATATTTAAAATGGATAACCAACTAGGACCTACTGTGCAGCATAGAAACCTGCTTAATGTTATGTGGTAGCCTGGATGTGAAGAGGGTTTGAGGGAGAGTGGATACATGCATATGTATGACTGAGTCCCTTCACTGTTTACCTGAAACTATCACAAAATTGTTAATCAGTTACACAACACCTAAAAAAGTAAAAAGTTAAAAAGAAAAAACTACCCCATCAGTCATAAACAAGCTCATTTCAAGCACATGGGAAGAGGTGGTCTTTGGACCTTTCCCCCAGCTCCCTTTTAGCATCCTCTTCTCTCTCCCAGATAACATGCCCCCACATGGCCAAGAAAGTAGACCTCGTCACTCGGGACAGAATCTAGGATATCGATTGTGCCATGTTCATTTGTGTTATTCATACTATGGGTTCTGTAACAAGGTCAGGTTTATTACTGAACTCTGTGCTTTTCTGTGCTGGACTTAGCTTGGGGTTTCTGTCTACAAGAGGGAGATTTCCAACATCTAGTAATAGCTGTGCAGAGAGGGGTGGCCTTCCTCTCTCCTTGGGACCAAGTTATATGCTTTTGTGCCCCTTTATCAAAAGTCTGCATGTAGGCACTCTCTTAGTCCATTCAAACTCTGCAACAAATATCACAGACTGCAAGCCTATACAGAACAGAAATTTATCTATTTTAGTTCTAGAGTCTGTGAAGTTTAGTACCAAGGTGCTGGCAAGGTCATGCTCCAGCGAAGGGCCTCCTCCTGCTTCCTAGCTGGCACCTTCTTGTTTCCTCACAGGGTGGAAGCCTGGAAAGAGCCTCTGTGAGATCCCTTTTATATGAACACTAATCCCATTCATGAGTGCTCCACTCTTGTGACCTAGGCATCTCCAGAAGGCCCCCCCGCGCCCAATACTCTCTCAATGGGCATTAGGATGTCTCAACATATCAAGTCTGCAACATTCAAACACAGCAGGCCCTCAAGAAGGAGGGCAGCTAACATAACAATGGCAAAGTCTTTCTCATTTGGTTATTGTCCCTTGTGCATAAATCTCCTGTGGGAATCTTTGGGGAGGAGAGATAATTACCAGGGCTGAGTTGGAACAGTCCTATGCAGACAAGCCAAAGGTTATCAACTCTTTAAAGATTCCTTCCACCCTTCTCTTCTAAATGAAATCTGGGTTTCACGTGGGGATTTGACCTTGTCTGTAGGCAGCTCTTGGGTAGGAAGCTCCTTTTCCAGAATCTTGAGTACCTTGTACCCATGGCAAGTTTAAGCTGCCATTAGGACTCACTGTTTATTACACATTCTGACTTGTCAACTCATTCAGAAAGAGCTATCATGTTATGTTCTTTCCTCTCTCTCTGCACAGGTCTCATCTTTCTTCTCATAGCTATCCTGATTCTCACCCCCAAATTCCTCCTCACTGCTAAGTTAGACAAGATGAGTGATAGCTTTGTCTCACTCCTACTTTTTCTAGCCATTGGCTCAGGGATCGCTTCTCTGAACCAGAGTAGTCACAAGCTAAATACTGCTGTGTATATGTCAGGGATTTCCAGAGAAACAGAACCAGTAGGATGTGTATATTTATAGAAAGAAATCATTACAAGGAACTGGCTCATGTAATTATGGAGGCTGAGACACCCAGAGATCTGTGGCTGGCAAGCTGGAGACCCCAGATTCTAAACTGCGTCCAAAGGCCTGAGGACTGAGAGAGCCAATGGAAGTTCGAGTCCAAAAGCCAGCAGCAGGCTCAAGCTCCAAGAAGAGCAGATGCTTCAGGATGAGTCTGCAATCAGGGAAAGACTGATGTTCCAGCTCAAGGCAGGTCAGCTCAGGAAGAATTCTTTCTTTCTTTTGTGAGGTCAGCATTTTTTTTTTTTCTTTTTTCCTATTCAAGCTTTCAACTGATTTAACAAGGGCTACTCATATTAAGGTGGGCAATCCATTTTATTCAGTCTCTTACTGATTTAAATGTTAGTTTCATCCAAAATACCCTCACAGGTATACTGAGAATAATGTTTGACCAAGTATCTGGACACTCTGTGGTTCAGTCAAGTTGACATGTAAAGTGAATGACCATTAAGATCATTCCTCTGAGAGAATTTCTGCAGATATTCTTACATTTATTTTTTCTTGTCACTCTCCTTAAATTATTTTAGTAGTTTTCTACTTGCTTCCCCATTACCAACTGCTTTTCATTAGTTCATTCTCTGTATAACTGGCAGACTAAATTTTCTTTAAAAGCTAACCAGGGACTTCCCTAGTGGTCCAGGGCTTAGATTCTGTGTTCTAAATGTAGGAAGCACATGAGGAGTTCCTAGGTCAGGGCACTGGATCCTGAAAGCCGCAACTAAGAGTTTGTATGCTGCAACTAAAGGTCCCGAACACTGCAACTAAGAGTGCAGGTACAGCCAAATAAAGAAAATTATGTAAGAATTAAAGATTGTAAAATTTAAAAATAAAAAACTAAAAAAAAAAAAATTAAAAAAAAAATAAAATAAAAAAAGCTTACCAAGTCCCACCTCTTTCTTGCGTACTTCAACCTACTCCTTGCAATAAAAAAATTCAGAATTCTTAGTTTGACACTCAAATCCATCCCCAAATTAGCCCATTACACACTAAAAAAAAAAAAAAAAAACTACATGTTCCATTAATCCTGCCCTCTTGCGATACTGAATCTATGATATTCTTCCTTAGTAGCCCTTCTGGTACCTTACTTTCAAAGTCATCTTTCCATTCACTTGCATTACTCTTTTCCTCTTGCTCACCCACACATTTGTCCTAAACTACTTGTCCTATTTGCTGTACATATAAAACATGACATGTTCTCTATATCTTTATAAGATCACTTTTAATTTTTAGTCCATTTGTTTATGTCTCCCTACCACTAGCTCAACATTTCCGAAAATACGTACCTGACAATGGAACACCCTGAAAAAGTCACTTTTAATGGATTTTTTATTTAAAATTGCAAAATGTATATTATATTCCCTTGTAAAAATTTTATAATATATATGCTACAAATTCTAAGAAATTATTCAGGAAAGAAGACTATTTAATTTAGCCTGATATAATATTTGATTGCTTTATCTGAATGTGATTTATTTTGTATTTATACTGGCTGGGTTTTATTGAACTTCTTGGATCTATGCAATAAAAATTTTCACTTTGCCCTAACCTCTGTTTTCCTTTCAGGACTTTGGTATATTCTCAGATTTCACTGATGCTATCTACATGTATTTAAATTTTTCAGTCCCTCCCCATCCATAGTTTTAGTTTGAATACTTTCTACTGAATGATCTTTCTTTCTTTCTTCTGTGGTTTTAATTTGCTATCAAGTCTCTTCTATGAACTTTAACAATAAGAGACATTCTAGGTTTTTGGTGCTAGAATTTTCATTTGTTTCTCTAGAAAGTTTCCACTTTCTTGCCAGAAACATCCTCGTTATATACAACTTTCATATAAATCATTGCATGTATTTACAAGATTTAAAGTCTTTGCTAGTTTCAATAACTGGGTCATCCATTGACCTACTTCTATTGACTATGTTTTCCTTTGATTATATATCACATTTTCTTACTTTTCACATCTCACGATTTAAATTTTCTTACCTGATTGTATAAAATGCAAAGTCTGAAAGACGAAAAGTATTGAGAACAAAGCTGTGGTTGTTCTCCTTCCCTCCTTACAGAGACTGAAAGTGGAATGTTCCATCCTCCTAACCAAGTATGAAGATTCAGAGACTTGCTTACAGAAACGGTGTGTGTCTTCAGGAAGGAAGACTGGGAGTCCACTCCCTGGTTAGACATTAGTTTGTACGTGACCTTTGTAGATCTGTCTTTCTGCCTTTTCAAGTGTGAGAAAATGAACAGGAAAAAGACAGCAAAGTGAAGAGAGGACAGTAGGGAACCGATGTATACGGCTACATGCAATGCAATAAGAACATGTGTTTTGTGGGGCCAGGTGGACAAACCAGGCTTATACTGTCTTGTCATGGCATCCTTCCCAAGCCCTAGGATTAGTTGCCAAGAGGCTGGGGGTAGGGGCTTAGTGTGGAAATTGGGATGGGTTGAGACTGAGGTGTCATGGGTGTCAATGATCCTTAAAGGCTAGGACAGGAAATCGGGATAAGACACACTAGAAAGCAATGACTATACAACTTCCTGACTGGAGTACCCCCATCAGAGTTAGGAATACTTCATAAACTAGTTATTTTTAAGTTTCTATCTCCTATGATGAGTTAGGGCTGTGTTTGTCTTGCCTGCTGCCTAGTTCAGTGCCTTGCACAGAGTGGGTGCTGTTTCAAAAATATATCTTAAATAATGAACAAATTAAGTGGAGTGTTCCCACTTCTCCCTATATCCTCTCTTCACTTTATTTTTATCCCTAACACTCATCATATCTGATACATTATGTTTATTTATGCACTTGGCAGCTGCTTATCTTACCCACAGAATGTAAGCTCTATGAAGTGAACTGCTTCATTCACTGTGTGTCTAGAGGCCCTAGAGGAGTGAATCATATCTAGTGTGTGCTCAACAGATAGTTTTTTTTCTGAATGACTAGTTTGTTGTATGCTACATTTAGAACACAGATAATGGGGTAGGATAGCTAAAAAGATACTGTCATGGCAAACATATTATGTATATTTTATGTATATTTTGGTAGCACAAATAAGGTCAAGGCAGGAGAGAAATTTTATGCTAAAGTAGATTTTGAAAACCAACTGTAAATCTAAAACAAAGGATCTTTCTATATTAAAAAAATTCCTGAAGTTTCAACATGCATCTTTCAATAGTCACTTTTGTTCAATCTTTAAAAAACTGTAACATCTTAATACTATAAAAAGTATACTATGACAAGGATAAAGAAACAATTTCTGATTGATAGGATCATAAGCTAAGAGGATAGCTGAAGAATAAATTTTTTTAAATTTTTTTTTTAATTTTTTTAATTTTATTTTTTAGTTTTTTATTTTTTAAATTTTAAAATCTTTAATTCTTACATGCATTCCCAAACTGAACCCCCCTCCCACTTCCCTTATCCCTGAAGAATAAATATTTTAAAAATCAGTTGAAAAGACATGTGAATACTGGATAACATGAAACTTCATACAGAAATTACTGAATATACTTAAGGAGATATAATGAATATTAGGTTTGGAGAGAAAACTTGAAAAAAAAAAGGTATAAATGCAAAATGAAACAATCATACTGAAACTAGAGAACTGTTTTCATCTAATAATGTACTTGTGATCCATATTTTGCTTAGTTTATTTCTTGACTTACAGCCCTTTCTCTACCTTGCTAGTAGAAAGGGTACCTACCATAAGCCAGGTGAGTGAGGAATCATGCGTCCCAAGCCAAGTCAGTAGTCTGAGACTGTCAGGATGATCTAGTTTTAAAGTATTTGTAAACTGAGCTTTGGCTGACCTCTATCAGCGTCACTGCCAGTCATATCACGGACAATGAACCTAGTCTATGAATGTCTGTCTGCTAGAGAGGAAAAAGACAGATGTTAGGATTTTGCTTTATGAGCTTGGCCTTTATGTAAAAAATATCTCCTCTATAAGCAATCTACAGTGTGGTAAACCCATGAGCTGCCTCTGCTTCCCTTTAGCATCACCTGATTAAGCTTCAACCATCCTGATGGTCAAAAGGTAAGATCAAGGCAAAAGCACCAGTTTTAACACTGTGTTTCTTTTACTCAAAGATAGTGGGTGAGTAGAGGAAACATCTTTGAGATTTCACTTGACATTCCTTAGCTGATTAGTGATAAACCTTAAGCCAATGCTGGGATTTCAGGAACACCTATATTAATAACCACACTTTCTAAAAACATGTAGTTTGACGTCAGTAAGGTGTTGTTTCACCACGCAGGAAATTAACCAGAAAAAGTATCTGCAAGTGGTAATTTCTACAGTAATAGACTTTGATGAATATTTTTACCAAATGTTCTGCTGATGCCTGACATCGTAATGAATTATGCCAGATTATATCAATCATGTCATGTCACTTAGAAAACAACCAACCCTCAAACCTCAATGTGTCTGGTAAAGATGGAGTTGTAATGGGCCACAGTTCAGAGGAATCCATTTTTAGAAAGAAAAAAAACACTGTAAATACTTAATATGTAGTACCCAATTATCAAATTAAGAAAGGCTTTAAAATTCTCTCTGAACAGCAGACAAAGTTTCACAGTAAATGTTTAGAAATGAGATACATATTAAGGAAAAAAGGATCAGCCAGGCATAAATATTTTAAATCATATATACTACCAATCCACAAATTCGGATTGATTGGGACCATCCTCATAAGATGGTTCAATTCTCTCCAACTTGAACACAATTCTTAGCTTTCCAACCAAGTGGGGCCTGCAGGAAGAGTTCCATGTGTAAGTCAGAGGTCACCCAAGAACGATCACTTGTAGTTGGATACAGGTGAGGATGGGGAAGATGAATTTTCCTGAAAGGTTCTATACTATAACATCTGCAAAGTTCCGAGGGAAGGTCTGTGTGTGTTTGACTCACTTAAGTAGTACTTCTGTAGGATGTCAATGCTTTCAGAGTCAAGAAGCGTTTCCTTCTAAGTCCTTACCTCAATTGGTATTTAACTATATATCCTCTTTTCATGTTCCTTACAGAAACAGAATAGCATCTACAACATTATATACTTTTGAGTTACAAAAATTGCGTCTTTTTTCCTTTCTCTGAAAGTATTATTTTCAAGTTGCTTTATCCCAAGAAATCAGTTTTTGAATAAAATGTTCACATAAAGTAGAGCAACACTCCTCAGGTTAAAGGGGTATGGCCCTCAATTCTTCATATAGGAAGTATTAGTTGACCTAGTCAAGTCTACAAGGAACATGTAAAATGCAGTATAACAACCATTGTCTCACCTACCCTTGCATACTCAGAACCCATTCCTAACAGTATTAATTTCTGTTATTCTTTCCTGTCCTCACTAAATTTTTATAAAGCTGAAAAATCTTGAAAATATCATGCTGAAATTCTAGTACAAGAAAATGAATTCCATGCATGAATAATCTGGTTAAGTTTAACATGACTGGTCTCTTCTGTATATTACAAGTATATTTCATAATACCATTGGAGACATAAATCTCTCCATTAGTATTTCTTTGTTTCCAAAATATATGATTAGTTGAAAACTTTTGCAAGTTTATGAAACATTAAAAAAAATGCTCTTCAAACTCTAAGCTGATATATCAAATTCTTGGATTTAATATATGCATTCCAACCATTCTAAGCCATGCCGGAGGGTGTATAAAAAAAGAGAAAGGCTACCTATGGTGTGTTAATCTGATACACAAAGAAAATAGTCTGCATATAGAGGGGTGCATTGTATAGTGGGGTCCAATGTGAGATCTATAGTCAGTCTCCCTAGAGTCCCAGTTCTCACACACTAGTAGTAGACCTTTGGTAAACTATTTTACTTCCAAAAGCCTATTTTTTTTTTTAATCTGTAAAAAGAGAATATCAATAGTGTCTACCAGTTGGAGTTATTGTGAGGAGATGACATAACACACATAAGACATTTGACATGGAGACCTCACTCTCAGCAAATCCTCACATACCATCTACATTACATACTTGGTTTGGGGAAACAATTGTCTCTTGTAATTTTTACATGCCGCTTTACATTTTTTAAAGATTGAACAATATTATGAAATATTTCTTCTAACCTTTCTTAATGTGAAAACATCAGTCTTAACTATAGACTTTTATGACAGGGTCCAGTACTCTATCACAGAGGATTAATATTCTCATTTACAATTTGCAGCAATACAGGCAGAGAGGCAACTCACTGTGATCCCAAGTAATAGAAAAGTCATAGTCTGGTTCTTCCTTTCAACTGCTAGAAAATGTTTACTCTGTGGAAGAGTTCTCCCTTGTTATTGGATCTCTTGCAGCTTCGACCTTTGGGCATTGGCCAGTGTATATCTGGATCTTATTCAAATGACTGGCATAAGATTTTGGTTGAAACGAAGTTGGAGAGACAGAAACCCTTCATGGTGAATTGTGGCCTCGGGCACTTGTAAAGCTTCTCAAACAGCATCACAAACGATTTACCACGTGTTCTCATTTGCCTGCTTCATGAAAACCAGTGGTATGCGGGGTGGGTGGGGGTGGCTGGGGAAGGGTGATTTACACAGAGCTCCTTCCTCTACCCAAGCTCTGCAGCACGTGAGAGCAAGTCACATGGGAAGGACAGAGAACAGGGACTGCTTGGACGACGGGTGACCATCGTCAAGGAAACTGCTCCCTTGGCAACTGTGGGCAGTACATCTGTCTAGTTGCATTTCTAAGACTCACATAGCCACTACCGTGGAAAACATGTTTTAAAACCCAAACACATATGAAAAAAGCAAAAAATTATGGAGCTGATAGGGAGTTCTTTGCTTTTATGGCAAATAGTTTGGATGGAGTGACAGTGGTGTTCAGCAGAACACATTTAGGAGTGTTAACTCATAAATGGAAAACGAAATGTCCCCAGTCTAAGCTAGCCCATAAAACCAAACAAATCTAAACCAGATAATCATTGGGTTTATTAGTCACAACACACATGGGTTTAAGATGTCACAAAAGTGTCTGTAGGGAGCTTATTTGAAACACTGAGCACTCCCAAGTACAGTTAAACTGAAGTTTATATAACTTTGTCTTAAAGAGAGATATGGGTAAGAGAGAGGGAGACAAAGTCAAAACCTCTTTTGGAGAGAGCAGAGAATGTTAAGACTAGAAAAATTAGGGAAATAAATTCTGAAGCATAAATCTACGATGGTAAGGAATATGACTTCATTTAAAAACACCTGATTTATTCACAGAACTTCAGGAATACTATAATGCAATATGTGAAGAACACTTACAAAGCATTTCCACTGGCTTTGAGAGGTTAGAGGGAGTGAGATTCTGAACCTAAAAATAAAAAATAGAGGCTCCTTCAGTCAGTTCAGTTCAGTCACTCAGTCATGTCCGACTCTTTGTGACCCCATGAATCACTGCAAGCCAGGCCTCCCTGTCCATCACCAACTCCCGGAGTTCACCCAGACTCACGTCCATCAAGTCAGTGATGCCATCCAGCCATCTCATCCTCTGTTGTCTCCTTCACCTCCTGCCCCCAATCCCTCCCAGCATCAGGGTCTTTTCCAAGGAGTCAACTCTTCGCATGAGGTGGCCAAAGTATTGGAGTTTCAGCCTCAGCATCAGTCCTTCCAATGAACACCCAGGACTGATCTCCTTTAGGATGGACTGGTTGATCTCCTTGCAGTCCAAGGGACTCGCAAGAGTCTTCTCCAGCACCAAAGCTCAAAAGCATCAATTCTTCAGCATCCAGCTTTCTTTACAGTCCAACTCTCACATCCATACATGACCATAGGAAAAACCATAGCCTTGACTAGATGGACTTTTGTTGGCAAAGTAATATCTCTGCTTTTGAATATGCTATCTAGGTTGGTCATAACTTTCCTTCCAAGGAGTAAGCGTCTTTCAATTTCATGGCTGCAGTCACCATCTGCAGTGATTTTGGAGCCCCCCAAAATAAAGTCTGACACTGTTTCCACTGTTTCCCCATCTATTTCCCATGAAGTGATGGGACCAGATGCCATGATCTTCGTTTTCTGAATGTTGAGCTTTAAGCCAACTTTTTCACTCTCTTCTTTCACTTTCATCAAGAGGCTTTTTAGTTCCTCTTCACCTTCTGCCATAAGGGTGGTGTCATCTGCATATCTGAGGTTATTGCAAATAAAAAGTAAAAATAGAGTTACCGTATGATCCAACATTCCCACTCCTGGGCATACATCTGGAGAAAACCCTAGTTCAAAAAAGATGCAGGCACCCCAACGTTCATTGCAACACTATTTACAATAGACAAGACATGGAAGCAACCTAAATGCCCACTGACCAATGAACGGGGAAAGAAGATGTGGTACATGTATACAATGGAATAGTATTCAGCCGTAAAAAAACAACAAAATAATGCCATTTGCAGCAACATGTATGGACCTAGAAATGGACACACTAAGTGAAATAAGTCAGACAGAGAAAGTATTGTGTAATACTGCTTATATGAGAAATCTAAAAAAAGGGTACAAATGAAATGATCTACAAAGCAGAAGTAAAATTACACCTTGGGCTTCCCAGGTGGCGCTAGTGGTAAAGAACCTGCCTGTCAATGCAGAAGACATAAGAGACGCAGGTTTGATCCCTGGGTTGGGAAGATCCCCTGGAGGAGGGCACGGCAACCCACTCCAGTATTCTTGCTTGGAGAATCCCATGGACAGAGAAGCCTGGCGGGTTCCAGTCCATAGGGTCTCAAAGAATGAGACATGACTGAAGCGATTTAGCACTCATAGCACACACATGGTTACCAAGGGGTAAGGGAGCGAGTGATAAATTGGGAGCTTGGGACTGGCGTATACATACTGCTGCTGCTGCTGCTGCTGCTAAGTCGCTTCAGTTGTGTCCAACTCTGTGCGACCCCATAGACGGCAGCCCACCAGGCTGCCCCGTCCCTGGGATTCTCCAGGCAAGAACACTGGAGTGGGCTGCCATTTCCTTCTCCATATAAAACAGATAACTAAGAAGGACCTACTATATAGCACAGGGAACTCTGCAACTCTACGCAATACTTTGTAAGGGCCTGAATGGAAAAAGAAGCTAAGAAAGAGTGGATATATGTATGTGTATAACTGATGCACTTTTCTGTACCCCTGAAACTGACACAACATTGTAAATCAACTATACTTCATAAAATGTTTTTAAAAATATATAAATCTGAGGGGGAAAAAAGAGAATCCAAAAAAACATTTGTGTAAGAATAGAAACAAAGATTTTAATACAAATTACCTAGATAAATTTTGCAGAAAGTTTACTATTTCTATGAAAATAAGTTTTAATTATAATTGTGAATTTTAATAATTATGAATTATATAATAACTTCATTATAATAATTATGAATTATAATTAACAGTGAATAAGAGCTTTATCAAAAACTTAATTTGAAGAGTTTATGCCGTGAAGGATGGGTATAAATTCAATAGGAATGTCCTTTACAATTAAACATCTATATTAACATAAAAGCTAAAGACAGAAAGACATATGTAATGTTAGTTATATTTTATATTCTGAAATATCAGACAATATTAGGTCAGTTGAGATAAGCTATTGGGTTGTGTTTTCACATGTACATTAAAAAGTAAATAGTACTTAACAAATTCTCTCTATTTTTTTAAATAGCTTACAGCACCCAGTGTTCCCAGGGAGTCTCCTATTTAAGTACTAACCAGGCCTGATCCTGCTTAGCTTCTGAGATCAGATGAGACCAAGCACATTCAGGGTGCTATGGCAGGACCACCGACAGAAATTAACAAATTCTTGATGTACTTTTCCACATCTTAATGGGAAGCATTCTAACATATTGTTGACCAAGCAGTTGATCACGACAGAGTTATCACCAACCCGTGCTTGCTCATGAAAATTCTTTGCACGAGAGCGTGTCAGAAGAGGGGAAGAAAGTTTTGGGGAATAATAATGGAACACTCTTTAAGGGATGCTAATGTTCATGGTGGCACAGGAGATAGGAGGATAAGGAAAAACACAAACATCAACAACTGCGTAAAACACAAATTCAGAAGAGTTGGACTATAAATGTGCAGAAATTTTAGAAAGACTTCAATTTATTTTACTTATGTTTTACTTTTTCTGTTTGCACAAGTGTGAAATATGATAAAAAATGTGTCTAAGTCTAAAACTGTTCTTTTGGTAAGTACAGAATAAAAATTCTAGGTGATAAGAAAGCATCACATTATAGTTTAAGCAGCACTGTGCTTCTGCTTTTTCTTTCTTAGTGGTAAATTAAAAAATGGTGCATCTTACAATTGACAGTATCTTAGATTCAGTGAACTATGGGACTAAGTTTGGACCACACCCTTCATTGTCTCCAAAATGAAGCAAAGAAAGTGTGAGAGAAAGTGAGATGAAAATGCTGACCAAGAAGGATACTATCCACCTCTCTCCTCCTTCCCATTAAATGGAAAAAAGTAAAGATAATAAGATGTATTCATTGCATTGTTGATTAATAAAGACAAAAGCACAAAGTTGGTGAGCATTTTCTTGACGGCAAAGTGTGTCATGATTAAACAAACATTTAAATTGATTTAATAGATGATTTTGGTGTTTAATCTTGGTCTGCCACTGTCGCGTAATCTGAAATCCAATTTCACGTCTGCTTTGTACATCAGAGAGCAACACAGGTCCACGCTACATATTTTCTCAAAGGAAAAAGTTCAATTAAAAGAGAAAAACTTTCCCAAATAGTAAGGTTGAAGCGGATGCATTTGGGAGAGTATCACTACATTTGGCAGTTCTATAGAGCAAGTCAATTTTCTCCCAGATAAATTATTCTTCAAGAATATCTTCAATGTCAAGCCTAAAATGTTGTCTTTACAATACTGCCAGTCACTTATTGTACACGTTTTCTTTCAACTGATTTATCTATCAGGGTCTTTGTGTCTCTGTTGATTAAAAGTCAACCCTGCATACATTTCATTCTCCTGATCTATTTGACAGAATCTGAGGGAAACAGTGGAGGAGAGGATCCTGCTTCCACAGTTACATCACTCTGTTTGAGATTCCACTGAAATTCAGCAATAAATAATACCAACTCCAGCTTTATAATGTAACTTCCATTTTGTGAAAAGCTATTTTCATTTTGGCACATTAACTAGTACAATATGAAAATGAAAAATCCTAAAGTGAATATAAAAATCTGTATACCCTCCAGCTGATTCTTCAAAGTTCATTTTCAAAATGTACTTGTTTGGAGAGTCTCTGCAGTAGGAAAACTGTATTTACCAAACCATGTAGCACATTCCTAGACAGACACAATACCACTAAATCAGTCCATTTAATGTTGGCACTTGCCTTCCTTGAGAGTTTGATTTCGAGCACTGTTCTCCTTTTCTCACTGATAATATAATTTTTGGAGTACCCAGGAACTGCTGGCAAATTTCAATTATACCTCGTGGTAGCAGGAACAAAACCATGTGTGGCACAAAGAAGGCCACATTTCCCGGCCTCCCTGCAATCCAGTGGGATCACGTGATCCTGTTCTGGCTAATAGAATGTGGAGAGAACAGATACAAGCACTTCAAAGCCTCATCTTTCTGTTTCTTTGCTTGTTGGATGACAGATGCCAAAAATCCAGGAGGACTCTTGAGATTTCGTGAAAGGATGAATAAGAGGAGGTAGCCTGGGTTCATGTGTGCCTCTGGGGAGCAGAGCAATCTGTCATTCCCAATTCACATTTGACTATGCCAAGAGTGAAATATCAACCCCCATATGGCAAACTGCTGAAATGCTGGGCCCGTGTGTTACAGCAGCTAGGGTTACTTAACCTGACTAGAAAAAAAGAATCTTATAGAGAAGTCCCCAACTATATCCTTTAGTAGCTCCACTAGGTATTTTATAATATAGATAGATGGCCTATAATACAAGCCTTCATAACATGGGAAACCATAGTCCAAATGCTCAATAGATGTTCTGGACATTCATCCCTTTGCTTCAGAAATATTTGAGGGTACCTGTATTTCAAGCTTTGGGATAAGTTTAGAGCATGTAATAATAATAAGCTAAATAGACATGGTGCTTTTCTTCACGAAGGTTATAGATCAGGAGGTAGATTCCAGGCAATGGATCATACATATAAATGCACAGCAACAACCATGATCATTTCTGTTACATGAGTATCATGATCTTATCAGATATAAAGAGAGAGGCATTTGCCTTAATTAAGGATGTGCCCATGAAGAAGGATTCCATGTTAGGAGGACATATATGCAACTACTATATAGAATTTAGATAGCATGAAATACCATGAAAATCAGATTACATGGGGGTTGGAGAATAAAAGGGCATTAGTATAAGATGAGCCTGGATGAGAATGCAGGGCCAAACCACGCAAGAGTAAGTATTGGTATTTTCCTCTTTGCTCAGACACTAAATGCCTTTTTCTCCCTTTGAAAAAGACTGCTCCGGCTATAGTGTTGAAGAATGGATTGAACATTAACATGTACCTATATTTACATGAAGAGAGTATGTGACGACATGAACATTACCTGTCCATATACAGATACCTCAGAAATAAAAAGAAATATAAAAACAGCTCAGCACTGGACGTGTTTTTGAGATTGGTTGTTTGTTTGCCTGCCCCCCTCCCCCAACCCCTTTAAAGCAATCACAGATCATCTAGTTAGTTCAATCTGCTAAGTTTGAGACAGGAGACACATGCCTGAGGACATGAGAACACCCAAAACAAACTAAATTGCAGCAAAATATGAGGCTAGTTTGAGTGACAATTTTCTCTTCAGTGATTCTAGCACCCACTGCCTTTAGGAAACCTACAAGTCACTCAACCACACCAGCCACTGAGAGGGACTCCCTATAAGAGGCTTTGGGATCCCCCGATTCTCATTACTGGAACACCATTACTACACTTCAGTTTCTCCACAGAATTTTTGAAGATTTGTGCTCCAAACAGAAAGGAGAAAGATGTCTTCAGCCTCCCTGATTTACATAGATCTCAAGCATGGATGCCATCTTTCTCAGACTGTCTCCCAAATCCTGAAAGAATTATGTGTTGATGGCTCCAAGCTTTACCCTGATTTTTTTTTTCCTCTCTGTATATAAAAACCGGTGGTATAGAGGCTTACAATTAAATAATCATCTTGAGATATTCCCTGTCAAAATTCTGTGCCTCAGTCTAATTTCTTGCCCTTGTGATTCAGGCGAGGAAGCCTGGCAATCACACCTTTCCAAACACATAAATAACAGAGCAGGTTCATACTGGCCCTCTCTCCTCCACGCGTGAGAAAAAGACACGGGAGCCCAGCTCTTTGTGGCTTTTCATTTTTAGATCCACTACACCTTTCTAGAAGCAGTATCTACAGAGAATGCTAAATAGGCACCCCCTGCATTGAGATGCATCTAAAAGGTGTTGATTCCCTGTAAAATAGGATGATTACTTCCAAGTAGCTATTTTCTAGGTACAATTGTAGACCTTCAAAGTCAGTTTGTTAATTTGGTGATATTAACTTTTGAGTCACTTGACTAGTCAGTTTAGGAAGCAACAATTCTCTTAAAACTCTTATAATTACATTTGGACAAGTTTGCGCGTAGGACCACAAGTCCACCAGCTTATTATAACCATGGCGCATTTCACACACCATCTTCATTATCTTGTGCTAAAGAAGAGAACGCACACTCTTCTGTGGGTAATTTTAGATCGGCCACTGACACACTCCACAGTGTTTATAAAGAAAACAAAACTTGGATGTTGGCCCTTTTAATTATAACTGGCAGAACTGCTACACCCAAAAATCACATAATCTCTTCACCATATTATATCTTTGAAGACATCTGCTTACAAAGCAGTAACAAGGAACTCGGAATCTAAAAACAAACTTTGTACTAGATTGATTGGTTTGGCGAGCCATGCTTCTGAAGTACTGGCGGATTCTGAAAGATGTCTTCCTGAACTTCAGAAAAAGCTTAAAATATGCTACTATGGAGCTACATCAAATTGTCCTTGGTCTGGACTGGCAGATTAGAGCCCATTATTAGGGTGCTTATTATTGTTAAAGAAAGTCAACTGGCTCAATGGACGATGCCATAAATTTCACCAGCCATTTCTACTAGTTCACAGTTTCCAAATAAATGTCTAGCTAATGAAACATTTTGATAAGTTTGGGGCACTATTTCACCTGAGAAATCACCACCCTCAAGGTGCTATTTTCTAGGTGTTTTAAATAATATTTTGAGGACGGTTGAGAACACTAGATACTCCACCAAAGCTGATCTATGACATCATCTTAACTATTCATCAAACATGTGCGTCTCTTCTCATGAATTTGGACATGATCTGAGCTCATCTTTGAGTTATTACTCCGTGATCCTAGTCACTTACCCTGGGGCAGATCTTATAGCTTGCAGAGTTTCTAAGCTCATGGTACTTTAATCTGAAAGATAAAAATGGAACAAGTACTTATTAGTTAAACTGTGCTCTGCAGATGGGTAAGAATCTTTCTTTTTCTAGGTGAACTGTAGACATGTATTTGAATTAAGAGTGTAAAAAAAAAAAAAATCCAAGCTCAATGCAAAAGCCTGAATTTGTTGCCAAAATAAAATTGCCTACGTTTTACGTAGTCATCTAATTCATAGGGTTCCACCCTCCTTCCACAACTCCAGCCAAAGAGTCTGTTTTTCCTTCCCTCACAGTATTTTCTGGAATCCAGGACTAGTTGTTAAGCCCTAACGTGACTTAAGATGCCTGCTGGAAAAGTGAAAGCAATCTCATTGTGCTGCATGAGTTCAACCAAAATGATTCATGTTGAGGTTTGACAGAAAACAACAAAATTCTGTAGAGCAATTATCCTTCAATAAAAAAAATAAATTAAAAAAAATGACTAACGGATTTCAACATTTAGAATATCCAATTGGACAAATATTTACTGCTCAGTGAGTACGTTTATTTTAAGAATCTTAGTCCAAAATGACTTTGCTGGTGTTAATGCTGTGAACATTTGTCTATATTTCAGACAAACTGATCCCCCCGACCTCGGATGTTAAAAATTACAATTGTAAATAGGTACACTGCCTACAAATTCTCAAACTGTGTATATATTTTTTAAACATCAAAAGTGCTCAAAACACTTCAAAGATGTTGACATTTTGTTGTCATTCTAACATAAATTTTATTAGCTGAAAGTGTGTTTTTTTTCTTCAAAATGTTTTTCTGAGAAGCGCAGAGGAACTGCTCTAAATCCAGGGCACTGAACTATTAACTGTTAACAGGGGGCGGGATTTCAGGTTCCGGTATTTTAGAACATGCATGGATGTGAGCATTTTGCTCATACTTCTCTCTCTTGCAAATATGTAAGCCAAGAAAGTTAATAATTTTGATGTGAGTTAAAAACTTCTGAAGGTCTTCATATACGCAGCTCAGACTTGAGAAACATTATTAGAATCAGCAAACCACTAGGAGAACAGAAAGTGCGAAAGTAAAAAAATTAAGAAGAAGAAGAAGAATGATTACAGCACTAAGTATGGTTTATTTTAATGGAGCTAGTTCAACATTTCCATTTTGGGTATGTATGGTACAGTTTCTCCAACATATTTTCTGTTTTCCTTTTTTGCTAGGTCAAGTCAGGAGGACTTTGGCTGAAGAAAATCAGAACAGACGAGATAACACAACAGAAAAATAAAATTATCCCATAAGGTTGTCATTCTAGAACGTTCTGTTTGCCAGGGAGTGAGACTGTAATTTTGGGACTAGGTATATTTGGGTAAAGCCTTGGGTTCTCAGGACTTGCAGAGAACACAGAGAGGGCCAAAGAGCAGCAGGGGCTTCTAATCAGAAGAGTTACACAGCATGTGCTGAATTTTACTTTCTTTTCAGTGTCTAGCGTTGTGTCTGCAGAGAGACGTCCCAGTTATAACTTCTGGGTAGCTTTTATGCAAGTTTGCTTTGCAGGCTTGGTCTTTTAAGGTGTTTTCCCAGGCCAAGTAAAATCTTGACCCTCAAAAGAGGATACATACACATGTACCCACTGCAAATGAATTTGCCTCACAGGCTGCAAACATAAAATTCCTTGCAGGCACAGAAAATCTAGAAAACCTGTGACTTGAGCACGGCTCTTTCAAATGTGAAGGAAGCAAACTCTCGGCTTCTTTTGCTTCTTGTAGGGGATGTAAATATGTACTTTCTGCAATGAGTAATGGTACTAATAAAATTATGTTTATTATCATTTTATTCATGCCATTTAATTATAGAGGGAGATGGGTAGTCAGGTAACAAAACAGCCATAAACAAGGGAAGGGCTCCTGTGTTCTTTTTAAATCAATGCTCTAAAACAATTGGGAAGAGCATTAATAGAATGCCCAGTGAAAGACAGACTCCATAAACCTCAATGTTCACTTGGGGTTCGTCAAATAATGGACAGTTGGCCTATTGTTCAAGCCACTTTTCTGCAGTAACTTGACATTTGATAGGATTACCTCTGGATTTTTGTGTGAGTCTCTGCCGTGCCTGAGAAGATTGTCATCTTTTGATTTAAAGATAACAGCCGATCATGTGAAAAGGTTCTGTAGAGTCAGCCTGTGACTCATAACCAAATATCGAGAAAGATTTTGTCTGCAGTTTGCTTTCTTACCTCACTGTTGTAACTGAAATGATCAAATGACTAGTTTCCATTATAAACATCGTCTATTTATTTTATAAAAAAAAGTCTGACATTCTTCAGAGATGAAATATATGAGAATCATAAAACTCAGAAGTGTTTCTTTCCCCCTGAAAACTCAAAGCATTGCTGATTATAATTTCAATTCCAAAGCTTCACCAAAAAAGAAGAATCAATTTTGTTTAAGCAGAACATTGAACAATTAAAAGAAAAACCCGAACGGGTCAGACATAGATAAAACTGAATTATGAGGCAATGGACTTATACACAGGAGAACAAAACACACCTACAACGCACCGGCAAGGCAACTGACCATTAAAAATACAGTTAATAAGTTCCCAAACATGCAAGTACGAATTTTAAAATTAAGCCTCCCAATTGCCAATTTCAAAAAGTGTAATGAGTTTAGAGTAGCCTTTTTATTATGCATAGTTTTATGTCTTTGGATTTCAAAATCACCTAGCATGCATGTTCAACTTTGCTACAATATCCGGGCTGTTTTCATTTCTATTTTAAAAAGGCTAAACAGTAAGATGTGCCTCTGCTTTGCATTCTAATTGCACGTAACTGATTTGCACAGAACAAAAAACTCATTTTCAGATTAAGAATCGTGCACCAAGAAATAATTATTGTTCTACCAGAAAAAAAAAATTTTCCCAGATCCTTTTCTCCTCATTTATGGAAACTGTTTTCTAGGTTTCCCCCAGGTTGATCTCTTTTATAGACCACCATGCATTGCTCTTTAGGGACTAAAATAATGCAAATGGAAGCAAGGAACATACAACTGTTTTGACTACATTCTTCTGCTTGCAACATAACACTTGCCTTTTATTATTTTATCTTCAACAATCAAGGGGTGACTAAATGGTTGCAGGTGGTGATGAAAATAAAAGCCATCCATCATTATTTATTAGGCATGAAAAAGATACACAATAATGTAATTTAATCTCAGAGCAGACAATTATTTCCACATATTGATAATACAATGTGAAAACTGTCATGAATTCTAATATGATATTTTGACTTTATTGGTGCACCACGGCCAGCATGACAAATAATGAAATTGCATCAAAAAGAAAAAAAAAAAAAAGAGATAATTATGTGCGTATGTCAATATCATGGATGGAAAACATATCACCAAATTTTTAAAGCTTCTTCATTATTACTTGAACAAGCCAAAAGTTTGAAGTGGAAAAAGGCACATTTTCTGCTTTTGCTATTTAAAACACAATCTATTACATTCACACCACAATCTATAATCTGAATAAACACTGACTATGTAAGTGTTTTATCATATAAAAGTTTTGAAGACCAGCCAGTCTGCTAAAATATTTGCAAGAAGTATATATACACTATAGGGTCAAATTTCTAACATGTTCTTTGGTTCACTGTAGTCTGGTAAAAATCTGCAGATGAAATCTCTGTGATCTCTACTTTGGGGAGCATACACATGGCTATTAAATGTAGCAAAGAACGTACCTTTTAGCCAAATAAAGCAAGAAATGGTTGAAAATAAACATCTTTGGTAGGAAAAATCCTGACTGATGAAATGCTTGGGCAAAAAAATGTGAAAGCTAGTTTTTCGTTATGTTAAATGATTCCTACTTCTACTAGGTTGTTGAACTCTACCTTCAAATAGCACTTGGAAGGTGAAAATATGACAAAGAAGAAACAAACTAGCATTTCACCTCTGTAGATGGGAACCCAAAATCATCTTATGACATCTATTTGAATAGATTTTGGCTTCTGCCAGAAGAGCAATCATGACTAGAGACTTTCCTAGTTAGAAATAAATGAGATGATTTTTAAAGTAACTGTTAATTATACAGTGTACACAAACACACACATTTATGTGTGTGTACACACTGTATAATGAGACACACATACTCATTCTACAGCACACAGACACAGCATTCTCTTTCTCTGTACTTTCTCAGAGACTAATTTATTTGCAGTTCACATATAGATTTGAAATAGGAATATAAGCTTATTGGATAAGATAAATGACCTCCTCTTAGAAAAAAGTCTTTTAGAATTATTAAGGAAGGAAAATATTTTAGACTTGGATTGAGTGGTGGACAAGACCTGGAAGAAAAAGTGTCTCTGAGTGATCACAACACTGAGACCATTCTGGGCTCGGAGAGAAAATTTATATATCGTGTGGTTACTCAATTTTATAAAGGGAACCTAAGAACAAGTGTAGGCACTGGGTAGGAAAAACAAATGAAAGGAATAATTTAAAAAGTCAATAAGCCACAGGAAATCTGGAGACTGTTTCAAAACACCTTATTGGAAGCCTAGCAAAAGTATGTGCCAGAGATCAAAGGGACACTTGGAAATGTGGCCCAAGTAAGGAAACCAGGGAGATCCGCAAACTATGGCAGGTCAGGTGTGAACAAGAATGCAGGCGAGCCAAAAGAGAATTCAAGAGTCCCTTCCAAGTGACTCCAAAACTAACAAAAATGTTCTTCAAAATATATCCATGGCAGAAAACCAAGCAGAGAACTAATGGGCTGATCAAGTGACCCCCTCTGGGCAAAAGAGATATTCTTCTTGGAGGATAGAAACCCTTCTGACTTTATTAAAGATGCTTCATTCATTTATACATTGACTTAATTCACTCATTAAATTATCCATCTATCTATTTATTTAAAAAAATACAGAATGCCTGCCATGAACCAGACTTTGGATTCAGTACTGGGAATATGGGCTTCCCTGGTGGCTCAGTACTAGAGAACCCACCTGCCAATCAGGAGATGTGGGTTTGATCCCTGGGTCAGGAAGATCCCTTGGAGAAGGAAATGGCAACCCATTTCACTATTCTTGCCTGAAAATCCGATGTACAGAGAAGCCAGGTGGGTTACACTCAATGGGGTCACAAAACAGTCAGACGTGACTTAGCGAGTAAACAGCCACTGGGAATACAGAATGACATAGGCCATTCATTCATTTATTCTTTCTTTTCACTCATTCAATCATCAATTCATCCATACATCCTGTGTTTGGTTACCTATTCACTCCATCAAAAAATTACAGATTGTATATCGTGAGACAGACCTTAAGTTAAATGCTTGGAATATATTAATACATAAGACATTCATTTAGTCAGTCAACAAATATTTGTGCCAAACCCTGGTCTAATACTTTGAGATAGATCAGTGAACAGCAGCAGAGACACTAGCCCTGTCTGAATCAACTTTCTTTTCTAGCACAGAGTAGCAGTGGAGGTAGGCAAACTATATGACCAACAATTAATCACAAAATCAAAAGCCATCATTTTAATACGATAGGTATTGACATTATGAAGGAGAAGTTCAGGCAGTTTGAGTGCCTAACGGTGTCCCTGTCTGAGGCAGAAAACAGTACTTGATTTAATAGACCTACAGGAAGGAGGCAGAGAGAGGAGCAGGAGGTAAGGACGAGCACATGGCACAAAGGTCATATTATCTGGGACATGAAGAACCCTAGACTCTACCTGAAGAGCAAGAGGAGCAGCTGAAGGTTTTAAGCAAGTGTGATCTACTTGAAAAGTCTGATACGCTTCTTTTCAAAACCCACCTTGGCCTCGGGCTTCAAGTGGAGTGAAAGTTGAAATCCATGCAACGACGTATGAGACCTTCTATAGTCTGCCTGCTGTCAGTCCCCGACTAAATTTTTTTCTTTACCATCTTCCCCTGCTCAATCTATTCTAGCCACACTGGGCTCCGTGTGTCCACTGGCTATTTCCTCCTCTTGCCTAATCCAAATGGATGCACCCTTACCTTTGTCAAATCCTTGCTCAAATTTCCCCTTGTCTATGAGGCATGACCTGAGGACCAGAATTCCCTGCCATCTCTACCTTATCCTGCTTTGCACTCCCCTACCCAACTTTGTAGCATTCACTGCCTTCTGATGTACACCTTATTACTTTGTATCCTTGGGTTCTGCATCTGTGGATTCAACCAACTGCAGACTGAAGATACTTGGGGGAAAAAAAAATAGAGCAAATCTTGAAAAGGGAAACTTGAATTTGCCAGTAACTAGTTACACAGAGTATTTACAACTATGTATACAGGAATTTACATTGTATTTATAACTATTTACATAGAATGAGGTATTACAAGTAATCTAGCAATGATTTAAAGAATACAGAATGGTATGCCTAGGTTATATGCAAAGGCGGCACCATTTCATGCAAGGGATTTGAGGATCTGCGGATTCTGGTATCTATAGGAGCTCCTGGAAACAATCTGCCCCAGATAGTGAGGGACGACTATGCAAACCATCCTCATTCTCAATTTATTGTGCTTTGCTTCACTGCACTTCATAGATGTTGCTTTTTTTTTTTTTTTTTTTTTTACAAACTGAAGGTTTGTGGCAACCCTTTGTCAAGTCAGTCAACCTGCATCATTTATTTTCAAAAGCATTGTTTTAAAAGCAAGGTATGTAGATTGTTTTTTAAGACAGTGTTATTGCACACAGTGGACTACAGTGTAGTGTAAATAGAACATTATATGCAGTGAGAGACAAAGTCACATGACTCACTTTAGGGTGGTATTCCTATTACTGCAGTGGCCTGGGGTCAAAACTTCAGTACCTCTGAGGTCTGCCAGTACTGTCTGTATCTCCCCAGGAAAAGGGATTCTTCATGAGCCAAGAGTTTGGGTCTTTTGTTCATGTTTACCTTAGTCAACTAAAAACTGAAGTAGTGTCTGGGACACACAACTCAACAGTCATTTGCTGAACAGATAAATTAATGAATATGTTGGAAAACATGCTCATATTGGCATTTAAAAATGACTCTGGTTGAAGCTTGAAGAATAATTTGGGAAAAATAAGTGTAGATCTAGAAAAACAAGAGGATATTTTTAGGGGCTAATATAAAGCAATGGCAATTTAGGCTAGGGTGAAGGTGTCAGAAATGGAGGGAAGTCGACTAATTTGTAAGATTTTTTAGTAGAATCAACTCCTGCTTGTAGTAGAGTGCTGAAGTTGGTACGTACTGGTTTACAAGAGCCAGTAATTAAATTCTGAGTAATTTTGTTAGTTGCCTGTTAAGTACGGTTATTAAAAATTAAATTATATCAACTTGTAATTAATTATATTTAAACAAAGTTAACAAATATTCAATAGTAATTAATTCCTAAGCTTCAATTTTACTATGTTTAACTATTATCTATGCTCTCAAGGCTATTTATGTCTATTGTGTTTCTATGGGAAATATCAAATGGTGTGTTACTGTGCAAATTTTTTCAACCCTCTATTCAGTTATGTCACACTGGTAGCTTGAAATCAGAGAGGTATTTATTCCTTGGTAATTGTCAAATGCTACATGATTTATAGCATTTGAGCTTGCTGATTGAGCTTGCTTTATTATCTTGCTGATTTTGCAGACTTAAGAAAGTGATGGAGAAAATGTTAATAATACAGATTATTTTTAGAAGTATATCATGCCTGCAGATATTTCATTGTGAATATCACACAAAACTGAGGAAATATTTCTCCAGGATGTGAAAACAGTTATCTGATTCAGCAAAGAAGTCATTCACATCACTGATAAAAGAATGAAATTCTGACATGTATCTGTGTTGTTTCATTCTTATCTTTTCTCTTTAATGTAAGGCAAACTATCAACCAACGTATGTATCTGAGTTACTTGTTAGTTTCAACCTTAAGTTGGCTATGGAACGAAGAGTTTCGTAAAATCAAAACATTTTATGAGAATCCATTGGCTTATCATTGTAAGTTGTGTACTATACATTCTTTTTCAATTTTTTTTTTTTTTTTTTGGCTGTGCCACATGGCCTGTGGGATCCTAGTTTACTGACCAGGAATTGAACCCATGTCTCCTGCAGAGGAAGTATAGAGCCCTAACTGGTGGACTACCAGGGAAGTCCCTACATATTCTTTATATTAATAAAATGTGTATGTGTGTGTTAGTCGCTTGTGATCCCATGAACTACAGCTTGCCAGGCTCCTCTGTCCATGGAATTCTCTAGGCAAGAATACTGAAGTGGGTTGCCATTCCCTTCTCCAGGAGATCTCCCTAACCCAGGGATTGAACCTGGGTCTCTCACACTGCAGGCAGATTCTTTACTGTCCGAGCCACCAGGGAAGCCCAATAAAATGTATGATAAATGTAAACATAAACATTTTCTTTCTGGAGAACTGGTTGTTAAATAGTGTATCACTGAGTATATAGAGGTCAAAGAGACCCTTGTGTACCCAGAGACAGAGAATAATTAAAAATGCTGCAAGTTTTTGCCTTCAATTGCCTAAGTGATGGATCCCATACCTCTATACAGGAACATATAAATTTGATATAGGAACACCAAACATATAGGAACATCAAACATAGGTTTGATGGATTGGGTTAGGGAAGGCGGTGTCATGGGTCAGGTTGGAAGATATTGAGTTTGAAGAGACAGGTAGCAGCAACATGGGTGGTGTCATGAGATAGAAGCCACTGGACTGTCTGACTCACTCCATGAAATTCAGATACCCTGAAGAGTTGCCCAGTACACAGTGGACTTTTCTTACGTAAGAGATGAATTTTGGTTGTGGTAAGCCATTGAGGTTTTAAGGGCTGTTTGTTACCACACCACAATTTAGATTAGAATGACCCTTATAGAAACTACTGTTGGAAATAAGTATTATAATATCAGAACCTAAAATAGGAGGCACTGACTTGATATTTCTGTGAAACGAGAAAGAAAACAAATTTCATGGCTCAGAAACAGAGGATGCAATAGAATAAACAATTAAATCTGATCCCATCGAAGAATGGGAGGCAGTGCTGGAACTTTGGAAAGAGAAGCCAGCATATTTTGAAATGAGTAATAAAGGGAGAAGACAATATTGGGATATTCAGACAGCTACTCAAAACCTGACTTCATACACTCAAGACTACACTGCAGAGGAATTATAAATGTGATCTTTTAAACGTAGTCTAAAAGACTCTGCTTTGAGAATGATAAGTGTCTTCTCAGAAGTACATGTGGTTCTGTAGATACTGACAAACAGAAAGAGAAGGAGATGTATACAGAGCCTAGTGTTATAGAGGAATCTTGTTTTGGAGTCAAGATTTTTTAAAGTTCTGTATGTTCAATGAATAAAATATTTCAGAAATAAGGATGAACAGCAGTGCAACACTGATATATAAGGGAGGCAGACTTGTCTTCGTATTCAGGAAGGAGATTACAAACCAATTTGAGGAAGCCTAAAGTTGATGCTAATAATCAGGAAAATGTTGACTGTTCAATAAAAGACAAACATATTAAGAGAAAAAATAAGTCAAACATTTTTTCTTCTGAGACAAAAGACTGAGGAATCACTGATTGAGAAGAAGATACAAGACATCTCAAAACTGAAAGGACAGTAAGTATTTTGGATTAAAGAGGCAAAATTCTAAGTAACTAATAGAGAAAACTATTGAGATAAAATATATTTAACAGTTGAAAATTAATAGATACAAATATGCTTTTAAGCTACTCTCCATTAAATTAAGCCTCAAATAAAGGGCTTCCCTGGTAGCTCAGCTAGTAAAGAATCTGCCTGCAATGTAGGAGATCCCCATTCAATTCCTGGGTAGGGAAGATCCCCTGGAGAAGGGATGGGCTATCCATTCCAGTATTCTGGCCTGGAGACTTCCATGGACTGTATAGTGCATGGGCTTGCAAAGAGGCGGACACAACTGAGCGACTTTCACTTTCACTTTAAAGGCTATTTAAATTAACAAACATGAAAAATATGGAATTTTATCTGACCCATATTAAATAAGCTCCAAATAATTTATTGTAAATTCACATGTATTTAAAGCACTCTTGGTCAAAATCAATAGAATTACCATCCACAGTGAAGGGTGTAATATTTTGCTATCCATACCATACTTGATGATGTATGAGTCTAAATTTATGATACTGTAAAGAAGAGAGTGAATTCTGATTCCAAGCAAGGAAGAGCTTTCTAACAATTGTTACTGCTTAATTGTTTTCAAATATTTCCTTCTCCAATGGGGGAAAAATTTTCCCCTCCAAATCTTAAAACTATATAAAAAAGATACAAACAGAACTGCCCTTCTTAAATCAACCTACTTAGAGCTGTAATCTCACTCACTGCCTCCATTTTTTAACAGCTTTATTGAGGTATAATTGACAAAATTTTAAGTTATTTAAAGTGATGATTGATATATGTATACATTGTGAAAGGATTCCCCCATCAAGTTAATTAGTACATCCATCACCCCATATATTTACCTTTCTTTTCTTTTTAAAATTCATTTTTTTGGGAGAACACTTAAGTTCATCTCTCCTAGCAAATCTCAATTATTCAATTCAGTTCTAATCACCAAGGTACAACTGGATCTTAAATCTTGTTCATCTTATAGATGAATGTTTTTCCACTTTCATTAACCATTTTTAAAAAGCTTCTCTAAGATATAGAGTTAACGTTAAGATCAGCCCCTTCTTTTGTTCTCTGTGTCCCAGACCCTCTTGCCTCTCGATGATGTAGTCCTGCAATCAAGCTCCTTCCTTTCAACACCATTCATTTTGTCCTTCCCATTGGTTTTGATTTGTTCCCACCAACAAACAATGTTACAGGGTCAGCCTCCTTAATTCACATTCCTTATCCTCAAATTTCCTTCCATCTACAGCCCTACTGCTCTACTGTCTTTATAGGAAAACTTCTTAGGCAATATCTACAGTTACTCTTTCTCTTGTCCCAAGTTTTTCTTTCTTTTTAAAAAAATCAATCCACACCGGGCTCTCGTCAAGGTGAACTTGACTTTCACATGGAGAAATCCAACTTCTGTTCTCTTTTTACTTGAGTTCTCAAGCCTCCTTTGAAAGGGTAGTTCCTTCCTTCTTTGCTGGAGCATTCTTTCCTCTTTGGTGTTCTTAAAGCAACATTCACTTGATTTTCCATGTGTTCACTGACTGCTTTTCAAGCTTATCTCTTCCCCCTTATCAGTTCATTTAACCTCTAATTGTTGAAACACCTCATGGTTCTGTCCTAAGCTTCAACTCTGCTCTATCTACGCTTTCTCTTAGATGATTGCATATGTTTTCAAGACATTAATTATAATCAATAAATATCTCAAATGTGCATCTTGAGTCCTGACTGCTCTAAACTCTAAAAGTGTGACATTCAGCTGTCTACTTAATAGTTCTTTTTGGAGAGCTAAAATAGGAATTTCATTTAGTGAGGGTAATCAGAACTCTCTTTTCCTTTATGAGTCTCTTCCTCTCCTCATTGTTCCCATTACAGGAAGTACAAATGCTCCTCTATTCAGTGAGTGAAAATCTAGGACTGATACCTGATTCTTTCTTTTATCTCAGCTCTCACAACCAACCACAATACATTCTCTCAGCTTTTCTTCCAACATACACTCCAGTGTAATCTAGTTTTTCTCAATTCTTCTGCAAATAGTCTCATCTGCAGTCAGGATAATCCAACAAGATTCCCCAACAACTACTCAGCCTGTACTATACTCCAGTCTATTTATAATCTCCTTCCCACATAGTTGCTGCAGGTGGCAGACAAAAAAAAAACCCTTAACATGCTTCCCACTGCACTTAGGAAAAAAGTCCCCACTTCTTACATGACGTGAAAGACTATGGGAATGGGTCTAACTGAACTTTCTGACCAGATGCTCTGCCCCTCCCACCTTCTCTCGTGTGATCTAGTCCCACTGGCCATCGTTCTGACCCTCAAACATGCCCAACTCTGTCCTTACTTAGGGCCTTTGCACATGTGCCTCTTCTTGGCCTTAATGGACCAACTTCTCATCATCCATATTTCAGCTCAACCTCACCTTGTCAGAGAGTTCTGGCCATCTTTTAAAATACATTTCTACCCCTATTCATGGTTCAGGACTCAAATCACACATATATTTTAATAATATATAACACTGTAGAGACAATTATTACATTGTATTGTCTTTACAGGGCTTTCAGCATCTGTAATTTTATTTTTTAATACAAATGTCCACATTATTTCCTCCTTTCCAACACTGTTAGTGATTCCAAGCTACCGATAGAGAAAGTCAAAGCCCTTTAAAATGTCATCCAAACCACCATGATCTGGCCCATCTGGCATTTTCTCATCTCTTTCCTATTTACTGCCTGTGAACCCCATTCTATTACATAATATACCCTGGTCTATATCATTCCTCCAAGGTACACTGAAACACTTGCCTTTCCCTTATCTGCCAAGTGACCCGTATCTTTCTTTTAAAGACTCAGTTCAAATGCCACTATTTAGAATCCTCAGGGAAAACTGTTTACTTTTTATTCTGTACTTACAGCTGTGGGTACACCTGTCCACGTGTCTCACATTTCCCACTAATGCATGAGAAAATGATTTATTCATCTGAGTACTCTCACCATTCAGGTTGATTACTGTATAAAATAATGTTTTTGTTTGTATAGGTGACACATGCTTTTAATATCTGTCCCTTCCCTGAATACTCTGGTTTCTCTTTTTTGGATAGTTTTGTTTCGCCCATCTTAATTGTGAAGTGTGATGCTCAGAAAACTGTGTTTAAAATCTGTCATAACATCATATACACACAGAAAAAACCCCCCAAAACTTCAAAATGGATTAAAGACCTAAACCTAAGTCCAGACACTCTAAAACTCTTAGAGGAAAACAGAGGCAGAACACACTTTAACATAAATCATAGCAAGATCTTTTTGGACTGACCTCCTACAGTAATGAAAAGAAAAACAAACAAATGGGACCTAATTAAACTTAAAACCTTTTGTGTAGCAAAGGAAACCATAAACAAGGCAAGAAGACAACTTTCAGAATGGGAGGAAATATTTTCAAATGAAATCTCCAAAATATACAAACAGCTCATGCATTTCAATATCTAAAACACAAAACAACCCAATCAGAAGTTAAGCCGAAGACCTACATACACATTTTTCCAAAGAAGACATGCGGATGGCCAACAAAGACATAAGAAGATGCTCAACATCCCTAATTATTAGAGAAATGCAAATAAAAACTACAATGAGGTATCACCAGTCAGTAGGGTCAATATCAAAATATTTACAAATGGTAAATTCTGGAGAGCATGTGGAGAAAAGGGAACCCTTTTGCACTGCAGGTGGGAATGTAAGCTAATAACAGCCACTAGGGAGAACAGTATGGAGGTTCCTTAAAAAACTAAAAATAGAACTACCATATGACCCAGCAACCCCACTCCTGTGTATAAAGCCACAGAAAATAATAATTCAAAAAGATACGTTGTACCCAGTGTTCACTGCAGCACTATTTACAAAAGCCAGGGCATGGAAGCAAATTAAATGTCCATCAACAGATGAATGGAGAAAGAAGACGTGGTACATACGTTCAGTGGAATGTTACTCGGCATAAAAAGGAATGAAATCGTGTCATTGCAGAGATGTAGATGGACCTAGAAAATATCATAGAGTGAAGTAACTTGGAAAGAGAAAAACATATATTAATGCATATATGTGGAATCTGGAGAAGTGCTACAGACGATCTGACTTGCAAAGCAGAAGCAGAGACACAGATGTAGAGAACAAATCTATGGACACCAAGGGGTAAGAAAGGGGTGGCGGGATGAACAGAAAGACTGGGATTGACATACATACACTATCGATACTATGCATAAAACAGATAACTAATGAAAACATACTGCATAGTACAGGGAACTCTACTTGGTTCTCTGTGCTAACCTCAACAGGAACGAAATCCAAAAAAGAGGGGATATATGCATGTGTACGGCTGATTCGCTTTGCTTTACAGTAGAAAGTGACAGAGCAGTGTAAAGCAAATATACTTCAATAAAAAAACATAAAATAGAAATAATAAATCTGTCATAAATGATTCCTATCTATATCTCCAGCCTTAATTCCTGGCACATACTATCAGCACAACAAATGTATGCCATTGTACCAGCTGGAGCAGCCATGAAGAGATACCCCACGTCCAAGGTAAGAGAAACCCAAATAAGACAATAGGTGTTGCAAGAGGGCATCAGAGGGCAGACACACTGAAAACATGATCACAGAAAATTAGCCAATCTGATCACACAGACCACAGCCTTGTCTAACTCAATGAAACTAAGCCATGCTGTGTGGGACCACCCAAGATGGGCGGGTCATGGAGGAGAGATCTGACAGACGGTGGTCCACTGGAGAATGGAACAGCAAACCACTTCAGTATTCTTGCCTTGAGAGCCCCATGAACAGTATGAAAAGGCAAAAGGTAGGACACTGAAAGATTCCATTCTAGGAATCAGTGAACTACAGTGGACTGGAATGGGTGAATTTAACTCAGATGACCATTATATCTACTACTGTGAGCAGGAATCCCTTAGAAGAAATGGAGTAGCCATCATGGTCAACAAAAGAGTCCAAAATGCAGTACTTTGATGCAGTCTCAAAAACAACAGAATGATCTCTGTTCATTTCCAAGGCAAACCATTCAATATCATGGTAATCCAAGCCTATGCCCCAACCAGTAACACTGAAGAAGCTGAAGTTGAACGGTTCTATGAAGACCTACAAGATCTTTTAGAACTAACACCCAAAAAAGATGTCCCTTTCAGCAGAGGGGACTGGAATGCAAAAGTAGGAAGTCAAGAAACACCTGGAGTAACAGGCAAATTTGGCCTTGAAGTATGGAATGAAGCAGGGCAAAGGCTAACAGTGTTTTGCCAAGAGAAAGCACTGGTCATAGCAAACACCCTCTTCCAACAACACAAGAGAAGACTCTACACATGGACATCCCCAGATGGTCAACACCGAAATCAGATTGATTATATTCTTTGCACCCAAAGATGGAGAAGCTATACACAGTCAGCAAAAATAAGCCCAGGATCTGACTGTGGCTCAGATCATGAACTCCTTATTGCAAAATTCAGACTTCAATTGAAGAAAGTGAGGGAAAACCACTAGACTATTCAGGTATGACCAAAATCAAATCCCTTCTGATTATACAGTGCCGGGAGCCAGCGTGAGGAATTCCACCATGACGAGGTCATGCGGCAGAGCTCTGATGGCAAGGCTAATCAGACCTCAGGTTTTCCCCCTGGAATTTCCTGAGCATTCACCCCCCCAAAAAATAAGAATCTGCCTGCTTTCCCACTCTTCTAATATTCTCTGGAAAAAGTCAAATCAGGGCTTTAGTCTTCTGCATTTGAAAGGGATGTTTCAGTTAAAACTCCTCTGATAACTCTCTAGCTTGCCTAACAGGTTCCCCCGGACCTCTTACAGCTTGTGAATTGCTTACAGCCCCTCAACTGCAAGAGGCATAAACCTTAAAAGCATCTTAAAGATACAGAGCCTTTTCTAAAGAGCTAAAAATTATATTGGTAGAGGGTTTTCACTGTTGACTCAATGACTGCTGCCAGGCCTCCATATTCTTTATCTCTTAGGCACCTGGGAGGATGTTAATCAATGTAAACGGGACATGGAAAAAGATATATAACAGTTTTGATGTTAGCAACACTAGACTTTTGAGTTAATTACTTTTCTCTTTGTTATATATCACTGCACTCCTCTTGTGTCCTTGCTATGTAAGAATGTAACTTTATTTAGTGCTTTCTGAGAATGGCACCAGACTTTGGGAAGATCAACACAAATAAGTCTTCTGGTTGACAAACTCTTATCAGAAAAAAGGCTGTAAATGTTAATTGGCCCTTTTGGCCAGAAGATGATGTAAATCACCTAAGACTTGTGTATACAATTAAGTATGCAGAGAGAAAAGCCTGGTTTTGATAAGAGTCTGGGCTGCTAACGCTGCATAACTTTGTGTTACCCATTGATCTCCGTATTTTATCAAAAGTATAAAAGGCTTTCTGAACAACAGAGGATGGGGCCAGTCACTGGACTGGTTTCCCCCATGGCTCCTCTTTACTCTAATTTCAGGCTGAATTCCCATCTGAAGCGGGGCGGCTCACTAAGTCTACTTACCTGCCCTGGCTTTTAAGACCCGCGCGAAAGGGAGCCTAAGGAGGGGCACCCTTATATATTCAAGTGGGTGCTGGTGGCCCAACGTAGATAGTGCAATCTCCTTGTCTGGAACTTTATTGGCCTTCCCCGTAAGCCAAGTTATTCAGCCTTCTTCCTCCACTTAATTTTCCTACTACACTATTTCTTCCTAATCTAATCTTATATTAATAAATAAATAAATTTTCTTCGCCAACGCCATCCCTGCTTCGAATTCCCTGGATCCACCGGGGCTGGACCCCGGCAATACAGTGGAAGTGAAAAATAGATTTAAGGAATAGATCTGATAGACAGAGTGCCTGATGAACTATGGACGGAGGTTCATGACACTGTACGGGAGACAGGGATCAAGACCATCCCCATGGAAAAGAAAGGCAAAAAAACAAAATGGCTGTCTGAGGAGGCCTTACAAATAGCTGTGAAAAGAAGAGAAGCAAAAAGCAAAGGAGAAAAGGAAAGATACAAGCATCTGAATGCAGAGTTCCAAAGAAAAGCAAGAAGAGATAAGAAAGCCTTCCTCAGGGATCAATGCAAAGCAATAGAGGAAAACAATAGATTGGGAAGACTAGAGATCTCTTCAAGAAAATTAGAGATACCAAGGGAACATTTCATGCAAAGATGGGCTCGATAAAGGACAGAAATGGTAGGGATCTAACAGAAGCAGAAGATATTAAGAAGAGGTGGCAAGAATACACAGAAGAACTGTACAAAAAGAGCTTCACAACCAAGATAATCATGATGGTGTGATCACTCATCTAGAGCCAGATATCCTGGAATGTGAAGTCAAGTGGGCCTTAGAAAGCATCACTATGAACAAAGCTAGTGGAGGTGATGGAATTCCAGTTGAGCTATTTCAAATCCTGAAAGATGATGCTGTGAAAGAGCTACACTCAATATGCCAGCAAATTTGGAAAACTCAGCAGTGGCCACAGGACTGGAAAAGGTCAGTTTTCATACCAATCCCAAAGACAGGCAATGCCAAAGAATGCTCAAACTACCGCATGATTGCACTCATCTCACATGCTAGTAAAGTAATGCTCAAAATTCTCCAAGTCAGGCTTCAGCAATATGTGAACCGTGAACTTCCTGATGTTCAAGCTGGTTTTAGAAAAGGCAGAGGAACGAGAGATCAAATTGCCAACGTCCACTGGATCATGGAAAAAGCAAGAGAGTTCCAGAAAAACATCTATTTCTGCTTTATTGACTACACCAAAGCCTTTGACTGTGTGGATCACAACAAACTGTGGAAAATTCGGAAAGAGGTGGGAATACCAGACCATCTGACCTGCCTCTTGAGAAACCTATATGCAGGTCAGGAAGCAACAGTTAGAACTGGACATGGAACAACAGACTGGTTCCAAATAGGAAAAGGAGTACGTCAAGGCTATATATTGTCACCCTGCTTATTTAACTTCTATGCCGAGTACATCATGAGAAATGCTGGACTGGAAGAAGCACAAGCTGGAATCAACATTGCTGGGAGAAATATCAATAACTTCAGATATGCAGATGACACCACCCTTATGGCAGAAAGTGAAGAGGAACTAAAAAGCCTCTTGATGAAGGTGAAACAAGAGAATGAAAAAGTTGGCTTAAAGCTGAACATTCAGAAAACTAAGATCATGGCATCTGGTCTCATCACTTCATGGCAAATAGATGGGGAAACAGTGGAAACACTTCAGACTTTATTTTGAGGGGCTCCCAAATCACTGCAGATGGTGACTGCAGCCATGAAATTAAAAGATGCTTACTCCTTGGAAGTAAAGTTATGACCAACCTAGATAGCATATTCAAAAGCAGAGACATTACTTTGCCAACAAAGGTCTGTGTAGTCAAGGCTATGGTTTTTCCAGTGGTCATGTATGGATGTGAGAGTTGGACTGTGAAGAAAGCTGAGTGCCAAAGAATTGATGCTTTTGAACTGTGGTGTTGGAGAAGACTCTTGAGAGTCCCTTGGACTGCAAGGAGATCCAACCAGTCCATCCTAAAGGAGATTGGTCATGGGTGTTCATTGGAAGGACTGATGCTGATTGGTGGCTGAAACTCCAATACTTTGGCCACCTCATGCAAGGAGTTGACTCATTGGAAAAGACCCTGATGCTGGGAGGGACTGGGGGCAGGAGGAGAAGGGGATGACAGAGGATGAGAAGGTTGGATGGCATCACCAGATCGATGGACATGAGTGAGTTTGAGTGAACTCCGGGAGTTGGTGATGGACAGGGAGGCCTGGTGTGCTGTGATTCTTGGGGTCACAAAGAGTTGGACACGACTGAGCAACTGAGCTGAACTGAACACAGTAGTCTAGAATGTGTGGTTGCATGCATCACACTAGAACAGGATTCTTCTTATCTTTTTTTCTGAACTCATGTGTACAATATGTGAAACCTGGTTATCTATAATACATACATTTTATTTTAATAACATACTATCATATTTTAGTAACATACAACATGACAAGATAAAATTATTGCTTGATATCTATCAACCATCAGCAAATGTCCACTCAGCACCTACTATGTACTAAACACTCTATTAAGCATTCAGGTTCGGAAAAGAGATTGCATGAGTCAGCTAGGCTAGGCTCTGCTGCAGCAATGAGTTTCCACATTTCCCTTGTTGAACAATGTAAGATTATCCCCTGCTCATTTCACAGCCCAGTTAGGTACTGAGTAGGCAGTTCTTCCTGAGGTTTAGGAATCCAGAATTATTCCATCTATTGTCTTGGTCATCCTCCAAGGGCGTTGAGTCCTCTTACATTCAGCCAGTTGACAAAGGAAGAGAAAAAGGACTGGATCTCACAGAAGACAGAAGTAGTGCACGTAATTCATGATCACAATCCATTGAGCAAAATTAGTTAAGCAGCCCTAAACCAACTGTAAAGGAGGTTTGAAAGTGCAAGCCTAAGAAGAGGGTCAGTGAGAATACTGTCCACAGAAACAGGGACCATAATGCCCTTTATTTACTATAGGAAGCATCCTATAGAAAGATGCTTCAACCTGATCTTTCTACTTAACCTGAGACAATTCAGATTATAAGTTCTTTTTTTTTCTTTTCCTTTTAAGAATATTTGCCAGCCAGCACCATCCTGGCCCTGAGATGGGCCAGCTCTGCTGTCGAGAAACTCATTCTCTGCCCCTGGGAAGGAATGCCAGTGACACACGCTGGAGGGGAAGGCACGTTGGGGGAGCTCCACCCAGGCTTTGTCTCTTCTCTCTGTAAGATGTGACTCAGCCACAGAGACTAGAGCCTTTAACTGTGTGGATTACAATAAACTGCCAAAAATTCTGAAACAGGTGGGAATACCAGACCACCTGACCTGCCTCTTGAGAAACCTGTATGCATGTCGGGAAGCAACAGTTAGAACTGGACATGGGACAACACACTGGTTCCAAATAGGAAAAGGAGTACGTCAAGGTTGTATATTGTCACCCTGCTTATTTAACTTACATGCAGAGTAAGTATGTCATGAGAAACACTGGGCTGGATGAAGCACAAGCTGGAATCAAGATTGCCGGGAGAAATATCAGTAACCTCAGATATGCAGATGACACCACCCTTATGGCAGAAAGTGAAGAAGAACTAAAGAGCCTCTTGATGAAAGTGAAAGAGGAGAGTGAAAAAGTTGGCTTAAAACTCAACATTCAGAAAATGAAGATCACGGCATCCGGTCCCATCTCTTCATGGCAAATAGATGGGGAAACAGTGGAAAACAGTGAGAGACTATTTTATTGGGCTCCCAAATCGCTGCAGATGGTGATTGCAGCCATGAAATTAAGACGCTTACTCCTTGGAAGAAAAGTTATGACCAACCTAGATAGCATATTCAAAAGCAGAGATATTACTTTGTCAACAAAGGTCCATCTAGTCAAGGCTATGGTTTTCCCAGTAGTCATGTATGGATGTGAGAGCTGGACTATAAAGAAGGCTGAGCGCCGAAGAATGGATGCTTTTGAGCTGTGGTGTTGGAGAAGACTCTTGAGAGTCCGCTGGACTGCAAGGAGATCCAACCAGTCCATTCTGAAGGAGATCAGCCCTGGGTGTTCACTGGAAGGACTGATGTTGAAGCAGAAACTCCAATACTTTGGACACCTGATGTGAAGAGCTGACTCATTGGAAAAGACCCTGATGCTAGGGAAGATTGAGGGCAGGAGGAGAAGGGGATGACAGAGGATGAGATGGTTGGATGGCATCACTGACTCAATGGATATGAGTTTGGGTAAACTCAGGGAGTTGGTGATGAACAGGGAGGCCTGGTGCTGCAATTCATGGAATCGCAAAGAGTAGGACGCAACTGAGTGACTGAACTGAAACTTGTTTTTAAAAAATTGAGGCTCAGAATGGCTATTATAAAAAAAGAAATCCACAGACAATAAATGCTGGAGAGGGTGTGGAGAGAAGGGAAACCTTCTATACTGTTGGTGAGAATGTAAGCTGGTATAACTACCGTGGAGAACTGTAAGGATATTTCTTCAAAAACTAAAAATAGAGCTACTGTATGACCCTGCAATTCCACTCCTGGGCATATATCTGGAGAAAAATATGATCTGAGAGGATTCATGCACCCCAGTGTTCACTGCAGCACTGTTTACAGTAGCCAAGACATGAAAGCAACCTAAATGTCCATCGACAACAAAGGGATGGATAAAGAAAGCTGTGGTGTATATACACAATGGAATATTACTTGGCCATTAAAAAGAATGAAATAACATCATTTGTGGCAACAGGGGTGGACCTAGAGATTGTCACTCTGAGTGAAGTAAGTCAGAGAAGGAGAAATATCGTATGACCTCCCTTATATGTGGAGTCTAAAAAGAAAGTATACAAATGAACTTACAAAACAGAAACAGACTCACAGACTCAGAAAGAGCTTCTGGTTGCCAGGGCGAAGGATGGGGAGAAGGGACAGTGAGGGAGTTTGGTATGGACAGGCTATATTTAAAGTGGATAGCTGACGAGGACCTACTGCATAGCCTGTGGAGCTCTGCTCCATCTCATGTGGTAACCTGGATGGGAGGGGAGTTTGGGGGAGAATGGATGCATGTATATGTATAGCTGAGTCCCTTCACTGTTCACCTGAAACGATCACAATATTGTTTGTTAATTGTCTATACCCCAATACAAAATGAAAAGTTAAAGAAAAAACAAGACTATTTGCCACAGTAATGACACTGTAAAGAAAGTTTGAAAAAAATCAAAAGAAGAATATTTCACGACATGTGAGAATTGCATGCATTCAGATTTCAGTGTCCATACATAAAATTTTATTGGAAAACTACCATGCTTATTCATTTCTATGTTGTCTATGGTTGCTTTTGCGCTACAGCAGCCGAGTTGAGTTGTGACAGAGATTTTATGTCTTGCCAAGCCTGAAATATCAACTTTCTGGTCATTTACAGAAAAAGTTTGTTGATACCTATTCAAACAAATTCAAATAGCATACAGTTTAGTGTTGATAAATCAGTAACAAAATTACAAATCATTCTAGTCTTTGTATTCATATTGCAAGGGTGGGTCCCTGGAAACAGCTGATCTAAAAAAGAAAAATAAAAATTCACCTCATAAATAGTCCAGAGTAGGAATGAATATGTTTTCAAACTAAATAGATCCTACTTAAGTAAAGAGGATTATTTGTATATATTTGTCGCTCAGTCATGTCCCGATTCTTTGCAGTCCCATGAACTGTAGCCTGCCAGGCTCCTCTGTCCATGGAATACTCCAGGCCAGAATACCAGAGTGGGTAGCCATTCCCTTCTCCAGGGGATCTTCCTGATCCACGGATCAAACCCAGGTCTTTCGCACTGAAGGCAGATTCTTTACCTTCTGAACTACCAGGGAATTTACCTGTAATTTATTAGAAGATACAAAAGTAAGATCTCTTCTTGTGTAAACACATGCTTCTATGCTCAGGTTGGGCTTCCCAGGTGGCACTAGTGGTAACGAACCTGCCTGCCAATGCAGGAGACCTAAGGGACACTGGTTTGATCCCTGGGTCTGGAAGATCCCCTGGAGGAGGGCATGACAACCCACTTCAAAGGGCAACCTAATCAGTATTCTAGCCTGGGAAATCCCATGGACAGAGGAGCCTGGCATGTGAGCTATTGTTCACGGGGTTGCAAAGAGTGGGGCATGGCTGAGCGCACACACACATGCTCAAGTCATTCATTACCAAACTTCCAGCCCGGTGGTCCGCACTGCCAAAAGCAAAGTCTGTTACTCATCTGATACTCAGTCCTGGCTTCAAAATTTCCTGACACAGGAGCCGTGCTAGAAGTCGTAAGTCAGAGCTCCACCGCTTACTCAGATGAGTAACTTATTGTCAGACACAGTGGGAATAAATGCTGGTGAACTTCAACCATCTCAATAAACAAGGTGGGTTTACAAAGAACATGTGATAGATATTCAAGTTAGATCCTACTGTATTTACAGTGTAAGCCTTTGAGTAAACTATTTCTTCTCAAGATATTCTGCAATACAGAGTTCATTATTTCACATAGGCAATATTTTATGGATTATCTAACATATTTCAAGGAGAATGTGGCTCCACAAAGCCAAACCAACGTAACTTTCTTATAGAGGAAGCTTCAGCTATATGATGGAAATGGATGCAACCCTGCGACCCAGGGAAAATCCCCCACCTGATCTGCACCGAATTGTTCTCTTTGAACTCTGCTTTGGAGTTTCAACAAATGCTTGTTACGAGTTTCAAATTTTTTTCATTCATAACTATATGAGCTGGACTTGCCTTGTTAGGGGAAACCATACCCATTACTCTGTTTTTAATAAACATAGTAAAAGATGACTATTTTTGCTCGTATCTGTATCACTGCTGCCTGCGATTACTCTTGTGAGGTCCTCATTTCCAAATAGAACCTTGACTGAATTCTTGCTATGAAAAGTTCATCAAGTCTAGTGAACGAGGCAAGTAACAGATGAGGAAACTTAAGGTAAATTTCTATTTCTCCTTATAACATTAAGTAAATCTTTAAATTTTCTTTTAAATCTTGTAGCTCCTGGTATTGATCTCTCACGGCCCAGATGGATGACTGAGAAGTTTGCTCATTTTCTTTTCTTTTTTAGGCTGGACACTTTGATAGAGGAAAGACTGGACTAATTTTGTAATTCAATAGATGCCCCAATTTTACATTTCTTGGTGCAAAAACAGGTTTGCTAACATTTCTATTGAGAGACCATAGTTATAGATATTGAGGATTTTGTTTTTCTGTGTAGAAAGTATTCTTTTAAAATTTTTTAAAAAATTGAAGCATAGTTGATTTACAGTGCTTCAGGCGTATAGCAAAGTGATTCAGTTATACATATATATGTATGTATGTATATTCTTTCTCAGATTCCTTTCCATTATCAGTTATTATAAGATATTGAATATAGCTGTGTGCTATACAATAGATCTTTGTTTTTTTTAAAATCTATTTTAAATGTAGTGATATGTATCTGTTAGTCCCAAATTCCTAACTGAAAGTGTTCTTAAATGATGATAATATTACAGATTTTTTTTTTTTTGGAGAAAATGTAATATTTACTACCTGTTGATCATCATGACCAATCTGTCAGAAGGATAACTTGTATTAGCGAGGTCTAGGAGATGTACTGTGTTTTAGGAATTTTATTTTGATTCTCTCTGCCTATTCATTTTAAAGTTTATTATTTCTATATACCATTTCAACTGTTGCTAAATGTGAACAGAAATGGGTCATTCTTATTTTCATTAATAATAAAACTACATGTGGGCCAATTATTTGTTTGGTAGGAGAGTTGATGGATTTGGTATCTCAGTTTCAAGAAGCGAATGGAAGACTGCAAATTCATGAGAGCCTTATGGTTTAAAATAAAAAGAAGAAAATAACCTAAAATTTCTCTTGGATGTAACTACAAAATATCTTGAAATTTTACAAAATTCAAAGGTAAAATACGGGAAATGCTGGCAAATTGTTCAGAGGAGCTGAAATTATGCATGATAAATATTTGTGTGTGTGTGTGAAATAACTGACATTTTGTGAGGATCAAAATTACCACAGAAATTTGGCCAAGTCAGCATCAAGTGATTTCACACAATTATTGAACTTTTCTCTGTTGGAGATGTTCCCGGCCAAATCATTCCTTTTTGGAAATTTCCTGGAGCTCCCTCGTCTGCCACAGAATAGCACTGAACATTTCTCATCCAGCAACTGAGCAAGACATTACTGGCTTCCTTCAGTTTTCAGCCAAGCCTTTATCTTTCACCTCAGGAGACGCTCTGTAAGTTTTTCTGCTACTCTTGGTTTTTGCCTGTTTGAGCAGCTTTCTGGAGAACCCTCCAGGACTGACCTTTCTCACCCATCTGTTTGGCTAATTCTGCATCTCAAACTTCAGAGCAGTACTTTCCAACAAAACCTTCATGATGGTGGAAATGTTCCACATCTATATTGCCCAATATGGTGGTCACAACCTACAGGAGGCTCTTGAGCACTCAAAATGCTCGTGCACTGCAGAACTGAAAGTTTGAATTTATTTACTTTTAATCATTTTTAATTTAAATAACTGCATGTGTCTGCACTGGACAGCACAGTACTACATGGTGTCTTTACATGCAGACTTTGAAACCCTTTTAAAAACTGGATTATAAATTCTATGAATACAGATCCATGACATGTCTGTTTTGTGCACTGTTGCACCATTAACACCAATAATATTCTGTCTGGCACAAGTTCAGTTCAGTCGCTCAGTCGTGACCCAGTCTTTGTGACACCACGAACTGCAGCAGGCCAGGCCTCCCTGTCCATCACCAACTCCCGGAGTTCACCCAACCCATGTACATCGAGTCAGTGATGCCATCCAGCCATCTCATTCTCTGTCGTCCCTTCTCTCCTGCCCCCAACCCCTGCCAGTATCAGAGTCTTTTCCAATGAGTCAACTCTTCACATGAGGTGGCCAAAGTAGTGGAGTTTCAGCTTTAGCAGCAGTCCCTCCAATGAACACCCAGGACTGATCTCCTTTAGGATGGACTGGTTGGATCTCATTGCAGTCCAAGGGACTCTCAAGAGTCTTCTCCAACACTGCAGTTCAAAAGCATCAATTCTTCGGCACTCAACTTTCTTCACAGTCCAACTCTCACATCCATACATGACCGGAAAAACCACAGCCTTGACTAGACAGACCTTTGTTGGCAAAGTAACACCTCTGCTTTTGAATATGCTATCCAGGTTGGTCATAACTTTCCTTCCAAGGAGTAAGTGTCTTTTATTTTATTTTATTTTATTTTTTATTTTTACTTTATTTTACTTTACAATACTGTATTGGTTTTGCCGTACATTGACATGAATCCACCACGGGTGTACATGCGATCCCAAACATGAACCCCCCTCCCACCTCCCTCCCCACAACATCCCTCTGGGTCATCCCCGTGCACCAGCCCCAAGCATGCTGTATCCTGCATCGGACATAGACTGGTGATTCAATTCTTACATGATAGTATACATGTTTCAATGCCATTCTCCCAAATCATCCCACCCTCTCCCTCTCCCTCTGAGTCCAAAAGTCCGCTATACACATCTGTGTCTTTTTTGCTGTCTTGCATACAGGGTCATCATTGCCATCTTTCTAAATTCCATATATATGTGTTAGTATACTGTATTGGTGTTTTTCTTTCTGGCTAGTAAGCGTCTTTTAATTTCATGGCTGCAATCACCATCTGCAGTGATTTGGGAGGCCAAAAAAATAAAGTCTGACACTGTTTCCCCATCTATTTGCCATGAAGAAGAGAAGCGAAAAACAAAGGAGAAAAAAAAGATATAAGCATCTGAATGCAGAATTCCAAAGAATAGCAAGAAGAGATAAGAAAGCCGCCTTCAGCGATCAATGCAAAGACATAGAGGAAAATAACAGAATGGGAAAGACTAGAGATCTCTTCAAGAAAATTACAGATACCAAGGGAACTTTTCATGCAAAGATGGGCTCAATAAAGGACAGAAATGGTAGGGATCTAACAGAAGCAGAAGATATTAAGAAGAGGTGGCAAGAATACACAGATCTGTACAAAAAAGATCTTCATGACCCAGATAATCATGATGGTGTGATCACTCATCTAGAGCCAGATATCCTGGAATGTGAAGTCAAGTGAGCCTTAGAAAGCATCACTATGAACAAAGCTAGTGGAGGTGATGGAATTCCAGTTGAGCTGTTTCAAATGCTGAAAGATAATGCTGTGAAAGTGCTACACTCAATATGCCAGCAAATTTGGATAACTCAGCAGTGGCTACAGGACTGGAAAAGGTCAGTTTTCATTCCAATTCCAAAGAAAGGCAATGCCAAAGAATGCTCAAGCTACCGCACAATTGCACTCATCTCACATGCTAGTAAAGTAATGCTCAAAATTCTCCAAGTCAGGCTTCAGCAATATGTGAACCGTGAACTTCCTGATGTTCAAGCTGGTTTTAGAAAAGGCAGAGGAACCAGAGATCAAATGGCCAACATCCACTGGATCATGGAAAAAGCAAGAGAGTTCCAGAAAAAACATCTATTTCTGCTTTATTGACTACACCAAAGCCTTTGACTGTGTGGATCACAATAAACTGTGGAAAATTCTGAGAGAGATGGGAATACCAGACCACCTGATCTGCCTCTTGAGAAATCTGTATGCAGGTCAGGAAGCAACAGTTAGAACTGGACATGGAACAACAGACTGGTTCCAAATAGGAAAAGGAGTACATCAAGGCTGTATATTGTCACCCTGCTTATTTAACTTCTATGCAGAGTACATCATGAGAAATGCTGGACTGGAACAAACACAAGCTGGAATCAAGATTGCCGGGAGAAATATCAGTAACCTCAGATATGCAGATGACACCACCCTTATGGCAGAAAGTGAAGAGGAACTAAAAAGCCTCTTGATGAAAGTGAAAGAGGAGAGTGAAAAAGTTGGCTTAAAGCTCAACATTCAGAAAACTAAGATCATGGCATCCGGTCCCATCACTTTATGGGAAATAGACGGAGAAACATTGGAAACAATATCATACTTTATTTTTTTGGGCTCCCAAATCACTGTAGATGGTGATTGCAGCCATGAAATTAAGACGCTTACTCCTTTGAAGAAAAGTTATGACCAACCTAGATAGTATATTCAAAAGCAGAGACATTACTTTCCCAACAAAGGTCCATGTAGTCAAGGCTATGGTTTTTCCAGTGGTCATGTATGTATGTGAGAGCTGGACTGTGAAGAAGGCAGAGTGCCGAAGAATTGATGCTTTTGAACTGTAGTGTTGGAGAAGACTCTTGAGAGTCCCTTGGACTGCAAGGAGATCCAACCAGTCCATTCTGAAGGAGATCAGCCCTGGGATTTCTTTGGTAGGAATGATGCTAAAGCTGAAACTCCAGTACTTTGGCCACTTCATGCGAAGAGTTGACTCATTGGAAAAGACCCTGATGCTGGGAGGGATTGGGGGCAGGAGGAGAAGGGGACAAGAGAGGATGAGATGGCTGGATGGCATCATTGATACGATGGACGTGAGTCTGAGTGAACTCTGGGAGTTGGTGATCGATAGGGAGGCCTGGCGTGCTGCAATTCATGGGGTCGCAAAGAGTCGGACATGACTGAGCGACAGAACTGAACTGATGGGACCAGATACCATGACTTCGTTTTCTGAATGTTGAGCTTTATGCCAACTTTTTCACTCTCCTCTTTCACGTTCATCAAAAAGGTAAAATTCAAATAAGGAAGAAGAAAAGGTTTGTATTTGTCTTTTAGTCTTAGCATATATTAAATCAAGTCCCTTTAAAAGATTATCTCTTTAAGGCAATAGTGCTCCTTTACCAAACTGAGACAAAAAGAAGTTATAAATTTCTACTCATTGTGAGTTACCTTGTAAACTATAGTCCTTTAACCCAAACAGATTCTGTGAAACAACAAAACTGTAGAGGAGTATTTGTTCACAGATCAGTTTTGCTCTAGGGTTGTATCAAACAGTCCTATCAGTGCCTGGCACATACTCTTTTCAATAAGTATAAATTCCTGGGAAATAAGTTACTGGATCTGTAGACTGCAGCTTTGTTGCCATCTTCGAGTATGAAAGTGTGGTTTTAACACATTAGCTCATTTAGTTGAATACTGCCACTTTCTACCTTGTGCTTAACTGCTGCACACATCACTAAATGTCAAACAATAAATACAAAGTGACATCTCACACCAGTCAGAGTGGCTATCATTAAAAAGTCCACAAATAGCAATGCTGGAGAGAGGATGTAGAGAAAAGGGAACCCTCCTATACTATCAGTGGGAATGTGCATTGGTTCAACCACTGTGGAGAACAGTATGGAGGTCCCTTAGAAAACTCCAAGTATTAGCTGCCATATGATCTGGCAATCCCTCTCCTGGGCATATTTCCAGAGAAAACCATAATTCTAAGAGATGCATGCACCCCACTGTTCATGGCAGCAGGATTTTCAATAGCTGAGACATGATAGCAGCATAAGTGTCCATCAGCAGATGAACGGCTAAAGGAGACATGGTCCATATATACAAATGGAATACTACTCACTCATAAGAAAGAAAATAATGCCACTTGCAGCAACATGGATGGACCTAGAGATAATCATACCAAGTCAGAAAGAGAAAGGCAAATACCATATAATATCACATGTGTGGAATCTAAAATATGACTCAAATAAACTTATCTATGAAACAGAAACAGACTTCAGACATAGGGAACAGACATGTGGTTTCCAAGGAGGAGGGCTGGTGGTGTGTGTGTGTTGGGGGGGAGTAGATTGGGGGTTTGGGATTAGCAGATGCAACCTATTATATAGAGAATGGATAAATATCAAGGTACCACTGTACAACACAGGCAACTATATTCAATATCTTGTGATAAACCACAATGGAATGAAAACGAACATGAGAAAGGTCGGTTATATATATGCATAACTGAGTCAGTAATTTACTATAGAGTAGGAATTAATACAACATTGTAAACCAGCTAATATTTCAATAATGTAAATTTTTAAAAATACAAAGTAAGCTCTCAGTCTGTAGAGTTCGACTTTGTCATGCAATAGGACAACAGTTAGAATCCATCACAGTTTATTTAATAGATAAATCACATCCAAGATGAGGCAAAAGAGATCACTTCATATGCAATAAAGCCAAACAATTAAAAAAAAAGTAAGTGGCTCACAAAAACATTTTTGGTAAGGGCTCACATAAAATAAAACATCACTTAAAGGCAACTTGCAGACAGAATCAGAAGTGCATTTGGAAGAAAACAAACTCTCTTGTTCAAAGTTTGTTAGTATATAATGGACCATCTAAACACAGACCAGTTCAATGAATGATATCGTACTACTGAAAATCCGGATCAAAGAAAACTATAAAGTGAAAGTCACTCAGTCGTGTCTGACTCTTTGTGACCCCATGGCCTATACAGTTCATGGAATTCTGCAGGCCAGAATACTGGAGTAGATAGCCTTTCCCTTCTCCAGGGGCTTTTTCCCAGCCCAGGGATTGAACCCAGGTCTCCCACATTGCAAGGGGATTCTCTACCAGCTGAGCCACAAGAGAAGCCCAAGAGCACTGGAGTGGGTAGCCTTTCCCTTCTCCAGTTGATCTTCCTGACCCAGGAATCAAACTAGGGTCTCCTTCATAGCAGGCGGATCCTTTACCAACTGAGCTATCAGGGGACAACTATTTCCATCAGCTATAAGCAAACATAATAAATATTTCTGACCATCACTCAAAATGAACTGAGATCAAAGTGGCAATCTAGCAACAATGAAAAAAAAGTGTATTATCAGCATTTATAAATGCAAACAAATAATAATCTCTATTTATATGACAGTCTTGTCATCTTTAATTTTGCTTAAATTACATACGCAGTAAGTTTTACAATACCTGAAGCATGAGAGTGGGAAGATCAGTGGGGAGCTAGGTTCCAGGACTGTGTGACACAAGGGTCATTTTCCAGCCTGACTGTCTTTCATTCTAGTTGAAATAGTGGAGCACAATAGTGGCAGTGAGAATCTATGACTGCTCAGCAAGCTCAAGTCACTGGATGTTACCTCATGCCATCCTCTTTGAGGTATCATAGTTACCTCCATTTTGCTGGTGGGGAAACTGGATCTCAGACAGGTGAAGTAACCAGCAAAAGGACACAGCTAGAAATGAGCAAACCCTGGCCATTTGAATCCAGAGCATTTTGGGATAGACTATTGATATCTGTTTATTTTACTTATTAACAAAGCCCCCATTATTATTGGGGGCTGCAATGGATCTAGTGAAAAGACGACATCTTCCAGTCTCCCTTGCACTTAAGTAGGGACATGAGACTATGTTCTGGCTTAGTAAGATGTAAGGTGTTACTGGGTGGGTCTTCTGGAAAGGTTCCTTACAAGGGCGATAGATAGACCAAGCCCTTGTCACGTCCCCTTCTATCTGTCCAAGTGTGGATGAGACAGGCGCTCCAGGAACCACATAGATGACCAAGTGATTTTGAAGATTAACTCATGTGCTGGAATCATCCAGCAGAGTGTTAGGAGAAGCCTGGGTTCCTGGTGACAGTGGAGTTGCCACCTACCTACCTCCAGACTTCACTTACGTAAGAGAAAAATAAACTCTTTTGTTTGAGCTTCTGGTTTTGTAACTTTTCTGTTTTACACAGTTTAATCTCAACTAATATGATTACAAAGGATGTAAAACAAGAACTGAAAAAGAGGAGAGAAATTCAAGAACACAGATATACTGCCCCAGTGATAACTTGTTGTCAATTCTCCCCAAATGACGAAATCATTGGATTTCAAGCAAAATTCCATAACTGTGTATGGAATTGAACAATATGAATCTATCATTCACTTGGACGAGCAAATCAACAATTTTCAAGACAATACTAATAGTGAAGGAGCATACTATACTGAATATCTAGAATGACTCTAAAGATACAATAATATGGTCTTGCAAATAGGTTTTTTGTGCAGGGCTATGGCATAAAATGGAGAAGGCAATGGCACCCCACTCCAGTACTCTTGCCTGGAAAATCCCATGGGTGGAGGAGCCTGGTAGGCGGCAGTCCATGGGGTCGCTAAGAGTCGGACACGACTGAGCAACTTCACTTTCACTTTTCACTTTCATGCATTGGAGGAGGAAATGGCAACCCACTCCAGTATTCTTGCCTGGAGAATCCCAGGAATGGGGAAGCCTGGTGGGCTGCCGTCTATGGGGTTGCACAGGGTCAGACACAACTGAAGCGACTTAGCAGCAGCAGCGTGGCATAAAATAATGGAAATAAGTAGAGGGCATCTTTATTAATATGAGGAGAAAGATGGGCTACTCAAGCTATCTTAGGGGAAATGGTTACTCATGAGAAAAATAATTAAAATCAAATCCTTAGCTAACATCACAGACACATTCTAGTTGGATCAAATATTAAACCATGGACAAATGATTTTTTATGACCTCCAAATAAAGAATAATTTTAAAAATAAAACATGAGAATATAAAACCTCAGTTTTCAAATAATAATTTAAAAAAACCTTCATGAACAGTATTAAAATACATACTAGCCAGAAAAAGATATCTTCAACACATAAAGCAAATGATTATCATTCACAATATATGAAGAACTCCTCAAATGAACAATAAAAATGTATCTAGGAAGAAAGGCATAGAAAGCAGCATGCAGTTCTCAGGAAAGAAAATGTGGATTACCCAATAAATGTATTAAAGAGGGGTGATCTGACTGGTAGTCAGGTTATACAGAGTAAAAAATTAATTTTATGCTTTCCAGATTTCCAGACAGTTCAGAAACCTGATGATATCAAGTGTTAACGACAGATGATTAGGAATTTCCATTCATCGCTGGTGGGAGGCAAACTGCAATAGTCATTTTGGAGAACAACTTTCTAGGATAATATAGTTAAAACTGAGTATTATGATTTCCCTCCACCCCATAAATTCCACTTCTAGAAATATATATTAGAGAGATTCTTGTGTATGTGCACAGGAGGAGCTAACTACAAGAATGTTCATATCATCACTGGTACAGTAAAAAGCTGGAATAAATTAAATACCCTTTGACAGAAGATTAGGCCAATTAAATTTCACCAGACTCATGCAATGGAAATTTCCACAGTGGTGAAAATGAATGATATTATATGTATCAACATGGTTAAATTTCAAACATGTTAAAAAAATCATATCAAGTAACATACTATTTGAAGTTTCTATAGAACTTCAAAACTTAAGAACCATGTGGTAGTGGATAATAACTGCTTGAGAATGATAAATGTAAAATTGAGAATAGTGGTGTCTCTGGAAGGTGTTGGGATTAGGCTCCAATAAATTTGAAAAGTTTCATTTCCTCCAAAAATTAACATACATATAGCAAATTATTTACTATGCTTGATAAAAGTACTATGTATATAAGTATACCTTTTTTAATTTTTGAAATATTTTACAAATGAATTATTACTATTTTAGAAAGTTTAAAAATCATTGAACGAGGGAATTTATTACTAAAAATTGCAGATTTTTTTTTTTTTTTGCCTATCCCATTTCACAGTTGCAGCTGGCAGAGTTACACTAAAGAAGCTGTTCTTATGTTTAGAGAGTAGGCTAGGCTAACAATTTGTATATATTCCTCAACTGAATTTAATAGTATGACCCAGAGTTTCGCACATACAATTTAATTAGTAAAAGGTGGTGTACATGGCAGGCAAATTGATTTGAGGGTGATAAAAAATGATCTGACTCCTCCAAGTTACTGGAAATATAAAATCCAATTCTGCATCCTCTACAAGAATGAAGCCAGGACTTTTATCACTTGAGAAAAGCGGCTCTCCTGATACAAAATTGGGAAATGCCAGCTTCCTTTCCAAAAGCTTTTCTGTGCCAGGCAGGGTGCTAGGGGGCTTCCACTTCTAATTTACAGATATTTTCACACCCACTTTGCAGAGGTGAAAGCTGAGACCCATTTGTCCATGACTTCCATGACCAGCGCGGTAGTCATGAACGGCAGAGTCAGGATTCAGATTCAGGGCTGCTGGATTACAAATGACTGATCTTCCACTATTCCACAAAACTGCTAAAACCTTGTGAAGAAGAGGTGCGATTTCATGTCTAGAGTGCCTGTCCTGATCTCTTTAGAATAGGTATTTCTGGGTTTCATATTATCTGAACTTCTGTCAAATAAATAGACTTTTAAGCCAACTGAGGCATATTTCACTTTGCTCCATTTAAAAAAAAATTTTTACTGGAGTGTAGTTGATTTGCAATGTTGTGTTAGTTTCAGCAAAGTGTGTTAGTGTACAGCAAAGTGAATCAGTTCTATATACCTCCACTCTTTTTTAGATTATTTTCCCATATAGGTCATTACACAGTATTGAGTAGAGTTCCCTGTGCTATACAGTAGGACCTTATTAGTTACCTATTTCATATACTGTAGAGTGTACACCCCTCCATTCTTAAGAATAGTTTGCTTGAATGGGAGAGCGTCTCTTATTAAGCAGGTTGAATAGTTTCTGCATTGGCTCACTATCTGTAATGGTTTCCAGTAGTTTTTTTTCACTTACTGTTCTTTGGCCTGCTGATAATTACACCTTTTGTCTTTCTTTATTCAAAATGGCTTTTAGAGGGAACATTTCCAAATCTATAACCAGTTACTGAATGTATCAAGCCATAGAGGGGAGATGAGAGTAGAAGAGAAATATATGCAAACAGAGACACAAGATCATATATATTTTAATGGCTTATCTGGAACCACACCCATTTATCATGTGGCCATTCTACAAAAGAGCTCAGCTTATTTTGCAAAAGTGAGAGTGAAAAAAAAATCAAGTCTTACTGAAATGGAGCAGGACTCTATGGTCCTTGCCCTCCATGTGCTCAGCCTGCCTTTTGTCTATGGAAAAACTTCAGCCAAAGAGTAAGTTTAATCAGAGAAGCGAGAAAATGCAGAAGCAAAAGAAAACAAAGAAGACAAAATAACAATAATTTACTTATTAAACGGAGTCAAGGACATTTAGTTCCTCCTCAAAGGCTATAGATAATATTCTGAGATATCCTGTGAGCTATCTGGTAGATACTGAAACGCCTCTGGAAGAACTTAACTACACGATGACCAGACCATAGCCATAAGCAGCCACGATTCTGAGAACTGGCCTCGAGGAAATGGGAACAAACTGACCCTAAAGCTGAAGACTAACTGTACTTAATCAGATGGTACTGGTCAGACCACTGCATGACCAATTTCAGTATGAATGTCAGAGCTGACTGTGCTGTTTCTGCATGTAGTCCCCTCTCTCTGCTTATACGCCCCTAAAACTCCCCTTCAAAAGCTCCTGCCCACTGACTGTCAGCGAGCGGGAGTTGGCCTTTGGACAGGGGTCCAACCTATCACCCCCCAACTCCTCCCTGCCCCTGCCCCTGGTTGCCAGAAGCTGAAATAAAGCTAACTTTCTTTTCCACCAAACTTGCCTCTTTATTGGCTTCAGACTGCTGAGCAGCCAAATCCCACTTTTGGTAACATTATTTCTTTACTGCTAATCACTTGAAAAGTTCTGTTGACATTATTTGGTTATATTCTCAGAGGAATTCTCCCCTCCTCCAAGATTAGTTTTCATTTTTCTCAGATGTATTTTCTGCATAAACTCAAGCAAAACAACATTCTAGATGCTCATGGAAAATTCTCCTTTTCCCTCTGCAAATATTATGCTGAAATCTGTCATTCACTTTGTGTCCCAAATCAACAAATGGTAAATATTTCAATATAGTTGTCTGGTATATTTTGGTATCTTCCCCTCTAAATTCCTTTTAAAGAAAAAGTATGCCCTTCACATAACTAAAGGTATCTGCAAAGAAACTAAAAAAGAGTCTGGGGAAAAAAAAAATAAGTCTTTGTTCTCCTTTATTGTCTCACACAAGGACCTTTGTACTTACAACAATGCTGTGAAAAATGTCTGCGTGTTCTATCAATAATACATTGAGGCTTAGTTTATTTCATTTTATGTTGTTTTTACTCTGCTTGGCAAATAATGCCCTCTCTACTTCCTCATTCTAATCAAACTGTAGAATATTAATAAAACAAACCCAAACTAATCAAGCCCATTTTTCTCTATATCTATCCTCAAAGTTATCAGGGACTCATATCCCGACATATGAATAGTACAATCAGACATGAAGTAGGAGGATAAAATATAGATAAAGGAAATATTAACATATAAAGGTAAGACAAAAACAAAAGCAACAGCTGTAATGAACTTGAGGATCGTCTAAGACTGTGTCGTGTGGAGATTTTAGTCCACAGGAAACATCTAATACCAGAGAACCACCATGACCCTTGCATGGGTATGATTTCAGCATTTATAAAAAGGATTTAATGTATTTTATTTTTACATTGACCAATTCATTTTGAAAATCATTTCTGCCTGCAAATCCCAAGTTTGGTAATTGTTTTCCTAAGTGCTGAAGGCTGAACCACTATACATATAGATTCTTCGCTTTTCACAAAGAAGAATTTCCTCTAAAATCTAGTTTCGTTTAATTATAGCAGTCTGGGTGTGATTTCTGTTTATATCCCTCCGGTTGAATCTGCTCTGGCTGGGTTTGGGTCAGAGCTATTTCTAGGAAATGCCTGCTACTTGTTCTCAAACTAAAACTTCTCTACATTTTTCTTGTTCAGGCTTGATGTCTTTGTTAGTGTACTATCAAAGTGGGTGATCCGTGTGCATGCCTATAACTAGGTATTTGAGCCTGAGACCTGATGCAGTTAATTCTAAAGGAGGTTGGTGGGTACATCAACATGGTAAGGATATTCCCTTGAACTATTAAAACTACTCTTTTAGTTATAGGATTCTTCCATTCCGGCTAACAGCAATCAAGCTTGATTTAAGCAAAATCAGCCAACAAACCAAATGAAAAGCAAAGAAAGGACAATGCATCCTAATGTCCACTGACTCCTGGGAAGGAAATCTGTGGGGCTTCAAGAAGCCCTAGACCCTAGACCCCAAAGTCAGCCTGGAACCCAGGGAGCACTCAGTCCCACTCTCACGGGTGACTGGCTCTATCTCACTTCTTCTGTCAGACCAGCTTTATCTACTCCACAACACAGAAGATCATACCCAACAGCTCCCAGTTTTACAGATAACAATTATTTTCTAATGGAGAAATAAACTTGTTCTTCCCACTTCTAAACTCCTAGGAAAGGCATTTGATGGGAGGCGAATTTGGTACAAATTCCCACTCCTTACAGTCTAGTTGTCCAGGCATCTGTGGCTCAGAGATTAGGGACTCATCATAAGAGTCAGAGGGGTACCTTAGGGTGGCAGTTAACAGCATCTGCAGAGAGTTTGGTAGCTACTCTATCAAAAGTTTCTCTGTCACTACAATGAGGAGAGAACACATGATACATGTGACAGAGTAGTAAGGCTGCGATGAGTGATACTCCCGCTGACACATGAGCGCAGAGCCTTGTGAGCATCAGGGTTAACTTGGCTGCCATCTTGAGATGCTCAGCCAGACAATTGCTGGTGCCTGAAGCACTTCCTAAAGGGCTTCCCTGGTGGCTCAGATGGTAAAGAATCTACCTGCAACACGGGAGACCCAGGTTCTATCCCTGGGTCAGGAAGATCCCCTGGAGAAGAGAATGGCAACCCACTCTAGTATTCTTGCCTAGAGAATGCCATGGACAAACAAGCTTGGAGGGCTACAGTCCATGGAGTTGCAAAGAGTCAGACAAGACTGAGCGATTAACACACCTGTCCTTGAAGTACTTCTGCTGCTGCTGCTAAGTCGCTTCAGTCGTGTCTGACTCTGTGCGACCCCATAGACGGCAGCCCACCAGGCTCCCCCGTCCCTGGGATTCTCCAGGCAAGAACACTGGAGTGGGGTGCCATTATCTCCTCCAATGCATGAAAGTGAAAAGTGAAAGTGAAGTTGCTCAGTCGTGTCCGACTCTTAGCGACCCCATGGACTGCAGCCTACCAGGCTCCTCCATCCATGGGATTTTCCAGGCAAGAGTACTGGAGTGGGGTGCCACTGCCTTCTCTGTGAAGTACTTCCTAGTTTTTCTCAAAAGGTGGGATCTGGTCATCTTACCCCTGGTTTTGATGCTCTTTGTACCGGGATTAAATTCTGCCCAGATTAGAGACAACAACTTGGTATCCCTCCAACTGAGAAGACACTGTACTCTAGACACTCAGTTTCTCTAAAGACTATCAACAGACTTTCTTCCAGAAATTGAAGCTGAATCTGATACCCCAAAGGAGACTTCATATGGAAAAATTTCACACAATGTATCCAAAAAAATCATAAAAAAAAAAAAAAAGATTTGGATTTTATAGTTTACATTGCCCCACCCATACAAGTCCAGGCTTCCAATTAGAGAAATCTTTCCCTTCTCTGATAGAAAACAAGTTTAAAAAAAGAGAAATTAAACAAAAACAAAACAAAAAAACCTCTGCACTACATTACCAAAATTCATACACCTGTACCATTAAAAACTAACCCAAAATTTAAATTATATTTTTTCCTTATGTTGTGATTTAACTTTTTGCTCATCCAAAGGGGATATTAGTCAGGAACTTTAGAGGGTTTATACTGGCTGGCAATATTGGCAGTTTACTACAGAGCAACCAAGAGTGACGGTCATTTCTGGTCAAATACTTGATTTCTTCCTGACTCTTTTTGAAGGAAGAAATGAATCACTATACCTATACACAGGCTGACCATCTACTGAAAGATCATTAGTTTTGGTCTGTAACAATCACTGAGGGGAGTGAGATTTTCCTTTTCTTCTCCTGCACATTATTAAGTGAACACCATGATTCTATGTAATGGCTGTGATGAGGGAAAGAGACGAACCTAGGGAAGTATCCTGCAATTTTCTAACATTCAAAGGTCTCATTTTATACACACACATACACTTTCTACATATTCCTTCACAGGTTTCTTAGATGTTGGTAATCAAGCATTTGTTCCATGTGATTGTTGGATGGGTGTCTGTCTTCCCACAAGATTATAGGTTCCCTGAGGATAGGGACTTAAAATATCTTGTTGTTTAGTAGCAAGTGAAACCAAAAGACTCGTGCAGTGGCAAATTCATTTTGGAGCAGGAACATGGTCTGCGAATGCCAAGGGTTTGAATCTCAGCCTTGTCATTTGCCAGCTGTGGGACTTCAGGCCAACTATGTAACATCCCTGTGTCTAAGTATTTCATCCATAAAACAGAGATAGTACTTATGTCACAAAGATGCTGTGAGGATTGAAATACAAAGCACTTACAAATTGTACTGGCACATAGTAAGTGCTTATAAGTGTTGTGTTAGTCACTCAGTTGTGTCCGACGACTCTTTGCAGCCCCATGACTGTAGCCCAGCAGGCTCCTCAGGCCATGGGGTTTCCCAGGCAAGAATACTGGAATAAGTAGCCACTCTCTTCTCCAGGGGGATCTTCCCAACCCAGGGATTGAACTCTGGACTTCTACATTGAAGGCAGATTCTTTACCATCTGTGCTACCAGGGAAGCGCTTATAAGCATTTGTTAAACAACAGACCCTCACATATTTGTTAAACGATTGCTTAACAAATTCAGTTCAGTTCAGTTGTGTCTGACTCTCTGTAACCCCATGGACTGCAGCACGCTAGGCTTTCCTGTCCATCACCAACTCCCAGAGCTTGCTCAAACTCATGTTCATCGAGTTGGTGATGCCATCCAACCATCTCATCCTCTGTGGTCTCCTTCTCCTCCCGCCTTCAATCCTTCCCAGAATCAGGGTATTTTCCAATGAGTCAGTTCTTCGCATCAGGTGAATAGCAAATTACACAGAGAAAAGAATGAGAGAGGCATTTACAATTTTATAAGATCAGTGCCCTGGTATATAGAATATAGTGCCCTGGATACTTTTATCTCCAAACTATTCTTTTCCTGAATATTATGTTTGTGACCCCATGGACTGTAGCCTACCAGGCTCCTCTGTCCATGGGATTTTCCAGGCAATAGCACTGGAGTGGATTGGCATTTCCTTCTCCAGGGGATCTTCCCAACCCAGGGATCGAACTCGGGTCTCCCGCATTCTAGACAGACGCTTTACCATCTGAGCCACCAGGGAAGTGAATATTATGTTTACATACATTTAAATCTAGGACATTATTTTTTTCTCCTCCAAAGGGGTTCAAGTAGCTATGAGTTCTGATATGGGTGGACTTTAGTTTGCCTGTTCTATGCCACCTATCGGTGGGGAATGGGGAGCATCTCTATTAAAAGAGAAAAAAATACCTTTTTTTTCAATCATCAATTTTCCCTAGACACAAGAAAAATTATTGTGTCTTAGTAAATGTAATATTAGGTTCATCATTAAAAAATACATGTTCATTATAAAAATACTTAAAAAATAAAAAATGTTCATAAGTAAATCAAAATATCCCTAATCACACTACATGGGAGAGTGACTATTTTGTAAAAATGTTATGCTATATTACATCCCAGGTTATAAATTTAAAATGAATTCACTTAGAAATCAAGTAATAGTAAATATTTTGTTCTACTATATTCATTTACATCATGAATAATCCTCCCTATTATTAAATAATCTTCAAAATGAGAATTTTTAAATGAGTGTGGATTTTCCATCACATGAATGATTTATTCTATGATTCCAAGAATTTTTCAAATAGAGGATGCTTGTGATTTTTCTACTGCAAATGATTGTGTGGTCAGTATCCTCACAAGAGGGCAAAAGGGCTTTATCCAGAGATATTCACAGGAAGGGGAAAAAAATGTCTACACAAGAGAAACCCCTGCCTTGATAACAATCTAGAAGACCAAGGAATATTTATTCCTGGTTTCAGACTTGCCTGTCAAATTTTAGTAAGTTCACATTTAATCTTTTAACCTTCATATGTCTGCAAAGTGTTAAAAAAATGCTGAAAATAACTTCACAGTGCCAGGATCACCATCTCTGCTCAATAAATACATACTGAATGATTAACTTCTCTTTGCTTTCTTCATGAAAAAAATTTGGAGCTGAATCAATAAAACAAGCTCCAGAAAGACGGTAATTTGAAGATCAAGATATTGAAGCAAAACTGAAAGATATTCAAAGAATAAAAAAGGAAAATGCATGGATGAGAAATTTTACTTCTCAACAAATACTTCATAATCAAGAGATTTGAGCTGTTAGTTTAATGAACACTTAAAATTAATTCTCCCTTTTATATGTGGAATCAAGAATTTTAGAGGTGAAAGGTTATGTATTCTTATTTTGTAAGAAGTGGAATACAGAGGTGCAGAGTTTAAAGGATTTTCCTAAGGGTTCATTTGGAATAAAACCTAGACTCTTTACTCAGTTTTACCAAACCCTACCTGACTATCCCCAGTTAATCCCATGCCATCCCCACCCCAACACTCCCCTTCCCATGCAAGACTATGTTCCAGGCACACTGGACTCCACAAACCACGTGCCTCAAATGAGTCCTTCCCGCTGGCCATCAATTCCAGAAACCCTGGCTGTCCACACACTCTGTCACCATCAAACCTTCTCCTGCTCCAAGACTCCCTCTCTGCTCTCTCCTCACTCTGCTGACTTTCTTCCTACTAAGAAAAATGGAAGCAAAAGGAAGTGAAATTAACAGCCACCTAGTAACCCACGTGCTCACCTACCCGACTCTGCACTCTGCCTGCTTGCCTGTTTTTCCTGTTCCTGTCTAAGGCCACCCCTTCACGCGGACACCAGCTCTAGTCCCCCTCCGCCTACTCAAGGACAGTGTTTCAACCAGATCCCTTTCCTCCTCTACAACATCAATTTTCTCTCCTCCTACAGCAGCATCAACCACGTTGCAAACACATGTGATTACTTCTCTCATTTAAAGCAAACAAACAAAAAAGTTCTTCCCTGGACCATGTCTGCTGTGCTTACTATTTACTGCCCTATGTCTTAGCTCCCCCACCAAGCAAAGCTCGTTAAAGAGCTGTCTGTATTTGAGTCCTCTAATTTTCTTCTTTTCATTCTCTTTTAGCAATTTCGACTTTGCAGTAGGTTTATTTTTATGTATATATGTATGTATTTTTGGCCATGTGGCATGGTATGTGGGATCTTAGTTCCCCGACCCAGGATGGAATCCAATGCCCTCTGCGTCGGAAGTACGGAGTCTTAACCACTGGACTGCCAGCGGAGTTCCTCATTCTCTCTCTTCTTAAAAATTGGGAGAATGGCATTCTAACGATAGTGTATTCTAATGTATACTATCATGTAAGAATTGAATCGCCAGTCTATGTCTGACGCAGGATACAGCATGCTTGGGGCTGGTGCATGGGGATGACCCAGAGAGATGTTATGGGGAGGGAGGTGGGAGGGGGGTTCATGTTTGGGAACGCATGTAAGAATTAAAGATTTTAAAATAAAAAAAAAATGTTTATTTTTAATTGATTGATGATTGCTTTACAATACTGGTTTGGTTTCTGTCATATATCCACATGAATTAACCACAGGTGTTCATATAACCCCTCCCTCTGGAATCTCCCTCCCACTAGGTTATTACAGAGCCCCAGTCTGAGTTCCCTGAGTCATCCAGCAAATTCCCATTGGCTCTCTATTTACATATGTTCGTGTATATGCATCCACGCTACTCTCTCCATTCATCTCACTCTCTCCCTCATCTCCCCCACCCCCTCTTCTTCTCCCACCAACCACTCTGCTCCAGGAACCTAGAGCCTATTATAAGAGTGAAGTAGTCAGAAAAAGAGAAACGAATATCGCATATTAATGCATATACATAGAATCTAGAAGGATGGTACTGACAAATCTGTTTGCCGAGCAGCAGTGGAGATGCAGATGTACAGAATAGCCTCATTTTCTTTTAAACTAACTTAAATCTGACTCCCTCTCCTGCCACCCCACTGCCATGCTGTTAAATCCAGTGGTCATTCTTCAACCCTCCTGTTAATTAACCTACAGGAAGCATTTGACATAGCTGATGACTGCCTTTGAGGCTACGTTTCTGTTTGACTTTTGGGCCACCTCACTTCCTAGATTTCTAACTCCACTGACTGTCCTTTTCACTCTTTTTTTAGTTTCTCCCCAACCTCTTAACACTGGATTGCCCCAGAATTTAGCCCTTGGCCTAAGCTTGTGTTTCCATATTGTTTTCTCCTATGGCATGAAATACTAAATTCCTCTCCTAAACATTTGAACCTTATAACCCACAGCTTATTTCACATGTACACTTTGATAACTAAAAATATATATCTAAATTAACATGACCAAAACTCTATTCCAAGACCACTTGATCCCTTCATTGCCAAAGCTCTTCTACCCTCAGCCCTCTTCAAGTGTTTTCCTGACAACTCCATTCTTCTTACTCAGCCAGTAATGCTTGACTTCTTTTTCTCATGCATCCAATATGTAACCACCAAAAAAGCTGTGTTGGCTTTACCTGCAAAATGTATCCAGAATCAAGCCATGCCCCACCATCCCTACAATTTTGGTCCAAGCCACCATCATCTCTTGCCTGCATTAATGCAACAGCCTCCTAACCATTCTCCCTGCTTCTACACTTCCTCACTCTGAATCGCTTTTCACTTCAGCCATCAGTGTTCCCTGGAAATGTAAGTCAGATCATGTCACTCCTAGGCTCAAAATTTGCAATAGCTCCACATATCACTCCCAGCAACATTAAAATTCGGCCTTTGGCTACAGGCTCCTACGTAATCTGGTTTCCCATCAACGGTTTGACCTTCTCCTTGTTCAGTCTGCTTGAGCCAAACCCTGCCGTGTAGGGGTGGGAGGTGGGTTGCACTGGGTCTTCCATGCCTATATCTCAGTTCCCCTAGATAACTGCTTTGTTTTCCCCTCATCATTTGCTGAAGTCTTCTCACTGGGGTCTATCCTCGCTACCCTCATAAGTACTGTCATCTGCCCTGGCCATCTCACCATTAACGATCATCTGCTCTCTCAATCTTCCTCTACCAGGTATGATTTCTAATAGTTGTTCATCTCTAATAGAATTATAACATTTACTATGCTTATTTTTTACTTTCCAACTCTACCTCTAGAAGGTAGATATTGTGAGGGAGAGATCTTTGTTTGGTTCACTGTTGAATTCTAAAGCCTAAACCCTGGCACACAGTGAGGCTCAATAAGTAGTTCTAGAAAGGACCTATGACTGAATGAATGGCCATGTTTTTATCCATTCCCTTTGCACACTGTCCCCTTTATTTGGAACATTCTTTGTTCATTGTCCCACAGTGGCTCATTCAGACACCAAAGATCCCACAGGATGTCTTCCTAAGAGCACAATCTCAAAGAACCCCCAGTTATTTGCCACCCCCAGTTATTTTCATCATTCTTATCACTTAGCCAGTATCTTCTCATTTGTCTATTTCCTTTTCATCTATTTTCTGCCCCCACCCCCACTCATCCAGTCACTTCTGAATCCCTAAGACCTAGAACACTGCCTGGCAGCCATCCTGCAAACATTTATTATAAGAAGAAAAATCGCACAGTTAGTGTACCATCTGGAAAGCATTACACAAATTATATGTTAATGGCAGAATCCAAAACACAACTCTTTCCTACTGCAAGTCAAAGCCCCCTTCATAGGTGTTCTGCCAATGTAGCAACCAGAAGAATGCTAAACAAGAGGCTAAAATATGATTATTACTATTGTTAGTAGACTTTACCATCATGATTTATCTAACTTAGTTACAACCTAGTTTTCCCACAAGTAGCTCAGACCCACGAAGGGTTGAAAATCTTGAACTGAGCTCCTCTCTCATGTCATAGAGTCTCCATTTCACTGACAGGGAAATTTTGTCCTTGATTGACACTTCCCTTACTGTTTATAAACAACTTTCCTTTGTTTTGTTTCATCCGAACAAATATCTATAGGATCTTAACCCACTGCCATTGAATCCACATTTCAATGCCTTTATTCTTAGTAGGCAGTGAGGGAGTGTCTGATTCTCTATGCCCAGCTAAAGCCAGGAAAGAATGGATAGTGACAGCATTCCAGGCTTGTCCACACCCTGGAGCTGCAAGATTACAGCACAGATGATCATACTGGAGCTAAGTGTTTCCCATGATGAACGCATGCAGCTTGATGGGGATCCATAAAGGATTAGGGATTATGAACTCAGAGAAAGTGCTCAAAAGAAGTGACTGAGATAGTAATAGTGAAAGCAGAAAATATCTTCAGTTTGATGACAATACATATACATGTGGTAGGTGTGGGGACGTTTCCCCATTACCAGTCCTCCATTACTCATCTTGGTAGTGAGTACAAAGTTATGAGCATCTTAGTCCACTGAATACAAGGTAGCCTGTCACAGGGTAATTTGGGAGACTTCATAAAGTCTCAGGATCTTTTGCTCAATCATTTGAAGGAGGCAAGCAAGGTTGATGTCGTGAATGGAAAGTTGTCCACCAGCCCCTTTACATCAGAAACTCATGGGGCTGTTGGACAGGCTCATTTAAATGGTGCCCCAAGGTTTAGCCTCCACAGGACATCACAGACACATTCCCCACACTGTCCCATTTTCTCTTCATGGAGGGCCAGGGATGCTCCTCTCTGCTACTTCAGTGCCTGGCCTTTGATCTCATGTCCTCCTCACATCTCTGCCTCCCGTTTACTAAAGTGTGTGTGTGCTCAGTTGCTCACTCATGTCTCTTTGTGACCCCATGGACTGTAGCCCACCAGGCTCCTCTGTCCATAGGATTTCCCAGGCAAGAATACTGGAGTGGGTTGCCATTTCCTTCTCAAGGGATATTCCAGACTCTGGGATCAAATCTGAATTCCTGTATCTAGCAGGCAGATCCTTTACTGCTGAGTTACCTGGGAAGCCTCTTCACCAATGTGAGCCTCCTGTAACTGCTATGATTTTAGTCAGCAACACTATGTATGTGTGGATAAAACTGGAGAACTTCCCTGGGAAGAAGATGTATTTGTTAAAATCAATGTGAAATTATATATCTGAAGTAAGAGGGGAGGAGGCGGTAGCGATGGTTCTGACCAGGTTGAAAAGGCTTGCAAGGGGGGAATCCCAGCAAAGGGGAAAATCCCATAGAGAGTGACAGGTATCTGTAGCCCTAAAGCAATAGTTACCAGTGGGCAATGCATTGGTCTTTAGGCTAAAATGCTTAAAGAAGAAAGAAAGAAAGAAAGAAAGTGGCGGGGGCAGATACTGTGTGAGCAGTTAGTTTTTTGAGAAGTATATATATCATTTAGTAAGCCATTTAGGGACTTTCCCAATGGTCTGGTGGTTAAGATTCTGTGCTTCCACTGCAGGGGAATGCAAGTTTGATCTTTCATTGGGGAACTAAGATCCCATATGCCTCACGGCATGGCCAAAAAAAAAAAAAAGACACCTATATTTAAAAAAGTCATTTAAGTAAGACAAACATATGTTCCATAATAAAAAGTATTTGGAAAAACCTGGGCTTGCCCCATAGTGAATGGTCCTTGTTACTGCATGTCATACCAGAAACCACTGTGATGGGAGATTTGAGGCAGGAAAATGATTTTCCCATGTATGGTGGGTTATCATGCTTACTATTTGTCAGCCTAGCATTCTGTCCCTCTTCCTTTGGTAACAGACCCATATTTAGGGAATCACACCACTCCCCTCCTTTCAGTTCAAGGAGCTTTTACCTCCTTGCTTGTGCAGATGTGACATGGTTTAAGTACCATGATTCTAATAATGAAGACCCCAGGGGTGGTCATGTGACTCAGTTCATCCAATTAAATCCAGTCCTGAGAGTCTGGTCAGGCCTCTAGCAAAGGAGACTCTATCACTAGAATTAGCGCTGGATGCCTATGGCCATGGTGGGTGGGGGAGGGGAGGAACCAGGATGGAATTTGCCTGAGGGATAAGCAAACACAGAGAAAGTCAGGAAAGAGAAAGCAAGAGAGATCTAAAGAAGGAATTTGCACACCTGGATTCAGCAGTGTCTTTGTGACTTTTAAGTCCCCTGAGTCAATGATTTCCTATTGCTTAAGCTAGTTTGAATGAGATTTCTGTCACTTGCACTCAGAAGAGTCTGACAGATATTAATAATAAATATCAGCTGACACTTATCTAGTACTAACCATGTGCCCATCAGACAAACCTTTAAACATAAACTCACCTAATCCTCTAAGAACCCCATGAGGTTGATGCTATTATACCCTCATTTTATAAGTGGGAAAACTGTGTGACCCCAAGATCGTATAACTAGCCAGTGAAGGATACAGGATCCCAACCCAAGCAGCCCAGGTCCAGAGGTGATGCCCTTGACCACTGCTTCTCCCGAGTCTAATGGAGCATGGAATCAGTTTGAAGATCACTTATGATTTCCAGAGGGAATAACCTGAGTCCCGCTTAGCCATGGTTAGAGGATTTCTTTGGGATTTTGACTTCAATTAGAGTGTAACTTCCTGCAGAGCAAGAACTGCATTTCATTCTTTAAATCCCAGTGTTGAGCACATGCTTGACTCTTGACAACACAGTCAGGATGGACACTGAATTGAAATGGAAGGCAGGATTCTTTAAAAATGGGTCTGTCATTGTCCCCACAGGATACAGAATAAAGATCTAGAACCAGGAACCAGGACCAAAGTGTGTGCATGTAAGCAGGCTCACCTGGGAGCAGAGCTATAGGAAGAAACGCACATAGGACCTCATAATGAATTACAATTCACTTTCAAAAATTTGGGCTAATTTTTTGTCTCCCTCTTAACAATAGCTGGGGCTGCTGCTTAAGTCATAAAGGAAATCAATTTTCTGAACCCTCTCCTAGAGCCCTGGGCAAGTTTCAACCACACCCTCTGCGTACTTGGCAAGTTCTATTCACTTCGCTGCTGCCGCCCCATGGATTCCAAGCATGGGTTTTCTTCCCTTTTGCTGGCTGTCCCCCCACCGCCCCACCTTCCTCCAAATGTCCGTTCTGATCAGATGGACAAGTCAGGCTTTGCCCAATTAGTTCACTTTAAGTAGCTTACCCAGTACTTTATTAAAAGCAAAATCCACATTAGGTTGACAAGATTAGAGGAAAATATAAAAATAAATTACTGTATTAAAATTAATTAAATGAAAAGCTGTATCTAATACCAGGAAATGATGGACTTCACAGGAGCAGTGAAGCCCTTAGTTCAACAAATGATTTTTAAAAATCCTAAAAACTCCCAACCCAGGCCTGAATTAAATATGCTATACCAAATGCAAAAGCAAAAAGATGTTAATTTTGGCTTTTTTGAATCAAATGAATACAAAGTTCATTCTGCTCTTTGCCCTGCAGGAAAACTCTTTTTGATTGCAACACCATTCCCCAGGTTGAGTGTCATAAATAACATCGTTTCAGACTTGGAGAATGACTTTGGTTTGAGGATCTCTAAGAATTTTGAAAATATTCATGCAAGTATATAGACAAATAAGTAGAACTACAGGTTCAACTGCTCAGGTTAACATTTATCAAGTTATAAATGGAGGTTCTGTGCTGAGTAATGGCAATACCGAAAAAGGGTGCAAGCTTTTTCGGACAAGACAGGAGGGAGACAATTAAGGACTAGAATCCAACACAAAATGCATAATGCTTTCAACTTTTATATCCTCGCATCAATTATTTTTGTAACTTAGTTCTTGATAAGTTCAAACTCCTTCATTCACTCACTAACAATACAAGGAATTGGATTTTAGTGGATATGGAAAAAATTGGGGGGAAATCAAGTCCAATGTGGAATGTCATGGAAGCACCTAGAGGCTTTTATTCTTCATTCATATTTTGGAATTCATACATTCCCTTTATGATCCCAAGTCATTTTCATATTTTTCTTCTGTGCCTGTGCATTGACGGGTCAGGGCTGAAATAGTCAGATGATGGGATGGGTTTTCTTGGCTGCCTCTTCTTTTCTAAAGCAAGTCCTCATCATCTGCACTACATCTCGGGAAAGAAATGGAAAAGCAGATTGAGCAAAGAACCAAATGTGGGCTTCAGGATGGTTGGGTGGAACCATCCCCACCAGCTGCATCACTAATGAGCCCAGTGATAGAGTCCAAGGATTCAGCACCCCTGAGCCTCTATGTCCTCTTCTATTAAAAGGGGACAATCTGAGCTTCTGCTCTTTAGGGTGGCTGGGCAGGTAAAATGGGTCTCAATACATATGAAGCTTATAGCACCAGGCTTGGCACATCATCAGAGCTGGTAGATTTTAGGTCCCCACCTGAGCTGGTAATACTGAATTTTCTGCACCTTGATTAAATTTCAGTGCACTGTCCTCTTTCCCCCTCAGAAGAGGCCTGATTTCTCTCTATTCCACCATTGCCCCAGTTTCCCTTCCCCTCTGTCTGCATCCTCTGCCTTGAAGATATATTTATTTGTATATTTATCCTCCTCTCAATCATCTCCCTGAGGTAGTTACTGTGACACTTATAAATGAGGAACACAGAGTTACTTTTTCTCCCTCCCAACAGAACTTAAGCTCTGTGAGAGAAGGAATTGGTCTGTTCTTTCCCTGATGCACGCCGAGATTCTAGAACACTGCTTGGTACACAGCTGGTACTCCATAAATATTACTAGAATGAATGAGCAAATTAGTTGTTCTCAAGGGCACAATACTTCCTAGCACAAGTCAGATCCACAGTCCCTTCTTCCTTGAATATTAAACCATTTTGGAAAAGCTACACTTGTTCTTGTCCAGATTCGAGGAGACTTAAATGCAAGAAGTGCTGGATTCCTCATGGTGGTATTTCCCCAGCACACCTGATACCTTGCAGTTTCATCAGAATGTCCTCCTACAATCCCATGCCCTGAGAAGTGATCATAAACAAGCCATCTAGACTCACAAATATACACACTGAGAAATTTCAGGGTCCCTTTAAAGTCCAAAGTTGTGATAACACTGGGTCTACACTCCCACTATCTCTGAGTGACTGCACCTTCATTTGGCCAGAGTATGTGTCTCTAGGTTGCTACACTCTTTTCCCTGTCCTTTTTGCCTTTCTGTCATTGTGGGTGTCAGTTGTAATTTATTGTTACAACTTTGCAATATTTCCTAAAAGAGAAGTATCTTGATCAAAAGTGAGAAAACAGAAGACTTGGTGCTTTAAGAAGATGAGAGAAAAAAAATTAAATTAGGATAGATTATTCTGAAGTGTTTGCTATGGAATTGCCCATCAGCTGACTCTTTATGTTATCTGCCCACTCTAGATACATGAGTTTACCAGTCTACCCTGGAGAGTGGGCCCTATGATGGCTTGGACCACTCAGCCATCTTGGGGTTCTGCTAAATTGATGAATATTTAGTGTTTTTTCCTTTGTTGAAGTGAGCAAGACATGTTTGGATGTCAGCTTTATTTCTGTTATTTAACTTTATGCAAGCAATACTTTGACTAATACTTCTACAGAATGTTAATTTCAAAAAAACAAAACAAAACTGAGAAATGGCTATTCTGCCAGGATCACAAATAGTAATCTAATCTGAATGCATTATGGCATTTCATTTCTGATTATGCTTATATATCAGGATATGTTTCAATATCTCTATCAGTAATAGGTATTCTAGAAAATATAGGTTCATGGTTAAGGAAGACTAGAAAACACAAGATGAAAGAAGGTTCTATGGGTTTCTTTACTATGAATTGCCTTTGCCTTTTTCTTTTAAACAGGCGTTGTATATCTCTAAAGAACTAGGGACTCAGAGGAATGAAAGGAGCTGGCATGCCTTATTTTCCAAACCTGTTTTGGTACAGACCACTCTGGCCATTTTTTTTAAACTCACAAAAGATTAGTTTGTAACAATGACAAGGTTTGGTTTTCTTTTTTTTCCCTTCTTTTTTATATTGTAGTGGTTTTGCCATACATTGACATGAATCAGCCATAGGTGTACATGTGTTCCCCATCCTGACCCTCCCTCCCTCTTCCCTCCCCATCCCATCCCTCTGGGTCATCCCAGCGCACCCGCCCTGAGCACCCTGTCTCATGCATCGAACCTGGGCTGGCGATCTGTTTCAGATGTGATAATTTACGTGTTTTAGTGCTATTCTCTCAAATGTTTGGTTTTCTAAGCACCATCAAGTACATTCCCTGCATATTTACAGGGCAGTTTTAACCGGCTCTATGAAAACAGAACAAAGATATCGTTCACACCCTGGATGCCCAAGGACAGCTCTCATGGAAAACTTGCTAACCAGCCTTCAGGTAATAACCACTAATAACTCACATTTATTAGGATCTTATTACTGCCAGACGCTGTACCAGGCTCACACTCTCACTGCATTTCCCTCTCAATTTTTACGGCAATCCCCGTCCCAATTCAAGGCAGATAAATATTATCCCCATTTTACCTCTATGGAAACCAAGGTTTTGGAACGTTATATAATTTACTCAAGATCCCACCTAGAAAGAGTTAAGTTAAATCATTAGAAAGTATTTTAAGTATGTATGTTTTTGGACATCTATTCTCACTCATGATCAATAGCTAGCATTTATTTGCATGCTTATTATGAGTCCAGCACCTAAGGATTTTATATGTATTATTTACTGTAATTCTCCTACTATGAAGTAAATGCTACTCAGATTCTCACTTATACAGATTCGAAGCTAAGGTTGAGGAAGTCTCATAAAAGATGCATCATCACACAGTCAGCAAGGTGTGGGGCCAACTCCATGCACATCTTGAAGGATGCTGCTGACATCCACAGGTTTAAGTGCTCTTCAGGATGCACCAGAGATATTCCTGGAGCATCTGTGCCTTACAAAGTTCTTTGATAAATACTGCTTCTTTAGCCAGGGTTTAAAAGTACGAAGAAAATAGAAGGATGCTTATCCAAAGAATCAGAACTGTATTCCTAAGACAAACTTCAGTCAATCTTTTTACAAACTTATCAGTGGGTTTTGTAGTCTTTCAATGGGTGTCTGATTCTGTATCTTCTTTGTGTGTAAACTTTTGCCTAATAGATCTTGCCTATTAGAAAAAAAAAGCACAAAGCTTGTTGTAACAAATTCTGTGGAAGAAATTATACAACCCACCACTCACACCTGCTCTCCAACAGGTGGTTGCTGAAGCTGGGTACCTCTGATCTTGCTGATGCCTTGTCCCAACTGGAACAGGGTTTCTAGGCTGCTAGGTATACCCACCATTGCAATAAAGAGGTCGACAGATTCCCCAGGCATGTAACAAAGAGCTAAAGAAAGGCAAGCATGGAGAGGAAATTGGAAGTGAACACCAGGGTTCTACAAAGAGCTCCCAAAGTAGGCCCTTGTAAAAGTGAATAATGAGCTGCATAGACTAGTTCCTTCATGCTGAGCTCAACACACATCTCTAAACATAAGACTGTCGAGGAAGCAGATACTTGGAAACGCTTTCATCTTAATTAAAGTTGTGTGGGCTATGAAATACTTTTCCTTTATATTAAGCTCTTATTCCTGTGGAGAAATTTCTATTTGTTTTTATCTAATTTGAGCTTCAAGGTTAATCTCGGTTTAAGACTTTCCCTCACTGGGAGAGTCGGTCCATCCGGTTTGCCCCTGATCCCATGTATATGCATGCATCCACCACGAACATGCTGGGCTCCAAAGCCTCTTGCTGGCACTGCATTCGTTATACTTTTCCCTTCAGCAGAAAGAATGGGCTGTGTATCTGGGAAGGATATATGGAACGGAGAGGATTTTGCAAAAGGTCACAAAGATTTCTATTTTAGGGAACCACATGCCACAATCCTTAAATATGGAGTTTCTGATAAAACTTGCTCTGAGATGCAGAGCCTGAGGTTTATATGGTAGGGAACGCAGGAGGAAGGGGGATCCACTGAAGACAAAGGAGGGAAATGCATCTTATTCCAGAAAGGGGTTTTTGTAGACTTGGAGACAGCTGATAGATCAGACTGCTTGGCACACCATGCTCCCTAATTTTCTTCAATAAATATATGTTTGGTTGAATTAAACTGATGAGGGAACTGACTTATGCTTTAAATTTCCAAGAGACAGAGCTCATAAATAAGTTGCAGAAGACTGACTGTAGAATCTAATTGAAATTTCTGAGAGTTTTTTGATGGCCTGCATTCCCTAAATGATAGTAAGTTATCATAAACACTACTATGCCATTAGTCCCTGAGAAAGAATATGTGTTCAAAAGTTGGTGAAATGAATAAAGGAAAATTCTGAGGGGTATGATCCATGTTCAGCGACACTCTGAGACCATGTACACAGCAGACATTGTTAATTATATTAATCATTCATCTATCATAGTACTCTTTCCACTGGCTACTACATGCAACCTCAAAACCCTTGACAATGACCTTCAGTTACCAGAACCAAGCAATCAATGGTGGCACAAGACATGAAGCCTGTTTATCCCTGAGGGCCTCATGTCCCATTTTTCTAAAAGTGAAAGCAAAAGTCACTTAGTCATGTCTGACTCTTTGTGACCCCATGGATTATACAGTCCATGGAATTCTCCAGGCCAGAACACTGGAGTGTGTAGCCATTCCCTTTTCCAGGGGATTCTCCCAACCCAGGGATTGAACCCAGGTCTCCTACATTGCAGGCGGATTCTTTACCAGCATAGCCACCAGGGAAGTCCAAGAATACTGGAGTGGGTAGCCTATCCCTTCTCCAGGGGCTCTTCCTGACCCAGGAATTGAACCAGGGTCTCCTGCATTGCAGGCGGATTCTTTACCACTTGAGCTACCAGGGAAACCCCATTTTTCGAAGCTACTTCAAAAAGACCTGGCCTTAATGTAATATGCACAATTCATTTTCTTACTGATTTGACCCCATTTGTTTTTTCTCCTCCTAGTTTTCTCCAAAGCTTCCACCAGCTAGATTGGAGTCCCAGTCTCAGTTCATCCTGCCTCCAGGTATTTCTAGCGCATAAATCCTTGAAACTTCTGGTAGACCACAGACCCAGAAGACAGAATTCTGATTGAGGTGTTCGTATTTTCATCATGATGATTTAGAATGGTATTTAAGGGTATCTGTGGTTTAGGGCACAAAGTTTTCTCTCTGGCAAGTGAGTTTGCATCTAAGAGAACTAGGCTTGCTGCGCACATGATGATTGACTTGGGGTCAGACAACCTGGATGCATGTTTCAGGTGAGACACTGTGTGTGTGACACTGGGCCAACTCCCACACAAATCAAGGCCTTAGTTTACCCCATTTAGGAGGAGAGTGGGATTTACGCTTGCTGAGGTCCCTTCTTGGCTCTCCTTGAAGATGTGAGAAGTCAGCCCCTCAAGCACATTGCAGTGGTGTGGATGATGGGCCCATCTGCAACAAGAACCCATCTGTTCCCTGACCATGTTTCTGAAATAGAACCTAGACGGGGATATCTAGCCATGAAGAGAGACTGGAGCGATTCCAGAGAGTCTGGTCTCATGGTTCACTCATCACAAAGGTTCAACTATAAGTGACAACATTTTCTTAGTCCCTTTGCATTTTTTTCCGTCTCGAGCAGTCATGCAAGTCCTGCAGTATCTATTTCACCACATTTAGAGTCTGTCTGTTTTAACTTTGCAATTATTTTTAATTAAATCATTTGTGAAATGGAAATTTATTTACTACTTCAAAAACAACAAAACAATAATTACTAATTAAGCTACCTCACTCAGTTTCTTGCCTGCTTTTGAACAGAAATATGATTCCTTTCAACATACGTGTAGAAAAGCACAGAAATCGTTTCAGTGTACAGCACTATGAATTTTCATAAACCTGAAACATCTGATAATCAGCACACAGATTAAGGAAGAGAACATTCTCATGACCCCAGGAGCCTCCTTCCCAGCTCCAGCCACTATAATCCACTCCAAGGAGATCTCTAGTCTGACCTCTAAGAGCACAGATTAGTTTTACAACAGTTGATAAATTTTAAAATGCTTACGTCAAAGGTGGTTTGCCCTAAAAACGTTCTTCGCTTTGCCAGACATACAACATGTCTTGAGTCTAATCGCAAAAACTTCAGTCAGAACACCTTCCCACCCATCAAGAGCCTTGTTATCATCAGGTCCAGTCAAAAAGCTTCCTATCATCTTCAAGAGCCAACTGAATTGGTGGTATGATACCTTTTGAATAAATTATAGGCAATTCACAAATAAACCATAACAACATGATAATCTGTCTATCTGACTTCTCTGAAGACCTGCTTGGCTTATTAGTCAATATGGAAAAAGCAGAATGCATGGTCTGTAGAGTAGGTTAATTTTAAGTACTGTATTTACTAGATTTAAGATGACTTACAAAAACATACTATGCAGAAAGATAAGTTACATTAGAATGAGTGATATTAAGTGGAAAGAAAAGGGCAATATGAACCACAAATGTTTTTCATTAATTCCTTTGCACTTTGTGGATGACAAATTTGACCTTAAAATTTCTGGAAGTTAACATCAATAGGAGAACATGAAAACTTACAAAACTGTTTATTGTCCAGAAGATTAAAAAAAAAAAAAGGCAAACCTGCTCTTTAGGAGAGGCACTCTTCTTGATACTAAAATAAGAAAGAAAAGTCTCGAAAAGTCTCCAAGCGCTGTCATAAATAAGACACTTAGTAATGTGAATAACAAAGTCTACAGAGCAGGTGTAACAAAGCACTTCTGAAGGTTGTGGAGCATCACTGTCTTCAGTGGTGAGATGGTACTCTACTGAAGAATAGTGTGGGTTAAGGTCACAGATTTCTAACGATCAGTGTTAAACATGAGATGTTCCAGAAAAAAAATAGATAAATAAAACAAGTGAATCACATATACACCATTAAAAATCCGTTCGAGATTATTATTGACCTGGATGGTGGTTTGCCTGGGTTTCCAGCTAGGGTTGGAGATATACAGTTCACTAGTCTGTTGAACTGATAAAGAAGAGTTGGTATCTTCTTATTAAAGAATGAGGCCCTTAAGAAGTTCTTATAATTTTCCTGAAGACAACTCAACTGCCACTCAAGTAGTCAGAAACCTGGGTTTGCTTGGGGCTATGATGAAGATTTTCCTCACAAAACAATTTCAGATATACTCAATGTACTAAAAAATGGGCAATGGAAGGGTCAATGTTCCCTACTCTAGACCTTGAGGACCATTTGAATTCACCCTACACTTAAAAATAAGAAATCTCAACAAAGACCCCAGAGGATGTCTGTTGTCAGCCATGAGATTTCCTGATGAGTTCTCTTAGATAAACTAGTGGCACAGCTATTATTACTCTGAGGACATAAATAAAATCTATACAGTGTTTAATCTGTACAATTATACATTATCTCAATGGCTAAGTTCCAAATTAGACACCATAAAAATCTCTTTCTACTAATTGCAGCATTTTTTTCTGATGAGAAGGACAAGCAGTGTAGGCACTGCAACCCTAACTATTAAAAAAAAATGCTCCTTAGCAGAATGAAATAAAATATAGATCTACCATTCTTTCTCCACTTGATCTTTTGTGTTTGATCATAAATGCACATTGTGAAGAGATGCCTCATACCTCCAAGCTAAACACTGTTTGCTACTCATTAGTGATTTATAAATGATATTTTCTCCCTGGTGACATATCTTTTGATATGATTCTCTAATAATAACATCCACCAATATTAAAATAAGAACATCCCCATGTATTGTGATCATCTTCAACCACATTTCCTCACGAAAATTAAATTTTAGCACACCAACTGATATTGTATGCATATATTTGTCTACCATCATTATAAATCTCCTAAGGGTCTCTATAAAATGATAGTTTTGCCTCTTTGCAGTAATTCTACCTAATGCTCCAAAGCAAGAAACTAATTACATGCTGACTTTTCACTAACTTTGATCTTTCAAATACCATATGATGGAGGTTCTATAGGTAATCATATAATTACAATTCACTAAATGAGTTGAAATTAGCCATAAACCTTTTTATTTAAATTGTATTAACTGTTTCTTCAGTAACACTGTCGGCACTTCTATTCTTTCCGACATAAGTTGGCCGATATAAGGTTTCAAGCTAAAATCTGATTATGGTCACTAATGTTTATAACAAATGCCTCATTATAACACCAGAAGCGCCAGTGAAGATGAATATGCGAAGAATTTCTTAAAATATGCTTAAGGAAAGGCCAAGGATAAACTATAGTAGTATAAGGAAATGACTAAAATTTCTCAGGGGAATGTTCTGGTAGGCAAAGGGGGAAAAATGACCTCACTTTGCATTTTCCCATTGAGCTGGTGCTATACTTCCTGCAAGAAAAATTAAAGACACTTGTTTTAGTATACCATAGGACTATGTATAGAAACAGAAAAACAAATTCTGGATTTTACTTCCAGACTGATGGTAGTATCAACTCAGGACTGTCCTTAAAAAAAAAAAAAATCACTTAAATTTCATTTGTTCAAGACAGTCATTGTTGTTGCAGACATTTACGTACCTGCTTCAATTTTCTTTAACAGTATATATGACATTATTTTTCTGGGTTGCTTTTATTTGGCACTCAAATTTCTTTTTTTTGCAGTTAACTCTAGACTGATGTCTCATAACTGGGGGTGACTTCTTTCCTCAAAGGATACTTGTCTGGAGACACTTCTGGTGGTCATAACTCAGGGGGGTGGAACTGGTATCTAGTGTGTAGAGCCAAAGGGTGCTACTAAACATCCCATAATGCACAGAACAGACCCCACAACAAAGAATTTCCAGCCCCCAATGCCAATAGCTCTGAGGTTGAGAAACTGCCTCTGACCACATAAAATAAAGCAAGTATAGCTTAGTGACTACTTGGAAAAGGCTTCAAATGAAGAAACTGGAGCCTTTTGAGCGAGCAAACTGGTTGTGAATTTCCTTTGAAGTTGACCCCTAAAGGTATAGAAAGGAAACATTCCATTGTTTGGAAAACGGACCTCTACCTTTACCGTGTTTATGGACCTTATTTATCTAATAACATTCAGAACCACACAGAGCCCTGATGGTCACTTCTCATTAGAGCTGAGCAAACAAAGTGTGTTTTGACTTGTCATCAATCATGACATGCGATCATAGGACATATTGTGTGCAAGAGGCAGTTGTTTTATCTGGAGCCTCAGCCTTGAAAAAATCCAAAACAGTGAAATTGTTTATTTGACACCACTCCTGACCTGCAGTGCTATATTCTAAGAGAAAGTAAAACACACACGGCTTTTTGATTATTTGTAATTATATAGGAAGTCTATTTCTCCGGGGAACGTTGCTATGGTCTTAGAACTAGAAAGAAACAGGAAAAGCCTTTTTTTTAAAAAAAAAAAAAAAAGAAAAAGAAAAAACCTGCAAGGAAAATGGGGTAAGTGTGATTAAGTGTTATTGTCAAGCCATGCATAGAACCAGTGAGGACTCCTATTTTATAAGTTTTCAGGAGGATGAGTTTTCAGAAGTATTGGAGTATTAGTATAAGAGTAATACAGTGCATTTAGCTCTAGGAATTGCACTCTTTCAGAGCCCTTTGTTCATAAGAATAAAATTACATACACAGGAATAATAACCTGAACAGCCAGTTTCTGAGACACAATCATAAACCCAACAGACACGTTGTAGGCTTCATGAAGGCAGATGGTCAGCACTGTTGCAGACACATACTTGACCTATTTTCCAACCCTTCTTTCTTTCTTTGACAGTCAATGTCAACTCCTTCCATTCTGTTTGAAAATTATCTTTCACCAACTTTGGTTGCCTAGGAAAGACATGTTTGCATCTTTGGGCATTAACCGCTGACTGGCCTGGTCTGGGGGACGCAAGACTGAGTCCTAACCCTGGTTCTCCTATATACCCGCTGAGCAGTTAACCTCAGCCACTTGGCTTTTCTAGTCATGACTCACAGGATATCATTCAAAGCTCTTCTGGGCTGACATTTTCTTTGATTCTTTTGGATAAATGACATGCAAATTCAGTCATTTCTTTCTTCAGTTCAGTCGCTCAGTTGTGTCTGACTCTTTGTGACCCCATGGACTGCAGCACGCCAGGCCTCCCTGTCCATCACCAACTCCCGGAGTTTACCCAAACTCATGTCCATTGCGTCAGTGATGCCATCCAACTACCTCATCTTCTGTCGTCCCCTTCTCCTCCTGCCTTCAAACTTTCCCAGCATCAGGGTCTTTTCAAATGAGTCATTTCTTTCTTAGGCAGGTCATTATAATAACTTACAACATACTATTAAGTTAGTGAGCAAAACTGAAACCTGGTTTTCATGAGTTTCAATGACCATGTGATGAAGCTATCACTGGAGCTCAAAGACTAAGGTTTTGAGACACTGGAATACAAAGCCTCTCTCCATTGCACACGTGTGAACACAGAAGAAATCCTAGTGGTCCTGATGAGTGGATACCAGGGCTGTGGTTTGTTTGCTTGTTTTAATTGTTTAAGCGGACATACTCAAAGGACATAGAGAGTCACTGCTCTAGTCTCTGTTTCCTCATCTTCAACTTAGGACAACTGGATGAGTAGATTTCAAAGTTACACTCCAATGGTTTGAATGGGATCACCTCTACAAATTGGCGTCTACCTTGCTTCCTCTTGGGTCAAGCACACCTTATCATTGGGTAGGGAAGGAGAGACATAACACTTGCCAAACAAGCATTCTATATTATGCTTTAAAATAGGCAATATTTTAGATGTAAGAATAATCAACATATTTATTTTGATTCAGAAAATTAACTTTGATCCTTACTTGCCTGAGGAACTTGATCATTGCTTTCTCTGCTTAGAATATGTTACCACCCACCCTGTCAAAAATTACTTACAGTATTTGGGATTCTGTTCAGCGTCTCCTCCTCTGTGAAGCTTCCTCCTGTACCATGGGGTCACTCTTTCCTCTCTACGACCACAGCCCTTAGCATATACCCACACCCACACTATCATGCTCTTCCGTATTTTTAGAAGCATTATCAAGCTATTTTTACCTCATATACATTCACCATTGAAATATACAATTTGATGACTGTTAGAGCTGTGCATTCATCATCAAGGACAAATTTGAGAACATTCCCATCACACCAACAAGAACCTTTGTGCTCATTTATTGTCATTCCCCCTCCCCCTCCCCCCCACTTTCAGGCTGCCACTAACCTTTCCGTTTCTATAGATGTCATGATGTGCCTTGCTGCTTCCTCTGTGCTCTTCCTTGAGAAGATTCTACGCTCCCTGAAGGCATGGATAGGAATTTTCTTTTTTAACCTTTTCTTCCCAAATGTTAGTACAACTGCCAGAACACGAATAGGAAATAATAGCATGCAATATTTATTAGAATTTCCATGTACATATTCAATTAAGAGCATTACAAATTTCAACTTAATCCCTAAAACAGTCATTGGGTAGGCACTATTTTTATCCCCTTCAGACATAAGGAGATATATAGATTTAGAGTGGTTAACGTACACACACAAGGTCATGTCAAGATTTGAAGCCCAGGTTGTCTGACTCCATCGGAAAGAATGAGTAACAAGGAAAGGAATTCTTAATCTGGAATAGTTTCTTCACGGTAGAGAAGATTCTGCTGACACCTCATAAGAGGCCTCATGGATTTGTCCGTAATGTTTTAGGTGCATATAGTATACATTCCTGCTGCAATATCCTTGCCCACAGATTTCATTAGAATTTCAAAGGCAGCCAGGATCCAAAAATGATAGCACCCCCTTGTGTAAGTACTGAGCGATGCTACAGCAGCGGTGAGACGGGTCCCTTAATGTACTTCTATCCGCACAAAGGTAGATGCAATCTTTACCCCTTGTGCTCTGTTGACCATTATTTGAGCAAGGTTTTCTAAGAACCCACTTGTTTCAAGCCTTATTCTACGTTCAAAATAAGGAAGTTACCCCTACCTCGTGCATATCAAAGGAAACACCCACTCGTTGCCCTTCCTTTGTTTTCAGCTGCCTGTCATATCAATAAAGTTGTTGGGGAAAAAATTCAAATGGGAGATAGGCTATAAATGGAGAACCCCTTAGATCCTTCTTTCTCCCTGGCGTAAACCTTTCCTTTTCCTCCAGAGCAGGGGTAAGTTAATTGTATTTGAATGAATAATTCTAATAAAGCAGTGACCTTTAATGCCAACTGGTGTTTTTAATTTTGATTCACTGTCAGTCACTCCAACATGAGCCACCCCAGGATGTGAGCAGTGGAAAGGCCAGTATGTACAGAGAGGAGAAAAACAAACACGCAGAGCTGGGTGCTGCCCGCAGGTAAACACAGAGATGGCAGATAATACCAAGAGGTGCAGACAAGAGACTCCTTACAAAGGATTCAGAAAGATGGTGGAAACAAAATCAGAACCACAAGTATTTTGAAACCCAACTGGAAATATGCCCTAATATAAAGAAATCTCTTATTCTTTGCATAAAATTAAGACAAGACATAAAGGCACACACACACACAAAAAAGGGAAATGGAAAAATACAAAAATACAATAGAACAAAATAAAAGCCGTCTGAAATATCATCACTTAGAGACAACCTTGGTGACTCCTGTTAATATTCTCAAATATATCCTTTCAGTCTTTTTTTCTATATTTGGATACATATATAATACATGCTTACATCTCTATATATATTTCAAAATCCAATTGTGTGGTGCATATTGTTTTATTGCTTACTTGAGAAATAATAATTCTTTTTTCTGTGGCTTAAACTTCAGAGTTTTAAAATTCCTCAGGCATATAAATTACAAAAATAGTAGATGCCACTTCTGTAAAAAAAATAAAAAAGAGTTCAAGTGCGTAAGATCATTTAAAGTAGATTTCAGAACTCAAATGCCTACAGGAATTAGACTGACATTTAACTGATGACAAAGACCAGGGTTGGTGCCCTGTCATGCAGAGGAAGCCTCTACTGGGGCCCAGCAAGAGTCTAGGCTCATTTTTGTCCACTAGTAAGAAATTCTTACCTTTTTGGCGAGGGGAGGGGGTGGGTGGGGGCATCTTGCCACATGGCTTGCAAGATCTTAGTTTCCTGGCCAGAGACTGAACCCGTGCCCCACGCACTGAAAGCTTGGAGCCCACTACTAGACCACCAGGGAGCTTGTGAGAAATTCATATTTTGAGAAATGTTCTCATATTAAGTGATAGCAACTCATTTGAACAAAAATAAAAATGACACTGACCAAATAAATCCTCTCCGCAGGCTGGATTTGGTCTAGGAACTGACAGTCCTCAACTACAACCTAAAATAAAAGGACTAGCTCCATCCCCAGCCTATTCCTTCACTCCACTCCCCCATGGCAACCAGTCTAACCATATAGTTACCCTCCCATAGAAACTAGCTGGTCTTACACAGTGTATACTAAAATTTAAACAGAATATAATTTAATATTCCATTTTAATTCCTTCCTCCCTGTACAACTTTGCAGACTAATTAAAACCAAGACGGATATGGTATCTTCCTTCAGAGGGTCTGTTTCATTGATGTTAGAGGAGTAGGATGTTGCCTGGAGTAGGAAATGACAATCTACTCCAGTGTTCTTGCCTGGAGAATCTCATGGACAGAGGGGCCTGACGGACTACAGTCCATAGGGTTGCAAAGAGAGAATGGGATTGAAACATGCATATTACCATATGCAAAACAGATGACCAGCACAAGTCTGATGCATGAAGCAGGGCACTCAAAGATGGTGCTCTAGGACAACCCAGAGGGATGGGGTAGGGAGGGAGAGGGGAGGGGGGTTCAGGATCAGGGGGCTCGTACCCGTGGCTGATTCGTGTCGATGAATGGCAAAACCCACCACAATGTTGTAAAGTAATGTCTCCAGTTAAACTTAAAAAAGAAAGTCAGACACGACTGAGCACAGAGGCTTTGGAATGGGAGGAGATGCCATATATTTAGAAATAAGTAAAACCATCAATTGTTTCACATGCAAAAGTGTGTTTGTTTGTTCACCATTAACATTCAGCTCCCACTGTGGAAACGCTGTTCTAAGCACTGAGTACAGAGCAGCGAATGGGCGAAAATGTGTAAGCGTGTGTATGTGTGTCCATGTGTGCACTCTGCCACAACAGGTGAGGGTGGGGATGGGCTCTGGGAATGAACTGCAAATCGGCCTTCTTCATCCTTGACCACCAAGAGCCCTCATAGCACAGAGGAGAGTGTCTGAGGGTCCCATGTTGAAAACACAAGAGGGTTTCAGGAAACCAAGGTTTCTGACCTTCCCATTCCATTCAGAAGCTGGACTCTTCATCTTTGTTTGCTTTTAATATGACGACAGCATGCTAAAAGCCTTGACGATTTCACTCAGTCAAATGATTCAAAGGCATAAGCCATCTCGCCTGAGCACGGACTATTCCTATGTTCTGAGACTCGCCCACAGCTCCTTCTTGTAGGTCACCAGCCCTGCTTTTCTAACACGCCAGTTCTCAGTCTCCTCCCTTAGAGGGCACAGCAATAATCCAATAGGCCAGTAAGTAGTATGAAGGCACGATGTAAGTATCTCCCACTACACACAGACTGGCCTTTCCTTTGACAAATTGGCCTTTTGGATTTTATATGGGGACTAGTTCCTGATAAGCACAGTGAGTATTGCCTCACTGAAGGAATCTTTCTAAGGCCTGTCAATCAACAAAATTGTAGATATTGAAATATTTCTGCCTTTCTCATCAGACCTTCCTTCGTGTATTTATCTCTACTTACTGCCATGCTTAGGCATTCAAATATTGAATAAATGCCCTAAATTTCCAGGAAATAAAACAGTTTAGGTGCTATAGGTATTGTGACCTTATGGTACCTTCATCTTAAGCACGATGACATTGTAGCCCAATGAGGAAAAGTCCCTTTCTCAAACCACACAGGTATGTCAAGTTAAATGGATGCCAAAGATATTTCACTGGGGAAAAACAAAATTATTGGACAGTATTTGGACACAGAAGATGGATATAGTAGGCAGCAGAAATGGCTGTTTTGAACTACCTACATGTACTTATATAAACTCAGTGGGTTAACATGAAACATATCTGATATTTCCAAAAAAAAAACCGGATTTGGCAAATATTCATAATTTCTTAGGTGATAATATACAGTATGGCATATACCTATGTTTGAGATTAAAACAAAATGAAACAGAAAACCCACATGGTATAGCATTAAATTCAAGAATAAGTTTAGTATTATTTCTGTTGGCAACAATGATTAGAATACGGCTTTAATGTCTAATTTGATTCCAAACATATTTCTTAGTGAGAATCTAAAATGATTCACTATCTATGGATTTGATTAAAATAATATTTTGTTAGACTCTAATAGGACGTTAATACCCTTATGAGCCAGGCTGGCTCCATTCGTTGTTCATCTTAATTAGCTAACATTAACCATCATTAGGATTTTATATGGTACAATGCACATTACTTCATAACTTCCACCCAGATCACATGAAGCTAGATCATAATACATGTTATCAATCATCAACTTCCTGGGCTTTCCTAACACCTAGCTTTTATTTTAAAAGTTGAGGTCAATGTTAAGTGTTACACTTCAGCTGAAAAAGTTAAAAAAAAATCAATGTTAATTAACAATGTTAATTAAATGTTAATCATGTAAATGAAAGCATTTTCCATTCACTTGTCTAGTAAATTATCACCAGGTAGTGGCCCATATATTATTTGAGATGACACAGGAAAATGGTATCTACTCAGAGGGAATGGGGAAGAAAATCCGATAAAACAAAAATTTATACATGGAAACTTTTTTTTTCTTTGACATGGAAAATCTATCTTTATTTCCAGAGAACTCACTGAGTGATATAGGGGAAGGGTATAGAAAAATAAAGATGAATATCTTGAATAGTATGATATTTGGAAGGTATTTGGTCCAACTAAGCCTATCCTTCCCTTGCATAAAATGTAGACCACAGACGCTTGGCTTCCATAATTTGAGTTAATGGAAAAAAGGAATTTTTAAACAGTATTTTAATGCTAAGAGTATTACAAAGCAGATAGGCACCCTCAATCAAGAGCCCATCTGGAAAGGTTCAACATTTCTATAGTCATTGCTACCAACACGCAATTAGACCAGAAACTTAGGTCTTCTTTGATTTTACAAACTGTGTTGTGGTTCTGAATTTTAAAGCATCCAGGGAAATCTCTATGTAATGACACTTACTTGAGTCAATCTGTATGCTATATGTCAAATCCTGTGAAAAGACATAGACAGGAATTGTGTGGGTGTGCAACCCTTTCCCATTTCAGTGCATATGTGTGTGTGTGCTAAGTTGCTTCTGACTCTTCTGTAAGTCAGTTGTCTGACTCTGTGTGACCCCATGGACTGTAGCCTGCCAAGCTCCTCTGTCCATGGGACTCTCTAGGCAAGAATACTGGAGTGGGTTGCCATGCTCTTCTCCAGGGGATCTTCCTGACCCAGCCTACGCAATGGCAGGATAGTTCTTTACCACTAGCTCACCACCTATTTCAATGCTACTATATAAAACATAATACATCAGACTCTAAAAACACAAACGTGTCCATCACCAACTCCCAGAGTCTACCCAAGCCCACGCCCATTGAGTCAGTGATGCCATCCAACCATCTCATCTTCTGTCATCCCTTTCTCCTCCTGCTTTCAGTCTTTCCCAGCATCAGGGTCTTTTCCAATGAATCAGTTCTTCGCATCAGATGGCCAAAGTACTGGAATTTCAGCCTCAGGATCAGTCCTTCCAATGAGTATTCAGGACTGATTTCCTTGAGGATGGACTGGTTGGGTCTCCTTGCAGCCCAAGGGACTCTCAAGAGTCTTCTGCAACACCACAGTTCAAAAGCATCAGTTCTTCGGTGCTCAGCTTTCTTTATAGTTCAACTTCACATCCATACATGACTACTGGAAAAACTACAGCCTTGACTAGATGGACCTTTGTTGGCAAAGTAATGTCTCTGCTTTTTAATATGCTATCTAGGTTGGTCATAACTTTTCTTCCAAAGAGCAAACGTCTTTTAACTTCATGGCTGCATTCACCATCTGCAGTGATTTTGGAGCCCCCCAAAATAAAGTCTCTCACTGTTTCCATTGTTTCCCCATCTGTTTGCCATGAAGTGATGGGACTGGATGCCATGATCTTCGTTTTCTGAATGTTTAAGCCAACTTTTTCACTCTCTTCTTTCACTTTCATCAAGTGGCTCTTTAGTTCTTCTTTGCTTTCTGCCATAAGGGTGGTGTCATCTGCATTTCTGAGGTTATTGATATTTCTCTGGCAATCTTGATTTCAGTTCTTAATCTGATCTCTGTAAGGCTGGACCCAAACAGCTCTGTGTATTTTTACCATTTAATTCTTGTGTGTCATCTGTAAGGAGGTTTGCATTTGCTTCCTCATTTGATGGCAAGCTCACTTGTGCAGGTTGCTTTTCAACCTGACCCATGGGACTGAAGAGAATAGTGGATGTTGTGACAAAAAGAGAACTAGAAGCATTAATCCAGCAGTGGATGAACACAGAATTGCTCTCCAGCCCCACAGCTGCACTGGGAGCTGCCTCTCCTGAGCCTCTATTTCCTTCTTTTCCTGTCAATTCCATGGAGACACATCATAACCTTTTGTCCCTTCCTTTCCTGCATAAGTTAGAGTGTGTTTCTGTTGGTGGCAATGCAAGAATCTTAACAAAAAACACCCCTCATGCATGTATCGTTTCTGCAGAGAGAAGACTGGCTCAGGTTTAGAAGTTCCCAGGGGAGGAGACTGTTCCCTACCCATGCCTATTGGAGAGAAAGGGATTGAGAGGTACATATTCCATGCACGGAAGACATCTCTGCTCCACTCCAACAATGCATGTACATTACTCTCAGATTTTTATATTTTGATCATCAACCAAAAACTGCTTGTATTCTACTTTATTTGAGATCTAGGTGTGCTGCAGGTTTATACTGTGTCATCTCTCTGATCACTGTATGATTTTATGCTTTGGGTCCAATTTCCAGTGTTAGGAAAGTGGGAATGATGCCTCTCTCCCAGAAAAGACCAAGTTGAATGATTCCCAGGGAGGGGAAAATGCTTGAAAGCGAGATATCTTTTTGTTGTTGTTGTTGTTGTTGTTTTCATGGATCATGACGTCCTTTAAGGAAAACTGAAATACCTAAGTCCTGTTAGAGATTTTCTCCAATTAGAGTTTCTGATCAGATGAACCAGAAGGGAGTAGGAGAGACTCTCTCTACTCTAGAACTTTTGACTTTTCTTCACTCTTCCTAAGACAGACTGGGATTTGAGACCCTTTGCTTTAGTGTTTACACTTGACAAACATCTCCTCGAGCAACAAAATACAAAGAAACTATAAGGGACTGTACAGAGCTGTATGCAACAGACAAAATATACAAGAAGACCCAAAATGCCAACTGTTACTTCTGAAGAGCCAAAAGCAGGGTGTTGGGAGCAAACGCAGGATACTCTGCATGTCTTCTGCATGCAACACCACCAGAAGGGTCGGCAAACCACCTAAGCCACCTCTTTGGCCCAATCCTTGGACACACCCCTACTCGGATTCCACACAGGGAACCAGCTCATCCCCCACCTCCTTGGGGAGGGGGTAAGGTTACTACTGCTTGCTTTCTCTCCAACCCCCTGCTGTAGCAGGGGCCCCAATAAAAATCTGCCTGAATTTCTTGTCTGACCTCTGATCAGTTGCTATTGATTGGGGAAGGTCAAGAATCCCGGTCGTAACATTCCTACCTAGAAAACACACGTACATGGACACACTCACAAACACACACTTTCCAAGAGGAAACAACTTGGAGAGCTCTCGTTTGCTTTTTCAAACTCCAATACTTTGTCTGATCATAATTCCCCCCTAAAAACACCTGGGTTTATCTATATCCATTATAAGAAAGTAAATTTAAGGGAAATTTTGGCCTTAGAGTGTTTTTTAACCTCTTCTCTGTAATAGTGAAAAAGCAACACCATTTAATTTGCCAGACTACCTTGATAATCAAATGTAAGTCACTATGATTGGTAAACTGGAATGCCCTTCAGGTTGTGTGTCTTGTCCCTCCCTGCCTTAGTAGATATATCCGTTCTGGACCATAGTAACTTAAAGTCTGTGTAGTTGTTGTTGAAAAGCCAATCCCCCAAAGTTAATATCTCTGGGTGATTTTTATTTCCAGAATCTTGCATCTAGATTGGCAGTAGGATTCTGAGGGGAGTTAACAGAAGTGCCAAGTTTGTGGGGTTTAGATGGAAGGCCTGTCCAAGGGGCATACACAGGAGCCGTTGGCGAGGGCTTGAGCAGAGGACCACCAGTAGACAAGGATGAAGGCCCTGGGGACATGGGGTTAACTCTGAGATGATAAACGGAAGGCACATATCCCAGACAGAACAGAGACTGGAATCCTCTGTTGTGCTGGGGACCAGAGAGGTGAGCAAGAGGCAATTTTTGGATTCTGAAATTAGTTACACTTTGTAAGAGACGCTGGTATCCTCGGAAGCCTAGGAAACAGAGGAGGCAAACATTAATTTCTTCCTTTTTTAGTAAATCTAAAGTCATGCTCACAGTGAAGCCAGAGGGAAGGACATGTAGAAATTCTTAACTTGAATCATCCTCCACACTTGTGGAATGTGGGCTCACACGGAATCAGAGAGACCCACAATCACAAGCAGCAGTTTTGATGATGTGATTTACTGCTTGTGACTGAGCTTTTAAGATGGAATTAGATGCGGGAAATTTATTTTTAAGAGGCACACATAATTTGTCTTTGGAATTTTGATTCAAAAATGAGATAAGAGCAAGCTACTCTTGGGAAATGTATACGTCTGAAGCTGTTTTTCCTTCCCACACTGTAGCCCCAAGATAAAACGCACCCATCTAAAAGCAGCTTGCTTTCTTTTGGAAGCATTTTGACTTATATAAACAAAATGCTAAACTAGAAAAAAGGAAAAGGACTATCAATAGAGTGAGTCTCCAAGAAATTTTAACCTGAGAGTATTTTTGAAGATGAAGAAAAAACTGGCAAAATTAGAAAACAGTAAACCTACTTATGTAGATGGGAAATGAGCATATTAGAATTTTCTTCTTTGTAAAGAATAAAATTCTTTGGTCAAAGCATTTTATTTTTTGAAGGAAATATACTTTATTTACAAATAAACGATCCCCATGTGATCTGAATCTCTCTGTTCACTGTCATGCTGCTCCATTCAGTCATTCAAAGGCCCATATTTCCAAAGGAAACTCTGGCTGTGTCCATTGTACAACACTAATAATAACAATGGAAAAGTACAGAAAAACATCGCAAGTACTTTTCACAGTTAACAAACAACATGAGATGTCTCTCCTGCCATTCATGCATTAAAAGAAAAAATTCGAACGAGATGCTTGTTTTTAAATTCAAAGGCCTACAATTTAATTTAGGGTTTCTCAACTCCAGCTTTGGTATTGTTAAAAAAAGATGACGCACAAAAGAAAAATCTGGTCATCTTAAGTAATTTCTCCCTCTTCTTATTACCCTTTTCCCCCTCTCTGGTATTGGGTACAAGTGGCAGGATAAATTTGCAATGTAATTTTGATCTAATGTATATAAAACACTGGCCAAAGAAAGATGATTTTCAGTCTGATGCCATGGGTTTTTGTTTAGGAAATAAACCTAATCGCGTGTAGAGTTGATGGTGTAGAAAACTCAGTTTCATAGTCCAGGGGGCAAACTGTGGGCTGGCTAGAATCTGAGGAAATACTGTTCTGTTCCCCTGCCTTCAAGGCCTTGGTAGCTCTTCGCTTGTAGACTTAACTTAGTCACACTTTGATCTGATGGGCTTTTCTGACTTGCTTTATTAAGTTACCAAACCCTTAAAACCAAAGCATTAAATTAAAGTCTTGGAAGAGTGAAATCTGAAAAGCAACAAAATACTGGCCTCCGTCCATTTTCCCTACCTGTGTCCACTGCTCATATCGCCTGTACTGGCATCACCATTTAAAAGCCAAAGAGGAGACACTGGAAGTAATATGAGTGTGTTGCCAGGCACTGTGCTTCACTGTCATAGGGCTGTTGATTCGGACCAAAAAAAAAAAAAAACAACAAAAAACCGGAATTCTTCACTGAAAAAAAATTTAGTAGATGGATTGGGGGTGTGGGGGAAAGATTCTCTAAAATTCCAGGATATTCTCCAGTCATCCAAGAGATCAATCTTTGGAAATGCTAGCCTTGGAAAGTGAGACGACTTTATGAAGCAAACTTAATTCTTAGAATTATTTGCTATCTCCTTGGTATAGAAAAAGAGGGGTTAGTACCTGGATTCTAGAACAGAATGGAACCAAAGAGTGTCAATGTCCCAATCGCTTCATATAAAATCCTCCTTCTAACTTTTTTTTTTTTTTTGCTGCTGCAAATCGCATGTATTTCTACATTGGAGGCATAAAGAACTTTACTCTTTAAATGGCAGCAACTTAAACACAGGACTTAGAACTGCCACAAATAACTCCCACTCCAGCGCACGCACTACTTTACCCCAAATAGAAAAATGGAGTGTTTGTTTTGATAACTCTTGAAATAGTTTTTCTTTATTTGCGCTCTGAGTCTGAGAACTTTGGCATTTGACTAATTTACCATGCATTTAAGGCTGGTAGCAATATCGGGAAAGAAATATGATAATCACTTGCTGCCACAAAGTATTCTGTATACTGTTCTGTTTTTCAGCTCTAGTTTCACATGTGTTGGTTCAATGGAATATTCAATAGACATTTATAGGAAATAAATTGAGAGATGAATGTAAACCATATGGCATCTGGAGGTTTATTTGCAAAGTCCCTGCATCAAAGCTTTCTCCAGATCACACCATATTAGCTATGTTTTTCCAGTCCAGCAGAATCAGGAAGGTAACCACAGACTTCCTTGATGGAAAACACATGAAAAGCAGAGCAAATTTTAATATGTAGCTGACGTTGCTGGTCAAGGAGCATCCCTTAAAATAATTTTATTACCAGTGTTTTCAGCACATTGTTTAGAACTGCATTAAAAACACGAAGCAAGTTGATCTTGCCTATGATTTCCTTCAAAATTACAGGGCACATTTCTATTTATTTATACTAATAAAAGTGTATCTCTTTAATAGCATTTTCTTGAAACCTCAGGACTACTTTTTGGCTTGGATATGTAAAAATAAATTCCAATCAAAGAGAACCTCAGGATTTAAATATGGCATGCATACAACTGTTCATTAGAATTTTTACAAATAGAAATAGTGTATACAAATACACTCACATATACAAAGGCCACTTTACTAAGCTTTGTAGAATCACATTATTATAAGTAATGGTTAAAAAACATTGATTGGACAGAATGAGAAATGGTCCTCAAACTTAATTTATATATATATGTATATATATACATATGTATATATATAAATAAATTCCTTAACCTTGAATGCTCTCTGTAGTAGGTTACAGCTAGCATTACCTCTGATTTCAAATTAATTCTCATGCAGCCTGTTATAAAAATCATTATGAAATGTCAAAAGCTTGTACACATCTATTTTTTAAGTTTTCACTTACTTTCCAAATAGTTTCCATTTTTCAGTGTCACAGACTTTTCAGCCACTCAGTCCATTTTAACGATTTTTTTTATCACTCTAAAAATTTCCCCTCATTTACAGCACATTTGTGTAAGCCTACGCACATACACGCACACGTTTTATACCCTGGGGTGTGGGTGATATACATCATGGTAATCTGAAAAATTCTGGATTCTTTTCTTTGGCTCATACTGAGTGGCCAAATAATGGGCACAGACAAAAGGATAACATGTTTTGCTATTTAAATAGGCAACAGCTACAGATTGCCATTTATAAATAAATAGTAAAGATTAAAACAATAGTATACTGACCCCCACCGCCACCCCCGCCCCTTGCTGCCCATCATTCCCATTTAGAATAGTTACTAAGGAAAACAGTGCCTCACACTTTGTAGTCATTACTCAATTATCCATCTCAATGAAGTACTCCTCCCTTTACAGGTTACGCTTTGAAATTTATGGCAGTAAGTTAATGCCACTCACAACTTAAAAAAAAAAAAGTATGTGAGCAGCATCACTTAAAAAATATGTGGCTAACTGCTGGAAGCTATTAAAAACCAAATAAACAAAAGAGATTACACTTCAAAGAAATGTCAACAGTTTTTCCTCTCTCAGAACAGATGAGTTTTCTTTACTTATATCCACAGCCACATCTGGAAAATGCTTATGGCTTTATACATCTTTTATGGTAAAATGAATTTATTGAGTTTTAAAATTTTCGTGATGGATTAATGCAATCTTCATAAAAGGTAAACCCACACCCTAGTAAAAACCCGTCTTAACACTGAAAAATGATTTCAATAATAAATAATAGTCCAATGTTAATTTTAAGGAGCAAGATGATTTTGAGAAAGCATTTGGTTAACTAGATTTCATATATTTTTTCTATTAGTACATGGAACTAAAAATGCAGTATCTTGCTCCTTATGACCTATCTTTATGTGGGCACAATTAATTCTTAAGTTGAGGGAAAAATAAAAGAAGCAGTGTGCAAAGCCAACTCAAAAGTTTAACTGAATATACCTATGCTAATGAACTAACAATAGACTTATAAAATAGTAAATTTACCAATAGCCAAGATCTCAAAGGGAAAATTTCAAAAGAGTTACTGGCTTTCCAGTTCTTCACAAAATTATACAGCTTCACTTTCGTGTATTTAAAAGGTGAGATTTAATCTCTCACCTAAAAATACATCCCTGTTCAGAAGGACCAAACAATTGACTTCTCATGCAACACAACATTCTCTTGTCAACTTGGCCCCAAGTTGACAGCCTTCATTTGATGTTGTTTTACAATTAACTGGGTAGTAGCAACTTGCTCTCTGTGCGAGCTTGCCAGAAAAAAAATACTGCCTCTGGTATACAACCTAACATCCACATGTGGGTACATGAGCAGAACAAGCTACGTGTAAATTACTAAAGGTAGTAACTTACAATTTTGATGGGGGCAGGAGGAAAGACTTGAAATTTGGGAGAAGGTGTCATCTTTGTAAGTCAGTCCAATACTTAAGGGGGAGAAAAACCCCAAACCAGAAGAATGTTTAGAATGGAAAAACATAATCTGGACATAAAGTAAGTGGTCTGTAGTCAATAAAAAAGAGAAAGAAAAAGAAAAATAAACTCCAACAAGTCGGCTGCAGAATGGGCAAGTAGATCTATTTTGTTTATTTATAAGTGAGTAACAAGTAGATTCTTTCACACTAACTAAACCAGACAGTAATTATAAACACAGGTTGGTTAAATTCCATGCACCCTATCAAAGGAAACAAGCTTCTTTCTTTTCCAAACATTGTCCTTTGTTTATTGAGCTTCTTCGGAGCTTGGTTTCACTTAAAACTATGTCAGCACACATCTGTTACCTGCTCCCCCCAAACAATGTCAACCTTTTTAAGCTGAACCTGAATACTCATTATACAGAAATTTGCAAGTAACCTAACAGCAATTTCTAGAGTAGCCAGTTAGCATACTGAGTAAAGAATTTGGATTATTTTTGTTCCATTACAGAAAAAAACCCTACATTAGACTGTAATCATACAGGAAGCAAACAGTCGCCGCCTCAGTAGTTTTGGATAATTAGTTACCTAAATTTTCTGAGGTGAATTCAATGTACTTAGACTGAGGCACATTATTGCTTATATTCTGAAAGACCACAATACAATCTTGGTTAACAATGAAATTATAAATATTGGAGTAAAACGTCATTTTAGAAATCATTAGGTTTTATCAGTACAGTACAACTGAGTCCCTCATTTAAGGAACTGTTTTATTAAAAAAAAATGGGAGCCTGTGATATTGCTTATATTAGCTCATGTAAGATATCAGATTTCAAAAAACTTTAACACAGCAGACACTATTAAAACATCATTATTAGAGTTGTCATGCTTGGGTGGTTTCAACTAAAGTGAATTTCATGTATTCACTGGGAGACAGCAATAATAAATCCTGGAGTCTGCATTTCTAAGCAGTGACCTAGAGTCTTACAGAATTGACTTAATGAACAGGGCACTTGGGTGAGTATAGTGGGTGGGGGGTATTGTGGGGAGGGGCAGAATCTGATAAAAGTTCACATGGAAATACACCCATGTCACCCAAATTCCCTCAGGCAACCATTCTAAACAGGATGAGCCTACTCTGACTTTTGTGCCACTTACGGCATCCACATAAGTGATAATGAGGTCAGCTTATCTTGTGCAGTCTGTACCACTCCCCTCAGCCACGGCGAATATGTCTATTGATCACCAAACTCTCTGGAGTCTGAATGGAAAGTCATAGTCTTTCTCAATGAAACACTTGCAATCAATCCATCGGCCAGCATGGTATTAGACTAGGAGTAAGCTCTTACAAGGTCTGTACCCCTAGCACTTTGCACACTATCTGGAACCTGGTGGGAGGTAAAGAAATGTCCCAAAGATAAGACTACTCTTGACTTGCCTCAAATAGAAGGCCACAGTAGTTGGGAGTGATGGCAGGTGCCCAACTGTCTGGGTTCAAATCCCAGATCTGCCACCCACTTATTCTGCGATTGTGGGCCAGTTACTCAACCTCGCTGTTTCTCTGTTTATAGATCAGTTCTCTGATCTATGAAATGTGAGAAATGGATGAGTTCATATAAGTAGAGCGCTTCAAAGAACATCTGATACATAATCGTCACTCACTGCTTGCTACTATCATTACTTTCGTTTATTGTTTACTGAAAGGCTTTGTCTATGTGAAAAGTTCCATGTAGCTTTGCTCATATGCCTATCTAGCACTTGATAAAACACATAAATGCTAGAGACATTTTTCTGAAGCATAAATCTCAGGATATTCATTTCGTTAAAGCACTGAAGTGACTCCCCATTGTTGATGCAACATAGCCCAAAGTAACCTACATCACTTTCTCAAAGGTGAGGCCAACCTCTAATTTTGAGCCTATGGTGGGCTCCTGAAGCTTATCCCTCCCATCTCCCTGCACCCTTACTCTTGGGTCATGCCTAAATACTGGCTGTATGGATGAGCCAGGGGCTCTCATTCATTTCTGCCATTGAGCTGCTGTATTTCCTGTTCAGTTCTGCATGGGCAACTCCCTTCCACACCTGACAAACACAAACTTGTCTTTTGAGACACCGTTCAAACACTGCCTCCCATGTGAAGCATTTCCCAAATCCCTCAGTGAACTGGTTGCTGCTCTGCACATTTTATGTATCTTCATTACAGCATTCTTACACTATCTTACATTGGTCTCTTGCATGGCCTAAATTCCTGCTGCCTTACTTACATATATATATATATATGTGTGTGTGTGTGTGTGTGTGTGTGTACATATATATATCCCTAGTATTTAACACATGGGGATTATTTTTTTTTTGATGTATGAATAATCCTTATGCCTAAATAATATATAAATTTTCTAAGGCTATTTTCCTTTGTTTCTATTTAAATTGTTAAAGCAGAGACATTACTTTGTCAACAAAGGTCCGGATACTCAAGGCTATGGTTTTTCCAGTAGTCATGTATGGATGTGAGATTCGGACTATAAAGAAAGCTGACTGCGGAAGAATGCATGCTTTTGAACTGTGGTGTTGGAGAAGATTCTTGAGAGTCCCTTGGACTGCAAGGAGACCCAAGCAGTCCATCCTAAAGGAGATCAGTCCTGGATGTTCATTGGAAGGACTGATGTTGAAGCTGAAACTCAAATACTTTGGCCACCTGATGGGAAGAACTGACTCGTTTGAAAAGACCCTGATGCTGGGAAAGATTGAAGGTGGGAGGAGAAGGGGATGACAGACGATGAGATGGTTGGATGGCATCACCGACTCAATGGACATGGGTTTGAGTAAACTCTGGGAGTTGGTGATGGACAGGGAGGCCTGGCGTGCTGCAGTCCATGGGGTAGCAAAGAGTCGGACATGACTGAGCGACTGAACTGAACTGAAACTGTTTAATTTCAGGTACTCTTGACTGGTTTTCAACTTATAAAACTAATACATGCCTATGGTAGGAAGTGAAACAAAAGCTAATTATCGTTTTCCCATCCCTGTGAGGTCGTGCTCCCCGATATAACCAAGAGTGTGGTGTACATCTTCACCTTCCTCTTTGCTAATGTGAATATATACAGTTGTACACACTAACGTACAAGTTTCTCTATAAAAATTCTACAGAACAGATATTTTAGTTTTTGCTGGTAATATGGTCTCTATAACAACTTCTCAAATTCGCCCTTGTCATGAGAAGCAGCTATAGACAGCTCCTGAAGAGACATGGCTGCATCCCTCCAAACTTCACAAAAGTAGACAGACAACCAGTCGGATGTGGCCTAAAAGGCCTACTCTACTGCCCTATGATCGAATATTTATGTGCACACATACACGCACATGTTTAATCTGTTAATTTGCCTTTAAGTAACAAACCATACAAAGACACTGGGATTTGTTTTACTATATACTGTATTAACATCCAATAAGTTAATAGAGTCAAATAAGATTTCTTTTTCCTCCAATTTCTTCATACATATATAAAACCTATACACAGTACACATATGCCATAGTTTTAACTAAGTGGGATATGTAATACATATTGTGGTATGTAAATGTGTCTATATTTTCTTTTTGGCGTACTAATTTATTTTTTTTTGCTTACCCCTTGCACATCATAAGTTACCTTGGTACTCATGAGCATTCTTCTTTAATTTCCTTAATGCTCATATATCTGAGTGTGAAACATACAAATTTCTATGTATGTTGTCAGCATTACTAAAATGGGATCATAAGGCATACCTGTTTCTGCATCTTACTCTTTCAGCTCAAAGCTCTCTTGGAAACTCCAAGTCAACAGGGAGAGGACTAATCAATTTTTAGCAGACACATTTCGTGATGTGGATGTGTGACCCCATAGACTGTTAGCCTACCACGCTCCTCCGTCCATGGGATTTTCCAGGCAAGAGTATTGGAGTGGGTTGCTATTTCCTTCTCCAGAGGCTCTTCCTGACCCAGGGATCTAACCTGGGTCACCCGCACTGTAGGTAGACGCTTTACCATCTGAGCCACCAGCGAAGTCCTACCATAAATATTATTACCCATTAATTGGTTCTAGCTTTTGGCTTCTATAAATAACACTGAAATATATGTCTTTGTATTTAGAGGTAAGACAGATCACCAGATATGGGTTTGTTGGTTGGAACCATGTACAAAATTTATTTTTCATGAATGTTATTAGAATTCATTTCCACCTAAAATGTATCAGGTTGCTATTTTCAGTACGTCCTTACAAGCAATTGCACTATCACTTTAAATAATGTCTTTGACCATCTGTTAGGTAGTGAGAGTATCTCACTATTACTTCTGAACACTCATGATCTGGAGCATTTTTTCATGGTTACTGATGATAAAGATATGGTCTTTTTGAACTGTCCACTCATTTTTTGAAACCATAGCTTTTTTTTTTTTTGATACCAATAAACTAGTATCACACTATCCTCAGTTATTTTCATGTTTTATCCCCATTGCTATCAACTCCAGATAAGGCAAACAGTCTATTTTCTTTTAGGTCCTGCTATTTGGGGTCATGGTGGATATAGTCAAATTGTATATACCAAGTGACCAAGGTATACCTATTTTAACTATTTCTCATATAGCCTAAATTCTCTGTAATATTTTCATTTTTAGGTAGCAATGTTAAATGTTCATGCTGCTGCTGCTGCTGCTGCTAAGTTGCTTCAGTCGTAGCCATTGTGAATTTTAAAGGTACTCAAAACAGAAATGTGGTAGCCCACCATTAAAAACTATATTTAATCAACATTATTTACTGAGCTTTTAGTCCAGAACAGATACTGTGCTGAGCACTTTATATACAGTATCATGATATTTAATACAACAATCTTCTGAGGTAGAGGTTTCTATTACCTACACTACGGCAAAAGGCTGTTGGGGGTTTGAGAGCATAAACAATTTACCCAGGCTCACCTTGATCATCCGACTTACTCCAGAAGTTCAGCCTTTAACACCCTGTTATCCAACCAAATTTAAGATACTTAATAGACAAAAAACACTAACATATTTTAAGTTTTTGTTGGAAAATGGGGACATATCTTAAGTTTTACCATAGATAATTTGTCTGATTAGTTCAGAGATTCTATATGAAAGTGAAATTTTTGTCATTTCAGATATTAGACGATTAGGTCCATAATTTCAATGTTAAATTGTGAGTCTAACAGTAGTTGTCAGAGAGCAACCTACTATAATTGAATAGAAAAAAAGAAAAAGAAAAAGCACTGGATTTGGAATTGGGAAATTCAAACTCAGGTCCTGACCAAATCAGCCATTAGCCACGCGATCATGAACGATTCCCATTATCCTCATCTGCATAATAGGGGCCTCGCTGTTTGATGCAACTTCGCCAGGTTTCTTGTGAAACCCCAACAAGATAAAGTGCTGTTTGCTGTTGTTTTCTTCTTCTTCTGAGATTTAACAACTGTATATATTTTGCATATTTGCATTGTCATTTTTGATGAATCCTTTTAAATAAATTACTGACATTTTCCCGTTATTCCATTCTTCATAAATACGTCAGAATATGTCTCTAAAAAAAGAAGGCTAGTAGGAACCACTTTCAAAATCAAAATCATGATTTAAGGAACAGGATGTTATTATGATTACTCTACATAATTCATTTTGAGGAAATCTACTTAACTTCCTTGTACAACTGAATTCCACCTGTATCATAAAGGCACTATGAAGAATACTGTCATGTTCTTAGACTGCTGAAGAGCTTCAGGGAGAAAAAAAAAAACCTCCACAGTACTTATATAATCACCATCTATTCTTTCCATCTAATGGCTTTAAAAAGAGAATTCCTCTCAATTATACTTTTGAGGCAGAGTATCACATTAAAAGCAGGACATATTCAATGATGCAAGATAATATGCTTTGGTCTGTCTGTCCTTGCACACACAGCAGAGGGGATTTCAAGTAAGCAATAGTACTATAAAGGTTCTTCCACTTACAACATGCGAAGAAATGAAATAAAATAGGCACTCCTGGATCTCAGGGGAAGTAAACATTTCCACATCTTTGAATCTGCCCTGTGTAAGCCCATGGCACCTAGGGACAGCCCCACGCTCCCTGGAGGAGCTCAACAAACATTCCTTGATGAAGATAAACACCTGCTGTATTTAAATATGAGATGAAGAAGTCAGAGCATAAATGAATCTAACAATAAACTGGGTGTGTATGAGCACACAGCTACTATTAGCATTATGGGAAATTACATTCCCGCTATTATTATGATTATCATTCTAATGACAAAGGGCTACACACTGTGAAAGGGAAAATTATAAAGAAGAAAGAAATAAATCAGTTAAAGAGGAGAGGGAGTTTAAAATACACATATACTCCTATGCCCAAGAACCCCCCACTAAAACAAAAGGACATGATTTTTATCACTGAAATTATGGCAGGGGTGGAAAGCACGGCCCACACCATGAGATCACAAGAGGAAACAGCTCGAAACTGCCGGAAGAAAATGCACACCATCTTCTCCAAAACTCCTTAATCCTTCTTTCTCCTACCAGAAACACATTTGTCCAACATCTTCTAATAGATGCCTCGCTGCCTTATTTTCTTTGTAGCTTGTTCATATTGATAACCACTAGAGTTAGACTGCTCAAACCTGAGCTAAGTAGAGTGGACAAGAAGGAAGAGAAGGCGCTGAGCAGAGTGTTGCTAATAAGGAATGGAACTTAAAAGCTGCACTGGCTTGTCCAGAGTTAGGAATTTACCTATTGAGGAGGCCCACTGTAAACTGGATTTTGAACTAATTAGGCCGCTTTCTCACACTAAGCAGTCATTGCTGTAACAAATAACCCCTTTTCCCAATAAACTATTGCAAGTGAACACCACAGTTTGAGACTAACTTTCTGGATGACACTGTGAAATCTCCAGGAGGTCTGTGCTTGCTTCAATGCGTTGCACAAAGGGCAAACTTCTGAAGTCCAAGCCAGGGGTGAGACTACCTAGAACATGGTATTACAGTGTGGCCTGGAATGGGGAGATCCTTCTCTAGGTGACAACCACTTACCAACAATACTTGAGGGAAAAACAAAACCACCTGCTTTATTGTCACTGAAGTGGCACCCCAGTCAAAGAGGAAAACGCTTCCAGAAATAATTTCTCAGGATAGAGGTCTGACGGGAGCTGGCAGGTAACCACTTTGGTAGATCTTTTCTGACCCACCTGTATGAGGATGGTTGGATGAAACCAAACGAAGCACCAGGTCAGCACACAGCTTAGTAGGGCCTCACGCTGTGAGTAAGGCAGACAGATGGGACACTGGGAAACCCAGGGCCTCTCATTCTTTAAATGCCCAAATGTTTACCAGCTGACCTTCCTCTTTACTGCGGTCTGGGAAGCAAGGTGCATACAATAAAGTTCAAACCAATCAACTGCTTTCAGCTGTTCTTGTGCAATGAATTTTTAAACATTTGGTCATTAAGGCCAATATATATGCAGGTCAGTTTCTGAACAGGATGGGAACAGTTTGGGAGCAGATGCCATGGTAGTGCCTTGTGGAAAGGGGGTGGGAAGGGAGCACAGAGGATGTTTATACTGCTCCACCCAGCAGGTTGAATATCTCCCAGCTCTTTGGCCTCCCAGCCCTCCCTTTCCACTGCTTCAATGATCAGGAATAGTTATTAACTTCTGTTGCCACTTCTTTTCATTAACTGAATGGCGGCCTGAAGACCATGAAGAGGAGACCCCGGGCTGGTTTTCTGTTAAATGGACCCCTCTCTGAATAGTCTGAAGGTGGTGTAGCTGAAAATTGGCCTTGTATGTTTGGTGAATGGCACATTGATTTGTTAGTTTCTGAGCAGTCTGTGCTAGATTCTTCAACTTATTTTTGAACATCAATGAGCTGAAAGCTTTCAGGGGTAAAGAATTTAAATCACTTAACCATTTCCCTTTGTTGCATTCTGGTGGCCATATGTATGGGGGTAGCTTTAATGTTGATAGTGGCGGGGTGGGGTGGGGGGCGTCAAACACAAGATTACATTGAAGATGGTAAGAAAAAAAAATAAGATGTAGTATCCGACCAGTCAGTTTAAAAGGTTATCTTTGTTAGCGCAGCCCAGTGACCTAATTCCAAATAGTTGCATTCCTTCTGAGGAACTTCTAATAGCAACATTCACGAAATTTTATATGTTATAAAATATGCCTTGCCCCTTCATGCCCCCAAACCAAGCAGGAGGGGAAGCTGCTGGAGTTTATGTTTTATGTTAGGACATACATAAAATTTCATCTAGAAGTTACCCCAACAAATAAAACTCCAACGTAGCCAGGTATGTTTGGATGGTGGAAAAACAACCAACCACAGCTTGCTGATAAAATTTTAAAACGTAGTGGTCAGGGAAAGGCAACAATTTGCTTTATAAGGTACAGCTGGTTAGGTACAGGGTTTTTTTTTGTATGACTACAGCAGCTGGCAGTTTGGTTTAAATTATATCTGAATAGCTAGTAATCTTGATACTATCAAAACTGCAACAAAGCGATAAAGCCAGGGTGTTAAACCTTTTTTCTTTTTTTGGTGGTAGCACAATTCTGTACTCCTTACAATATTCACCAATGATTATTTAATCCACACAAATACATTTCTAGTACTCAGTCTTAAAAGTATTCCAACCTAAAGATTTCCATCGAGAAAAGGAAAGGTGTTTTATGAGAGGAAAATCATTATTGACAGGTATCTTTGTAGAATAATGGCTGGAAGGGAGGTATGCAGAGAGTTGTCCACATCTTAAGTAACCAAATATCTAAAAATTGTTAATATGTTGGTAGCATGTGCTGATATTTGTATGCACTCAAATATCAAAATTTTCTTTGTAAAATCAAGGTGAACTGGTAAACCAGTGGCCTCGCGACAAGCTACGTTAAATGTAAGAACATTTACTTTGAAGGTCTCATTTGAGAAGAAGCCAAATTATAGAAAATGCTTATGGCAAAATCACTGAGAAGTCTCTCAGTTTTTCCTACAACAGAAAGCTATGTGTATGAGAAAAGTAAGATTCTTTCAATGGAGAAAGAGAAATTTCAGATTGAAGACGTAAATTTTTAAGGAAGAAGGATATACAACTGCTCTCCCCCGACATATGTGGAAATATGCTACCCTTCATTATGGAGGGTAAGGAAGGAATGACCAAGAGAAGACATCCGAAGGAGAGATGGGAATTTTTTCTATTAACATAACTTCATAAGTACAAGGAGATAAACTAAGAACAATCATCAGGTCAGCTCACTTCTCCCTGTTATCAAAATATTTTCCTAAATCATGACTGTTTCTGACAGAACTGTAAATAAGAAAACGAGACTCCTTTTAATAGCTTTAACCTGGTAAGTGACTTGTAAAATCTAGCTCTGTGGATTTAGTTTTTAAAAAAACTTATGCCATGCTGCCAGGACAGTTTATGTTTAATAGCTGTCTCTTCATCTCTCTCTCTCTTACACACACAGACACAGAGACAGACACACAGACACGCACACACACACAGACACAGACACACACAGACACACAGACACACACACAGACACAGACACATACACAGACACACACACACAGACACACAGACACACACAGACACACACACACAGATACACACACACAGACACACACACACAGGTCTGTGCTCCCTCTGTTGGTTTTTCAGTAGCAGTTAATTCATAAATTTCATTTCAGAGGTCCCACGCCATAGCTGGGCGCTGCTCTAACTACAATAAGAACAAGATGTGTCATTAACTCAACATCATGCTCCCTTTGAACAGAAAGTCATTCTGATTTCATTTCTTGCAAATAATTCAGAAAGCAGAAGATGCTTGGTAACATAGCAGAGCCATTTCAGAACTAAAGATGACTCAGAATGCCCCCAACATATCAGGTCAGATGTGTTTTTCAATGTATAAAAAATAGTTCTCCTATCCATTGAAGTTGGTGAGAAAACATATTAATGGAATAATTGATTTTTCCATACATTCTCTTAATTGTTTTTGTCCCTATGAGAGCTGCAAGCTTAACATAAAAAGGACAGAGAGTACTAAAGTAAGAGACAAATCATTTTCGTACCCCAGTCAGGGGAATTTAAAGGTTGGGAAAAACCTAGAATTTCATTTATCTTCCTATTTAAAAAAGTAAGTTTCAGAGCCAAATTATTCTACGTACTTCATTGTTATTCACCGTCGTTTAGTCTAGCAAGGCCTCCTATGGCTCTTAACTTATGGAGAAAAGCCCATTCATGAGGGGTGTGCTATTCTTTAAGTTTTTTTCTTCTTCTTCTAGCCATTCTCTAATTTTGTTTTAGGCTTCAAAAGCTAGAATATTTATGCTGAGAATTTTAATCTCAAGCATATCAGTATTTCAGACTCCTGTGTCTGTGGTTTAAATTATCTAGTTATATATCGTGAAACTTCATAGATCTTTGTAGAGATCTGCTCAATGTTAGAGAAGGAGATTCTTTCTAAAAGATGAGTAGACAATACTCAGAGCCATTACTAAATGAGTATTTGCTATGTGCCAGGCATCATGCTAAGCTCTTCATAGGCACTGCCTCATGTCAGTTTCAGGACCATCTTTTAGGGTTTACCAGAGCCATTATCATCAGTCTCATTTGGCAGGAGACAACACAGAAGATGAGAGAGATCAAATACCTTGCCTAAAGTCATAAGCCTGATGAGAAAGAGAGCTGGGCTTCAAACCCAGAGACGGTAGTGCCAAATCCTTATTCACCGAACAGTGGTTCTCCATCTTTCGTGAGCAAACAGATCCCCTAGAGATGCAGTTCAAGTTGCAGACTCTGTCTCAGTAGAGTGGGACCTGTGATTCTGCATTCCTGATGAGCTCCCTAGTGAGGCCACTGTTGGGGATCCTCCTAGAATACTTTGAATGACTAGGCTCAAGGCCAGCGGTTCTCAAACTGTACTGATTTCAGAATCACCTGAAGGGCTTTTCAAAACACAGATTGCTAAGTTCCATGTCCAAGGGTTTCTGATTCAATAAATCTAGAGTTCAGTTCAGTTCAGTCGCTCCATCGTGTCTGACTCTCTGCGACCCCATGAATCGCAGCACGCCAGGCCTCCCTGTCCATCACCAACTCCTGGAGTTCACTCAGAGTCACATCCATCGAGTCAGTGATGCCATCCAGCCATCTCATCCTCGGTCATCCCCTTTTCCTCCTGCCCTCAATCCCTCCCAGCATCAAAGTCTTCTCCAATGAGTCAACTCTTCGCATGAGGTGGCCAAAGTACTGGAGTTTCAGCTTTAGCATCATTCCTTCCAAAGAAATCCCAGGGCTGATCTCCTTCAGAATGGACTGGTTGGATCTCCTTGCAGTCCTAGGGACTCTCAAGAGTCTTCTCCAACACCACAGTTCAAAAAATCTAGAGTAGAATATGCTAATTTGCATTTTAAACAGTTCCTAGGCGGTGCTGATACTGCTGGGAGCACACTTAGAGACTTGCTGTCATAAGAATGGAACCTGGCCAATGAGATAGATTATAATTCTGTAGGCACTGGGAAGGGATGGGAAGGAAAGTGTTCTCTATCATCCCAGGTGAATTTATAATCAGGTAAATTGTCAAAATATAGTTCAAATGTAGACTCTACAAGTAGTATGTTACACTGGAGTGTAGTGTTCTTTAGTAAGGCACATAACAGATCATAGCTTATTACCCAACAAATACAATAATACTTTATATTATTCAAAGAATATACATACCATAGAGAACTAACCCCCCACCCCGACCCACAACCACCTTTAAAAAAGGCTTTAAACTGGCTTTTGGTGGGCGTGTCTTTAAAGCTTTATAAACTTTTCAGAGCAGTAACGAAGGTGGCAGTTTGACATCTGGTGAGTTTTTAAAATATATTTTTGGTGTCAATGTGGTACACATTTCTCAAAATGCTGACTACTGAAGAAACATCCACTCACCCCTGCTTTGGGGTGCATTTCCATCTGATGGCTGTGACGCTGCAATCACGTTGACAGGATGTTTGAGATCCGTGTGTTCACTGCTCTGGCCAAGCTAGAAGAACCAGAACAGAACCATTTCTGGTCAGAGGATCATTTTCAGAGACATCAGCTGAGGCAAGCAGCCCTGAGTATCTTGCTTGTCTTCCGCCAACAAGTCCTATCTGCACACACACACCCAAGGCAACACAACATTGCCCTCTCCCCTTGCAAGAACTCCAGTTCGTGTGCTCTCTGCTCTCTTTCTTGCATCTAGGTTTGGGCTGGACATTGCTGCTATTAAGTAACTTCATCTCTTATTTAAATAGGCTTGAACCAAACTTTATGGCCAAAGAGGCGCTGCCTGTAGGAGAAGTGGAGACAGAGTGCATATTCCTTCTGAAAACAATGTGATTGTCTACTCACTATACACACACACACATACACACGCATACACACACATATGCACACATACACACGGAAATAAACCACATCTCCATGAACATAAGTCTTATTCTCAATCCCACCAATTAGAAAACCGGACACATTTGGCAAACATTCTAAAATATTTCAGAGACACAGTAAGTATATAGAGCAATGTGACATATACAAGCATATATACCACCTAAATTAGGAAATTAAACAGCATTAATAATTTAAATTCTTGGTATCCCACTCTTAGATCTTCGCCCTCCCCCCTACCTTGGTAAACAATATCATACAGGGTTGATATTGTTTCCTTCTATGCCTTTAAGCTATTATTATATACAGATGGATACTGAAGGAATAAGCAATATTGTTTTGGAGGTATGAGAACTTTACATGGTGGTAACAAACTCCAAGTATTTTTCCGCAGTTTGTCTTAATCGCAGAATCTACTTTTACATGAAGTATGGCTCCACCCCGTTTATTTTCATGCTCTGTCACTTTGTATGATATGAATACACTGCAATTCAGAAACACATTCTTTCACTGATGGACATATGCATTGTTTCCATTTTAAAAATTGTAATAAGGTTACAGTGGATATTCTTTAAACTCTTGGTACAAATTTGCAGGGTTTTCTTGGATACAATATGGATTTGACTAGATGTGGACTTGTGCTCACTGGCTAATACAGTAGCTGCTTATTGAGCCCTTGTAGCTACTGAACATTTGGAATGTATCTAGTCTGAGTTGCGATGTCCTCAGTTTAGTTCAGTCACTCAGTCGTGTCTGACTCTTTGTAACCCCATGAATCGCAGCACGCCAGGCCTCGCTGTCCATCACTAACTCCTGGAGTTCACTCAGACTCACGTCCATTGAGTCAGTGATGCCATCCAGCCATCTCATCCTTGGTCGTCCCCTTCTCCTCCTGCCCCCAATCCCTCCCAGCATCAAAGTCTTCTCCAATGAGTCAACTCTTCTCATGAGGTGGCCAAAGTACTGGAGTTTCAGCTTCAGCATCATTCCTTCCAAAGGACACCCACAGCTGATCTCCTTCAAAATGGACTGGTTGGATCTCCTTGCGTCCAAGGGACTCTCAGGAGTCTTCTCCAACACCACAGTTCAAAAGCATCAATTCTTCGGCACTCAGCTTTCTTCACAGTCCAACTCTCACATCCATACATGACTACTGGAAAAACCATAGCCTTGACTAGATGGACCTTTGTTGGCAAAGTAATGTCTCTGCTTTTCAATATGCTATCTAGGTTGGTCATAACTTTCCTTCCAAGGAATAAGCGTCTTTTAATTTCATGGCTGCAATCACCATCTGCAGTGATTTTGGAGCCCAAAAAGTGTAAAATACACACTGGTTTAAGCAACAGCAGGAAAGAAAGAACATAAAATATCACTAATAGAATTTTAGGTTGATTATATGCTGAAATGATAATATTCTGGATATACTGGTCTAAATAAAATACATTATTAAAATTAACTTTACCTGTTTTCTTTTACCATTTTAAAATGTGGCCACTAGAAAGCATCACTTATATTTGTGGCTCATATTTTATTTTCTTTAGATAGGGCTGGCCCAAACAATTCCCAATGTAGTTAAACCAATTTAGTCTCCCATGAGAGATGTTAGGAACTACCCCACATTCTTGATTCTGTGTGATATTGTTATACTCTCACATTTGCTGTTTTAGCTGTGAAATCATTTCTATTCATGGTATGATTTTGCATTTAATTAATTATTTATGAGGTTGAGAATCATACATATTTATTGTCTATTTTGATTTCTTCCTCCATTGATGTCTCTTGCCCATTTTTTAATTGGGTTATTTTTTATTTTCTTATTGATTTGTAGGTATTCTTTATAGTCTCCCCTTGTAGGTCTTAAAAACTTTTTTTTTCATGTTCTCTTTTGATATATAGAAATGCTTAATTTAACATATCCATTTATTGACTTTAGGAACTTGAGTTTCTCAGTAAATAACACTTTGAAACGTTTTAACAGAGGTAGAGGTTTTTAAATTTGTTTTCATAACTGCTTTATCCACAGCACATAGAACAGGGCCTGGTGTGAATAGGCACTCTATAAATATTTGTGGAATGCAGTTATATCACCTAGCTGTGGCTTTCTCCAGTCCATACTACGCCTCTGTCATCAGCTTCCTTCCTCAGGATCTAGAATCACTTTCCTGTTTAGCTTAATGTAGCTTGCTTTCATTCTCTTTGAAGCTCATTGGTTTCATATTTTTCACTCTACTTACAATTTGTACTTACACTGTTTCTCAAAGTTCATTGCCTGTAGGAGGAATTCCAGAGGAGGTTAAAAATTTTGTGTGAAAAATAGATTATCACAGATAAACAGGGTTTGGGAATGAATGGTGGACAACTTTTGGTATTACAAGACTTCTGGACCTCTGACCAGTGTGGACCAAGCCTCTCACCAACCTGCCAATGTGATTGTGAACATCTAAGAGAGGGGTGGAGGTGTGTTGCATTTCCCAAACCTATTCTACCAAGAGCATTTGTGTTTAAAGAATGATATTATAAATCTCCTGCTCCAAAGAATATGATATTTTTAAAGCTATGGCTGGACTTGTTGGAGGACTGAATTAAAAACCTCAAGACTGCAACTACATACAAAGCAAAATATTGAATGTGTTCAATAACTTGGAAATACCAACTTTTGAAATTCACACAGATTTAACTCAAATACCTGTATTTTTCAATATAAGTTGCTTTTTCTACTAATTTTAAATCACTACCCTGTTACAATGTCTGGGTAGGCATGTCATCCATATTAGAGGCTATACATAAAATTCATGTAATTAATAGAACACACTAAAAGTTAGCTTTTGTTTTCAAATTAGAAAGAATATTTTTTTAAATAAATGCTTTTCAATATTTGTGTACCTTTTGAAACTTCTTTTGCATCAACAACTTAGCATAGGAAAATATTCTTAGTCCTTTTGTTCTCTTTTATTCTAAATTAAGCACTTGCACTGAGAAAACATGTTCTCTTTTAACATTATAGAAATTAAGATAGGCAGAAAAGCACAAGTAATAAACCTGGACAACGTGGGAAGAAAATGTTAAATTTATAAAATTCTTTTTCATTTGTTTCTAGTTTTAGGCTGCTAACTATCTGTTTGGGAGGGGTTAGAGATGGCATGACAGAAAAAAAAAAAAAAAAAAAAACCAGCCACAAGAAGGCATACCAATTTGCTGAAGCCAACTTTGAGGGCAAATTGGCAATACTTATGAAAACTAAAAATGGACATTCTCTTTGGTCCAGTAATTCTATTTCTTGCTATCTATTGTAGAAAAGAAAAATAAATCAAATTATGTACATTAGGATATCTATTCAGAAATATTCACTGAAATTTTATTTGTCATCGTGAAAAACAGAAAAAAAATGTACTGTTTAAATGTTACTAGAGGAATACTTTTTAAAACTTGATACAGACATGAACTAAGATGAAATGAAGACAATAGTCTGTAATAAGAACAAAGCTGTAAGACACATTTTGAGTTGTAGAACAAAACATACAAAATGATCCAATTTGCTTAAAAAGAACATGAAAGTCATGTATCTCTACAGACATATGATCTAAATGTAATAAGTCAATATAGTATGAAAAAAGCAATAGTTACATCTGGTGAGATATATGAATCAGAAAAGACAGTCAAAGGGAGATGCAGAAATAATTCTTGTATTGATTCCGTAACTACACATTAATGAAAAAACAAAATGTTATTTAAATTCCTGTTTAGCCTTTTACATTTCTAACTGGACTCAAATTTTAACTGTAGCTCAAATTTTATTAAACCACTCATAGTACTAGTCTTTGCTCCCAATAGAAAGGCACAGCTGATCTTTCTCTACTTGTCATTTGGATATGCATACTCATATTATTTTAAGACCTATTTCCTGAAGATAAGGGGCATAAATGAGAGAGAAAATGGTGGTGGGGGGGGGAGCCATTCTCTCCACAAGAAAACAAGAGCACATTTTGAAGATTCTCCACTTGACGATTTTTGCCCAGGATGGGACATGTAGAAACATATTTGCCAACAACAAAGCCATGGCTGGCTTTTAGAAACAGAGAAAAATAAAAGCGGCCCTGAAGTGAAATGCCTTTGAAGACTACCTGTTGTCGTCCACTGTCAACATTCCTCCCCTGGAAAAGAATCAGCGAATATATATGCGGTGGCTGCATCCCCAGACTGGGCACTAGATTAAAAACATGCCAGCGCCAAGGCATGAGATGCATGCCAGATCTGAGTATCGTGGGCTGTAAAAGCAGGTAGAGGGGCCTGCTCAGTTGAAACCTGCAATTGGGTATTAGGGAGAGCAGAGAGGCGTTCTGGGGGAATTTATGAACCTATTTGAACATCATAAGTTTGAAATTTCCAGACGAAATTGAGCCTGGTACGGTTCCATTTATCACACTTTCCATTTCAGGCTGGCGGGGATGGAGGGAGTTTAAGTGACAGTGTGCTCACCCTCACCCCCAGGCCACCTGATGAAATTGTGGAGCAGAGCCTGCCTGACACGTAGGAAGCAGATGAGGAGAGGGAGCTAGCAGCAGGGGGACGCGGGATGAGGGCGCGTGGTGCTGGCACTGAGCAGGTAGAGGGCTTGATGGGGCAAAGAGGCAGGGAGGGAAAGCAGCCAGGAGTCTGTTAGGAAGACCTGAGCATGAAAAGAAGAAGGCAGGCCAGCAATGGAAGTCTTTGTGCCAAGAGAAGGATGCAAAGGGAAGGCAGGAAGGAAAAGGAAGAAAAAAAGAAACAAACAAACAAACAGCCCAGCTTTTCAAGTACATTGAAAGTGAAGTGGATGTTGATTGAGAACAGCAATCAGTCAGAAAAGTCAGAACAACAAAAGAAACACAGAAAGGGACTGCCTGGAGGAAGAAAGTCTCTGTTGCATTTTTATGACTGCTTTTAAAATGGGAGAGAACAGTAAAGGTGGGTGGACTGATTTCAGCATCTCTAAACATGTGGTACCTGCTTGGCTATGGCCAGGATGTTTGCTTGGCTGCCTATAGAAACCTCAAGAGGTAGCTTATCCATGCCCATCAGACGTGGAAGCTGTTCCTTGATACAGCTGTGCTTCACTGGACAAGATAAAGGGACCAAGACTAAGAAAGTTCCTGCTTAGCAATTTAGAGAATTTTTCCCCCTTCTGTTTGACCTCAGGCTACTATTTCTCTCTCCCCTTTGAGTTTCTGTTAAACACAGTCAAGATTTTTAGTGTGTTTTTGTTGTATTTTTCAAGACCTCCCTGGCCCTCCCAAAAAGTTACCTTTGAGAAGAACTGATCATGGACTCCTAGAAATTCGAAACTGGCTTGTGTTAATCCAAGGCACATTTTTTTTTTTTTTTTTTGCCAGGGTCACTTGAGACACATCAGTAGTACCAGTTTGTTTTGGAATCACATTTAGCAGATTTTTTTTTCTAAACTATGAATAAGTCTGTGTTTTTCATGAAAACAAAGAGCAGATTTTGCAAACAAAGGCGGTCATTTATCCCCTGAACGAAAGTGTTTTGTATGTAAACAATATGACACTTCACCTGAGAAAATTAGTGAGTAATTAATGAGAGCAGATTCTGCCTATATCCATTGTCCACATCTACTGTAGTAAAAAAATTTACCCTTGAAATAAAGTATAGTGTTTCTCCTCAGAGTCAGAGAAGTATCAATCATTTTGTGAAAAATCGATAGTTTGATAAGCAGTTAACATATGATTCTTTCAGATAGAATCAAATGTTTCCTTAGATTTTCAGATAACTACATTTTATTCCAACTCACATGTAGTGTATTAGAAATGGTTCCATTCGAAGCTACTGCTGAGGCAACAAAGGAAGACTCTCCAGCAAAGCTCAACAATGCACCTTTTGCACAGAAGCTTTTGCAGAAAACTCCAGACCATAGTCCACAACAATCACTGTCTCATGAGACTGCCCAAGTTTAAGTGATATCTGTTAGTACAGGTGGTCATGCAGAGCTGTCAGTTGTTTTCAAGTGCTTCACAGAGCATGCCAGCTACCAAGAACGTGAAAAGAGAAGCTGGTTCAAGAGTGCAATTGATTTGAAAATGACTTAACGCTCCGAGCCACGCTTTAGACTTATGGCTAGCCCGTTGTTCTCTGAAATTCAGAGGGGGAGACAATAAAATTAGATGCTCCTTTGGAATTGAGTGTGCTGATCCAGCACTTCTCCTGGCTCCCTACCAAGAGCATAAAATCTGCGCTTTAAAAACGAAAGCGGCGCTGCTCTGATTGGATGGGATGCCGTCAGATACTCCTATGGCTTACGCTTCACTTGGGATCAACTGGAAAAAGTGTGCTAAGGATCTCTTACACAATTACAAAATTTCACTTTCAATGCAAAAATATTTTGCAGGCTAAATGAGAAGTAATACCACTCCAGAGAAAAGCATTGGCTGTCTCCCAGATTAATATGGGGTTATGGTCCGTGATTGGGTTAGATGAGGTAAAAATTTCCCACCACTCTTCCAGATATACAGGAAATTGTTGTGCTTGAAATAGATTTGGGCTAAGTAACTAATTAAAAGAATTTGGATCAAGAAATGTGACATGGAATGTGATGTAGATATTTCCAGTTCTTATTCAGGAAACCTTATTGCAAAAAGGTTGAAAGATAATTGAGAAAATAATTTATATGGTGGTGAGAGTTATTTGTGCGAAGATAAAATACAGAGTCCTTTTCATTGAGATGGAGAAGCTGCCAAATAGCTCTTGGTGATAATTCTATGCACAAAATTTTCATAGTGGGCTTCAGTACCTTGCCAGATGAAAGCTTTTGCTCAGTTTAAAGTTGGAAAAGAGATTTGAGTCTCCACCAAGGATAATGTGTTAAGCTTGGTAATTAAAGACTGTTTTTCATAAATAATGCCAAAAGCACATTGGGAACATTGGGCTCATATATTACTGTACTTTTAAGAAATCAAGGGCCTAATAAATTCTTGGTAGGATCACAGACACACATGTACACACACACTCACCCCATTAACATCAGGATATGACATGAAATTACATAATTTTTCTAATCAAATATTATTAAATGACATGAAAGAAAACCATGCCTATGGGGTCTGTAAATAATGACCAGTCTTTAAAATACAAGCTTTATCAGTTGCAGAGTCCAGTGCTCCTCAGATTGTGTTCTAAGATCTGGTGCCAGTCCGTGGTCAATCCACAACAAAATAAATACAGAAATTGAGGCCAATAATGTAGAAGCAATTCTAGCAATCAGACAATGACTGGAATGTCATCATTTAAAATGAGCTTGTGTGTCCTACCATTTCAATTTCTATTTTGTATTTACTGTACTTTATGAACACTTAAGCCTAAAATACTAAAAAAAAAAAAATAGTTTCCTCCTTCACAGACAATTTGAGGAACACTGACATGAACCATTCATTGTTTTAAGCAACACAAGGCTATTATGTGAATTCACCTTATCCTTGTGTCTTGAGATGGTGCATAATTTAACCTCAGCTTAATTAGGAACACAGTCAGTGGTAACTGACCAGTGTGGTTCTCACTGACTCACACTCATCTCATTCTCCCCTTCATTTGCCCTACTTTGCCCCCAGAGAGGGCTTCTCTCTGTCCCTCGGAAACACCAAATTCCATCTTGTCTTTCACTCTTTCCACTTCCACTTCTCTACGTCTGTAATGCTTTTGCTCTCATTCATCCAAAGGACTGATCTTTGCTATGGACATCTCAGCTTCTATGTCACCGCTTTAGCTGAGGCCTGTCTAACTCAAAACTGAAAAGTAACTCCCCTTCAAGTCACTCTGTACTATTCTCTCAATGCCACTATCTTGACTACTATACCTTTAAAATTGTTCATTGTCCATTTTTCCATACCAGATTGTTAATCCAATAAGAGTAGGAAACTTGACTGTTTTTTTCTCACTGCTGTGAGTTCAAAGCCTAGAGCAAGATAGAGCGTATCAGCATAGAGGTTCATTGAAGGACACTAGACTAAATATTTACATCCTCCTAATAGAGTGTAACCCCCTCAAAAACAGATTTCATTTTATTCATTTATATGTTTCTAGCATCTTAGCACAGTGCCTAGCACGGAGGAACTACAAGAAAAATGCCGTTTGAAGACAGAAGTGAATAAACTTCCTCCTGGGAACATCTATCTGGGTATCCCATGTGGCCTAGGACTCAAATATTTGCCTCTAAACCCATCACCCATAAGATAGACAACTAATAAGGACCTATTGTATAGCACAGGGAACACTACTCAGTGCTCTGAAACGATCTGGATGGGAAAATAATCAGTCGCTATGACTCTTTGTGACCCTATGTAACCTGCCAGGCTCCTCTGTTCATGGGATTCTCCAGGCAAGAACACTGGAGTGGGTTCCCACGCCCTCCGCCGGAGGATCTTTCCGTCCCTGCATCTCCTGCGCTGCAGGCAGACTCTTTACCCACTGAGCCACCTGGGAAGCCTCTCTCTCTCTCTCTCTCTCTCTCTCTCTCTCTCTCTCTATATATATATATATATATGAAGCTTATCTTACATAAGAAATAGAATCTCAAGTCATTTGTATAGTACATGTTGTTAAAATATAAATAATAAAATGATACCTCTCATTGTAGGGAGATGATGATGCTATAAAAAGCACCCAAGAACTGAAACCCTCAAATGGAACCACAGATTCATGTTTCTCATCTAACATTCGTGCTAGGGTAGATGCAGACTGAGCAGACAGTAAGTAAAATCCTTAGTTTTGTGTTTCATACTTTGCTTCATCTTGTTGACCTTCCTCTATTTATGAAACAAAACCTTTTAAATTTAAATGGATAAAGTGTTTACAAGATACTACACTATATTAGTATACTAACATGATTCCATTGTAAGAAAATAAATTGGGTTAAAAAAAAGAAGAAGAAGAATCCATGGTAGCCATTGCGGGAGAGGAAGGTCTTCATGTATCTACCAGAATTCCCCTTCATGGGAGGGCAGTTAAGACAACCATGAAGGAAATGAAAGTTTTTCATTGTTGGGTGCAAGGTCTACAATTGCTTCTTAGTTAGAAGAACATGTTTAATTAATTTTTTTAATTAAGAATTTTTAGCAGTAGGAAAAATTTGCACACATACAGGAAATGGATAATTATTTTAACATTTGGTGGCCTTTTATTAAATATTCTGAAAAATATAAACTCTGGAGATGCCAAATTTTGCAACATGATCTTCTTCAGTCTGTTACTATACAGAAGTAAGCAGCTGAGTGGAAAGAAAAGCAAAGTTTCTCTGCTCAGAAGAAAGATGGCCTTTATTTATCTGTCCTCCCATGCTTTTCCACTCACTGCTATTTTAGAAAGATTACAATTGCAAAAGTTTTACTTATGGTATAATATTAGACCAGATTTATTAATAGATACCCTTTTTTTAAAAAAGGATTAAAAAATGAGTAAGCTAAATAACAATAAAAAATATAGTCCATTTAGGTTTACTACATGTTTATTCAAATTAATGCTGTCTGTACTGTTGATTAAAATTTCATCAACTATGTTTCTACATACAAACTCAGTGATTATTTTGATTTTTTTCTAAGAGTGGATAAAAATACACACTGAAATACACAGGAAACCTAATGTAAAGCTTTACCATTGGAAAGAAAAGCATTCACGTCTAGTCAAGCCCAGGAAAATGAAAGGCTAGAGGCTGTAGGCATCAAATATAAATATACTGGTTGCTGACTCTGGAAGTTCTGGTTGGTCTAATGGTGTCCTTTACTAAACGTGCGTGCTTAGGCCAGAATTTTAATGTCTCCGAGTCTTGTCTGCAGAATGATGAGGCAGTGTTACAGGAACCACTGTGAGGGGTTAAAAAAGTGACATGTCCGAAGCATTCAGTGTCATATACTCTTAATACAGATTAACTATTGTTAGTGGTACAACTTCAGAAGGTCCTTTCCTTGTCAGGTATCTGTCTCCCCACCATTAAAATAAGATGGCCAACAAAATCTGTGATTCTCAAAGAACAGGCTTGCAAAACACTGGTATTAAAATCAAGACAATGTAACATGGTGACAGGCCACAACGCTGAATATAAATTTGAGTCTCAATCTGAAAATGAAGCTTCCATTGTAAAACTCATCCAAATCTTTTCATTAAGTGAAAGAGAACATCTTTGTTTAGTGTTAGGATGACTTGACAACTCCCTGTAATTTGAGAGGAAAAACAAGCCTCAATCCTTTGACAGGTGGTGATGAGAATTTGGTACGTTTTTATTCTTTTTTATAGCATTTCTTTCTTATTACCGTTTATGACAATTGATACCAGTTTCATATTTACAATAATACTTTAAAAAAGCGTTTTTGAACGGGAATTGCTGAAAAAGGGAACCTTGTGAGTGCAGTCTTTTGACCCACACACAGCCGTGTTAGAAAGGGCCTTGGGTCTGGAATAATTCCTTACTGAGAGTCCCCATAGCCTGTGCTGGCCCTGTTATGTGTTTCAAACTCAGTGTGTGTTCCTTGGTTCTGCTTAAGTGTGTACATCATTTGGAACCTGGCCAGCTTCACCACTCTGTCTCCTTCAGGGAGGGGATGGGGTCCTTCACGCAATGGCACAAGAAGGGTTTGTGAAGGCCAACTGCCCTGTGACAGCTGCTAGCAGGGTCTCATTGGCCTTGACGGCTGAATGCCCAGGACTGAAACAGATCTTCCTCTGTCTCTTCTCTATGTGAGTCAAGCACTGCTCCATCCCTTGCTCAACGATGTGGTGTTTCCCTTGCTGACTCTGATACCCAGATGCAGTGGGCAAAAGTGCTCAGATTTCTATTGTTCATGATGGGTGGTAGGTTTTGCTTCCCTCCAGCCCCTAAATAATGACTGATTCAAAGAAAAACAAAGTAACATAGTACAAGCAGTGTGCAAATATAGCAAAAATCTTGACCTTGGCTTGCTTGAAGTTTTGAAAATACTGGATTTGGCTCAGCAGTAAAGAATCTACTTGCAATGCAGGGAACATGGGTTCGATCCCTGGGTTGAGAAGATCCCCTACAGAAGGTATTCTTGCCTGGGAAATCCCAGGGACAGAGGAGCCTGGAGGGCTACAGTCCATGGGGGTCCCAAGAGTTGGACACGGCTTAGCACCTAAACCACCACTAACATATTATATTTCTATAGGGAGGAACAAATTCTCTCTGGTGACTGTCTCAGCAAGACTGGCTTTAGGTAGTCAAGTGCATTCTGATGGCTTTACACTTTACCAGTCTGGAGTTTGGCTGGGGGTGGGGTATGGGTATTTCTTTGTCAGGATCAGACAGATGGAGAGCATCTTGAGGATCTTAAAGGGAAAGGCAACTCTACTTTCAAGTGCTTTAAAAAAAATACATAAATAAAGCACCATGCACCCACACATATATAAATACAATCGGATCACTCCACTCTACCCTTCCAAGAAACACCAAGGTAAAGTAGTAAGACACCTCACCCCTCTATTTATTGGCTTTCATTGCGGTAAACACACACACATACACACACACACTTAGAATTTACCATCTTAACCATTGTTAAGTCTACAACTCAATGGCATTAAGTAATAAACAATGTTGTAAAACTACCACCACTGTTTACCTCCAGATTATTTATCATATCAAAGAGAAACTCTAAACTCATTAAATACTTGTTTCCCATCACCCCTTACTCTAGCACCTGATGACCTCTAATTCTATTTTCTGTCCCTGTGAATTTGCCTATTTTAGGTACATCATAAAAGTAGAATCATACACTAATGTATTCTTTTCTGTCTGGCTTATTCTACTTAGCGTGCTTCCAAGGTTCATCTATGTCATAGTATGTATTAGAACATAATTTTTTTATGGTCAAGTATTATTCCCTTGTATCTAACATATTCTGCGTTTTACCGATCCATTCTTGTGCTGATGGACACTTGGATTGTTTCCACCTTTTGCTGACTGTCAATAATGCTGCTCATGAACACCATCCCCTCTATTTAATATTCAGACAAAATGTTCTTTCATTTTCTTTTAAAGACTGTCCTTGAGTACTGTATTAGCTGCCTCTTGCAGCTTTAGCAGATCACCACACATGCGGCTGCTTAACATAGCAAAGATTTATTATCTTACAGTTCTAATTACCAAAATCAATCTCAGTAGGCTTAAAGACAAGTGTTAGTAGGGTTGGGTCTTTCTGCAGCCTCTAGAAGAGAATCTATATACTTGAATTTTCAGCTTCTAGAGGCTGTCTGCATTCCTTGGCCACTTGTCCCCTCCCCATGCTGACTGGCTGCCTCTCTCTTACAAGGCCTCTTACAATTATATTGGGCTGATAGGATAACCCAGAATAATCTCATAATTGCATTGACCCAAATTTAATCACATCTGCAACATCCCTTTCACAACATACCCACAGGTTCCAGGGATTAGAACGTGGGTATCTTTGTGGAGTCATTTTTCAGCCTACCACAATGGTTTCTACCACTAGCAAGACAGCAGGAGGGATCTAGAGGGGGCAGTGGTATTTTCCCATTACTTAAATGGGATGAGCTTAGGGTACCAACTGCCCTAGGGATGGCCCCCTGTCTGAGTCAAGATTGCAGAATATGAAGCAGAGAACAGTCACACCTGAGCAGTCACAGCTGGGACACCAACTCAAGGGTAATTTGTTTAGGCCACCGAACGGATGGGAAACAAAGACAATAGATCCTATGTTTCTTCACTGCTTACTAGCTGCCTGACATGTGCTGTCTCATTAAACCACAAAACATGACCCTAAGGATACATAGCAAGTATAGGCTGAAGCTGGAGATGCAGCTTTCTGAGCTTTCTGCAGCTCCATTATGACTAGGTTTATGTGACTTTCACTGGTATCAGGAAGAAGTTGCAGGTTCTACTCAGTAGAACTCCTGAGTGTGGCTCAGCAGAGGCATAGTCAAGGATCAGCAGTGTCTGCACCTAGTTGAGGCTTTCAATTGACCATTATGTCCACAACCCTCTATCCACAACTGCAAAATGCAATGCTCTGAAAACAAACAAAAAAAATACTTTCTTGCTTCTATTGGAAGCAAAAATGTCACCAGACCTAAGTTAACATAAGGTGATTCATAGATTTCATTAATTTCACTTGGTATAAATATTTTGCTGAAGAAGTTCTAACATGTTTGATTATGGTATCCTGCTCTGAACCCCGGATCCTGAGGTGTTTGTTAGAAAAGGTGTGGTATAAGCATCTTTGTGCCTTTCTGAAATCCAAACGATTCTGAATTCTCAAATATATTTGCCCCAAAGGCTTTTGGATAAAGGATTACGGACTTGAATTCCCCATTAGCATTTCATAGTCAGTTCTGAGAAATACAACATGAGGGTACAGTTAAACTCTTTCATCCACAACTACTAGAGTGCATGTGTCTATGTGTGCTCAGTTGCTCAGTCATATCTGACTCTTTGTGACCCCAGGGACTGTAGCTCACAGGCTTCTCTGTCTATGGGATTTTCCAGGCAAGCATACTGGAGTGGGTTGCCATTTCCTCCTCCAGGGGATCTTCCTGATCCAGGGATTGAAGCCACGTCTTGCACTGGCAGCTACTAGAGAACCAACCCCAATTACCTTAAGAAGAACAACAACAAATGAAGGAATTTGACTGACTTTCATAATTTAAAGGTACCCTTCAGGTATGGGGGGGTCCTAGGGGCCCAAATGATACTGTTTGGTATTCCCCGATTAAACCTGTAGACTTTATACTTGAGGATATTCTTGTACCACACGGCAGGAATGGTAACAAGCCTAAGTTCACATCCTCATAGCTTATTTGAAGGGAAAACATTTTTCCCCTTCAATTTCAAATATCAAATTTCAGGGAGTACCTGACGGACATGGTTACATGCTGATGCCTAAACCAATCACTCTATAGTGACATGGCTTTCTGGCTAGCAGGGGTTACATGTGCCACCTGGTCACTGTGGCACAGAGATCACAGAGGTGTGATTTGCCCTATCACCCACCCCTAGGGAATAGGGAAAATTCATAACCTAATTTTGAAAAGTGAGGTGGTTTTCTAAGAAGAGGGAGAAGAGATTCTGGGTAGATAAAATAAATATCACTACTTTATTTCACTAGATACTGTTACTAAGTGTTTACTTGATACCAAATACGCAATTACTAAAGTATTTGATTTTTTTAGAAAAAAAAAAAATTGTTCAAGAAGTAGATAGTTTGTATTTTGCTCTCAACTCACAGTGAACAACATTATTAGAAAACTTTCCTACTCTTCGGAGCTAGGCCTCTGGCAACCATACTGTAGTCAGTACTCTTAAATATCTGATCCAAGATGAACCAGTTACATTCTTTCTGTTAGAATCAGGAATGGAAGTGAAAAGCTTCTTGACTGGAGAATGTATTCTCAGGAGCCATGGGAGAGTCTTTAGTCTTTCATCCCTATAAAGAAGCTGAAAAAGCTGACATGCAGAGAGAGAAGATTCAAGCAGTAGAGAAGGAAAAAAACAGGACAAGAAGAAGAGAGAATGCTGGCCAGGTTCTTATTGAATACTCATTTCCTCATTCTCATCCCCTCTAGAACATCAGTCTTTCCTGCCCTTGGAAGACATCCTGCATTTGTAAAATACTTCCATTTATTGCTTAAGATGGCATACCTTGAGTGGGTTCCTGTTTCTCATAATAAAAGAATCTTAATGAAGCTGTTTTATTTCAGCTTCCTATATATGAAATATTCTTGATATAAAAATGATAGAAGTACTATACACTCTGAAAAAAGTCAAATCCTAATCATAAGTATCTGTATATTTGCATAACATGAGGACATTTACTTTAACTACTATCAAATTCAATATAAAGTAAGTGGGAGTTCACCATTATACAAGACATTTAAGAAGATTCCTTTTTATTTTGATCACTAATTTTAGGGAAAATAATCTCTCTAGAGGATGATTTGATGTTAACTAACTAGATTGATGATAAATAGTTAACTAACTAAAGGGTGAGTTGACCATTGTTAAGGTGATCACATTAGTTCTTCTAGGATAACACAATTTAAGAAAAGGAACATGCAGAAAGTAATAACACATTTTGCTGCTCAGTACACAGTATGCAGTATCTCTGGGCCAGACTGTGTATCATCTTCCTGGCCAAACCTTGAGGTTGGTAGAAAATGTCAATACAATGATGAAAGAGAAAAGCTATCCTTAAGGTAATAAAGCCCCAGAGGGCAAATTTATTACCAATCCACCCAGACAGCTGCAGAACAAGGAGAAAAAATTAAGTTTAAAATGAAACCAGGAGCTTACAGAGAGTTTTTCATTCATGTGACATGATTTTGTGATAAATTACTTTAATGCTTTCCAAACCCTGATAAATGGATTGATATGATAAAAGATTTTGTTTTGCGGCTTATTTACTCCCTAAAATTGCATTATGAAGTGGGAAGGGTGTGAACTCTTTTATACCACTAGAAAACCATTTAGGGCACTGGATTGGGGAAAGTAATAAGAATAATGACTTGAAGGAAGATTTCTAAGCCTCTACACACCTGAAGACCTTACCAGAATACAAAAATCACAAAGACAAGGGATTAGAAAACAAACACCCAAATAAAGAGCTGTTAACACTTGCATGTATGAGGATTATGCTAAAATTCCTGTGTCACTGAGCATGCACAATCACAGAAAATGTAGTAGAGAACCGTGGATTTCCGCATGCGGTCTTCAGACCAGCAGTAGGCGCATCACCAGAGAACCTGATAGGAATGCAAATTCTCAGGCCCTCCCCAGGCTTCCTGAATCCATAATTCTGAATTATGTTTTAACAAGCCCTCTGGGTGATTCTGATGTGCATCCAAGTTTCAGATTCATTTGAACAGAGGGAAGAAGGTCTTTGTAGCTGGGCAGATGTGAGTTCAAACCAGTTTTTCTTCTTACTGGTTGTGTTATTTTGGACATTTATATAATCTATGAAAGACTGAGTTTCCTTACCTATGATACATGAAAAAAAAAATGCCCACCTTATACCAATTCCTACAGTACATTAAATCTCATTTTCTTTATTGAGAGAGCTTGTTATACCTGACATATTCAAGTAATGGTACCATGCAATTATCCCATTTTATAGAGGTTCTATATGGTAAATACAGGCCATAAGCTAGGTCACTTGAGTCCACAAACCATAGTTCTCAGCTACAACACTGATTGCTTCTCCTAATGCTGAAATAGTGTTTCCTCTTCCAATTTCACAAGCATCATCTTAATGGATGTATTTATTCTCTCCAATTACATAAGGAATTCATGCCTAATGTAGGAAAAGATAGAAAAACACAAAATATGGACTCCCAGAAAAAGTTATCATAATTTTCTGACTCAGAGATAGATAACCACTACAAATTTCAGTCTTACAAACCAATCTTTTGCTTAAAATATCTTAAATGTTGCTTTTTTTCCCCCACTCAGAATATCAATAATTAAGAGCCCTTCCGTCATCTTGATAAATGTATCTATGAATTAGAAAGCAATTCGTGCTATATGAAACACTTTAGGATACATGCTTTAAACAGAAAACAGTGTATTTTCAAAATGTTGAGTGTAATTAAAATGGGCTTTAGAGAAGTCATCCCAACATCCATTGCTCCTTTCTTCTATTCTGTTGCTGCCAACCGCAGGCCCAACACTAGCAATGAGCCCTAATTTGTTTAAACCGATAAAACTGATCACATTTCTCTAGCCACACAATTAGTTTAGAAAAGTGTACTAATCAAAGCTTTTCTATTTCCTTTGAATTAGAAGCATACTAACTCTAAGCTAGCTCATGAATAAACGTATGATCCAAGTGTGCCCAGTTAGAGGGAAGCTGTGGACTTTTTCTTGAGAGAAAAAGGAATGAAATTGGGTCATTTATAGTGATATGGTGGAGAAGGTGAGGGCAACCTTCTCCAGTATTTTTGCCTGGAGAGTCCCAAGGACAGAAAAGCCTGGTGGGCTACAGTCCGCAAGGTCACAAAGCCTTGGACATGACTCAGTGACTGAGCACACACAATGATATGAACGGACCTAGAGTCTGTCATGCAGAGCGAAGAAAGTCAGAAAGAGAAAAACACTGCATATTAACGCAATATATGGAATCTAGGAAAGTGGTGCTGATGTTTAGGGCAGGAATAGAGATGTGGACAGAAAGAATGGATGTGGGGACACAGGTGGAGAACAGGAGGATGGGGCGAATGGGGAGGCAAGCCTGACACATACACTACCATGTGCAAAATCGATAGCTGGTGGGAAGCTGCTGTTAGCGCAGGGAGCTCAGCTTGGTGCTCCGAGATGACCTAGCGGAGTGGGGAGGGGATGGACGGGAGGGAAGTTCTAGAGGGAGGGGCATGTGTATATACATATAATAGACGATGCACTTTGTTGTACAGCAGAAACTAATGCAACATTGTAAAACAATTATACTCAAAAAAAAAAAAAAAAGAGATTTTCCTCTAGACTTAAAGGAACAAAGGTGTGACAGGGAGGCATTAACAGTTACATTACCAGGAGAAGAATTAGATGAAAACTGACTATAGAGATGGGAAGGTGAGTCTCACAGAATCCCTGGATCAGTTCAGTCCTGAAGCCTTCAATACACTAATGAGTTTACTCCCTGGTGGCTCAGATGGTATAGAAGCTGCCTGCGATGCCGGAGACCTGGGTTCAATTCCTGCATTGGGAAGATCCCCTGGAGACAGAATGGCGACCCACAGTATGCTGGCCTGGAGAATTCCATGGACAGAGAAGAGTGGTGGGCTCTAGTCCATGAAGTCACAAAGAATCAGATACGACTGAGCAACTAACACTACACTTTCACTTTTAGTTTGATTCAATTTGATCTCTTTTTCCTATTACTTGTAACCGAAAGTATCTTAACTTATACATTAAGTGTAGAAACATGGAATCCAGAATTTGAGAAGATACTAAGAGTTTACCTAAGTTGACCTAAGAAGTTCCTTCATTCCAGAGGCAGCCTGATTTTATACTCATACAATGCTCTTCTCCCATTAACTGGAGTAATTTAATTCTATTAGCGTTAGCCTCCTAATAGTCTCTGGGACCAGCCTTTTCTACATTATCAATGAGATATTAAAAGACTTAAAACCTTTTTCTGTTGCTGGTTATGATAAAATAACTGTACTGTACTGAATCCCCTCTCCCTCTGTATACAACTATAAAATAGGACAAAATAGATGTAATAACTATTTTCAAATGTTGGAAAAAAAGCTAGATTGCATCTCTGAGAGAAGGTAAGAAAACAAAGTGAGACCCATAATCACCATTTCAGCATAAAGACACTTGCAGACTGTGGTACAGGGTGAGGAAACCCAAACAGAGTTGGGGAAAACACAAGCCCTTAAAAATCTGTTTAAGGATCCCCTTGAGCCACTGACCAAACACTAAACATCTACACAATAAAATAGTAGTCACAACATCTGTCATAATGTAAATAATTATTAGAGGAATGGATGGGAAGATGTCATTTGTGAGGAGAAAGATAATTGAATTAAAATCCTAGGAATTATAGAAATAATGGAATTATCAGGAAGGATTTTAAAAGAGCAGTTACAAATATTTCCAAGGATTTAATAGAAATTATGAACATAGTGAGGGGGAAGTAAAAACTCTTATTAGTGAAACAGAAGCTATGAAAAGAACCAGACAGGACTTGCAGAAATGAAATTATAATATCTGACATAATAATTAACTGAGAAGCATAGCATCAGATCAGATACTAGAGAAGAAAAGATCAATGAATGTGAAGACATAGTAACGGAAGGTATATAAACTGAAGCACATGGCAGGCCAAAAAAAAAAAATAAAAAAGGAAAAGAAAATGCCATACTAAGGGGACTGTGGAACAATATCCAGTCTGACTAACATGCATGTAATTGGAGCACCAGAAAGAGTCTGAGAAAGAAAATTTTTAAAAGAAATAAGGGTTAAAACTTTCCAAATTTGATGACTATCAGCTCACATTTGTGAAACATTCAGTAAATCCAAGCAGAGAGAAAAAAGAAAACCACACCTCAGCACATTATAATCCAATCACTAAAATCCAATAGTAAAGACAAAAATCTTGAGATGTCACAGGGAAAAATAAGTATAGGAGAACAAGGGAAGAATTTCTCCTGACTTCTTACTGGAAACAATGCAAACCAGATGACCAGGAAACAAATTTATTCAAAAATAGCTGAAAGTCAACTTCTCTTAATGGTGGAAAAGTATAATGTTTATGTTCAATCTTTTAGGTAAGAACTATAATATATTATATTTTAAAAGCTATTTAAAGACACTAAAAACATCTAAAAGCAGATAGAAACCAGAGCAGAGTTTAATCTCAAGGACTGCAACTGTAAGAAACAAGAATCTGAGTTTGAAAGTCTCCAGTTTAACAATATTGCTTAACTCTCGTGGCTATGGCTGAGAACCAGGCAGGGGCAAAACACTGTAGCATTCCGGCTAAAGGCACCAGAGATCAGATTACAGGTGTAGGAAAGAAGCTGGAAATCTAAAGGGGAAATATGGGAAAGGTGAGATTCTAAGAAAATGTGAGACCCCAACATAAGAGCATAAAGAAATCAAATTACTTATAACTAAACTAGGAGGAAGTTTGGGGGTGGGAGATGCTCAAGAAAGAAGGTAGAGATCACAGAGAAATACAGTCTCGAAAGACAGAACTATATGAAATCTGATCTTGGAGTCTGACTCTTTAACTGGGTGTATACTGTAACCATTTGAAACCATACTGACAGAAAGGTGAGATGAATGGCTTGAGATGTGAGAATACAGAATTTGAAGCTGACTGAGTAGCTGTGAATTAGAGATTAATTTCTCGAAACAGGAGACTACAAAGAGAGAAGTCCTTATTTCAGAGGATTTCAGCTCTGGTTTCAGTGACATTTTGCAGGTACTGGGAACATATTTTTGAAAAGCAACAAGGAAGTCATAAAACGGATATCAGTAATTGCATATATACTGAGTGAATGTGTACAGTTTTAATTCAGGAAGTTTAATGTCTCCTTTAACAACAACAAAAAACGGTTTTGAATAATCCTCAAAAGAAAATTACAGTTGCTACCACATACTGCAAACAGTGTTCAGTTTTCAACTAAAATTTACCAACAAGAAAATGAACAGAAAAATATAGTCCATATTCATGGGGGGAAAAAGCAGTTGAAAAAATACTGACTCTGAAAAGACCCAAGTGTTGGATTTACTAGGTAATACTTCTAATCAGTTATTATAATTATCTTGCAAGAATGGAAATACATTCAACAATTAAAGGAAAATATATTAGTGAATGAACAGAAAATTTATATAAAAACACGGAATCAGTAAATAGAAATTCTAAAGTGGAAAAGCACAATAAATGCAGTAAATAAAAATTTGCTACTTGGTTTGAATGGCAGAAGAAACATTACACAAAATTAAGACAGAGCAACAGAAGTCGTTAATTGTGAAGAAAAAAGTTTACAGAAAAAAATAGAGCCTGAGATATGTGTGTGTATGTGTATACCTAGACGTATATATATATTTATATATATTATTTAGCTTATATGCAGAGTACATCATGAGAAACGCTGGGCTGGAAGAAGCACAAGCTGGAATCAAGATTGCTGGGAGAAATATCAATAACCTCAGATATGCAGATGACACCACCCTTATGGCGGAAAGCAAAGAGGAACTAAAGAGCCTCTTGATGAAGGTGAAAGAGGAGGGTGAAAAAGCTGGCTTAAAACTCAGCATTCAAAAAACCAAGATCATAGCATCCAGTCCCATAACTTCATGGCAAATAGATGTGGAACAGTGGAAACAGTGGCTGACTTTATTTTGGGGGGCTCCAAAATCACTGCAGACGGTGACTGCAGCCATGAAATTAAAAGACGCTTACTCCTTGGAAGGAAAATTATGACCAACCTAGATAGCATATTAAAAAGCAGAGATACTACATTGCCAAGAAAGGTCCATCTAGTCAAGGCTATGGTTTTTCCAGTAGTCATGTATGGATGTGAGAGTTGGACTATAAAGAAGGCTGAGCGCCAAAGAATTGATGCTTCTGAATGGTGGTTTTGGAGAAGACTCTTGAGAGTCCCTTTGACTGCCAAGAAATCAAATCAGTCATTCCTAAAGGAAATCAATCCAGAATACTCATTGGAAGGACTGATGCTAAAGCTGAAGCTCTAATACTTCGGCCGCTTGATGCAAAGAACTGACTCATTAGAAAAGACCTTGATGCTGGGAAAGTTTGAAGGTGGGGGAGAAGGGGACAACAGAGGACCAGATGGTTGGATGGGATCAGCGATTCAATGGTAATAGTTTGAGTGAACTCCAGGAGATGAAGGGCAGGAAAGCCTGGCATGTTGCAGTCCATATATATATATATATTATTATATATAGTATAATGTCTTCCTTGTTGCTTTTTCAGTCTATCCCCTTATGCTTGAATAATATGGCTACCACCAAGGGATGAGGTAGGGATGAAAACTGCTCTTTCTGTAGTTTTCTGCCTCTAAGGATTGCCCACCCCAATCATATATATTATAAATATAATTGTATATATAGGGAACTCAGTAAACTTAATAGTTTATTGCCAGAACCGTAACAATAGAGACTGGGACTTCCCTGGCGAAGGGAAGATCCCACATACTGCAACTAAGAGTATGCATGGTTGCAATGAAAGATTCTGTGTGCCGCAACAAAGACTCCACATGGCATAACTAAGACCCCACCACAGCCAAAGTAATAACCATGAAAAAATACCGATTTATTGGATAACATTAGGAAATATAAATCTAGATCAGGTACACGGAACAAATACAGCTAGATCCCTTTGTAATACTGCATGAAAGTGTAGACTCCTCATGGATTAAAGATGTAAAGGTAAACATGTAAAGTAAGTAGAAATCAATGTAGGAGAATAATTTTAGGACCTAAAGTAGGGAAGAATTTCTAAAATAAGTATACCCAAAGTGCAAGCTGTAAGCAAAAAAACACAAAACAAAACATAAATTTGATTATAATAAAATCTAAACATTTGTTCAAATGCAAGATGTAATGGGCAAAGGTAATGGAGAGGTGGCAGATTGGAAAAAATGTTTTCTGTCCAGAACTTCTACCCATCAAGAAATAGAAATATCAATGGAAAAACAGGTAAAAAATATGAAGAGACACTACGGAAAATTAAACACATGTATCAAGACATCCATATTCATTAATATTTAGAAAATGCTTATTTTTTAAAAATAAATTTATTGACTTCAATTGGAGGTTATTTTAGAAAATGCTTATTAAAATAATAATGACTCAGTTTATACCCATCATATTGGCAAGGATGAGACAGGTAAATTATGCAAATTATTGGAAGAGTTCTGGGAATATAGGAGCCTTCAGACACCTGAAACAGTGTAAACAGGAGGAACCTTCCTTGGGTGGCATTTTGGAGAACTAAGTATATTTATACCCTAAACAGAGACAATTGCACTTCTAGGTATATATGCTAGAGTGGGTCTCAACACAGGTTAAGGGAAACCTCTCATACAAGAAGGGGTTCCTCTTAGCTTTATGGTAGTGAAGAGTTGAAAGTAACGCACTTGTTCATTGCTTGATTAAAGGACATAAAATTTATGATGGGCTCATGCTTTGGACTATTGTACAACCATCAGAAGCAATCAGGCACAAACAAATCAGCAAATATTAAGAAAATTCCTAAAGAAGTTATGTAACATGGTACTATATATATAAACATATATAGAATGAAAAACAACACATGCTTTACCAGTTCATTTCAGTTAAGTCGCTCAGTCATGTCCAACTCTTTGCGACCCCATGAATTGCAGCATGCCAGGCCTCCCTGTCCATCACCAACTGCCAGAGTTCACTCAAATTCATGTCCATCGAGTCGGTGATGCCCTCCAGCCATCTCATCCTCTGTCGTCCCCTTCTCCTCCTGCCCCCAATCCCTCCCAGCATCAGGGTCTTTTCCAATGAGTCAACTCTTAGCATGAGGTGGCCAAAGTACTGGAGTTTCAGCTTCAGCATCAGTCCTTCCAATGAACACCCAAGACCGATCTCCTTTAGGATGGACTGGTTGGATCTCCTTGCAGTCCAAGGGACTCTCAAGAGTCTTCTCCAACACCACAGTTCAGAAGCATCAATTCTTTGGCACTCAGCTTTCTTTATAGTCCAACTCTCACATCAATACATGACTACTGGAAAAACCATAGCCTTGACTAGATGGACCTTTGTTGGCAAAGAAATGTCTCTGCTTTTCAATATGTTGTCTAGGTTGGTCATAACTTTCCTTCCAAGGAGCAAGCGTCTTTTAATTTCATGGTTGCCATCACCATCTGTAGTGATTTTGGAGCCCCCCAAAATAAAGTCTGACACTGTTTCCATTGTTTCCCCATCTATTTGCCATGAAGTGATAGGACTGGATGCCATGATCTTCTTTTTCTGAATGTTGAGCTTTAAGCCAACTTTTTCATTCTCCTGTTTCACCTTCATCAAGAGGCTCTTTAGTTCTTCACTTTCTGCCATAAGGGTGGTGTCATCTGCATATCTGAGGTTATTGATATTCCTCCTGGCAATCTTGATTCCAGCTTATGCTTCTACCAGCCCAGTGTTTCTCATGATGTGCTCTGCATGTAAGTTAATAAGCAGGATGACAATATACAGCCTTGACATACTCCTTTCACTATTCGGAACCAGTCTGTTGTTCCATGTCCAGCTCTAACTGTTGCTTCCTGACCTGCATACAGGTTTCTCAAGAGGCAGGTCAGGTGGTCTGGTATTCCCATCTCTTTCAGAATTTTCCACAGTTTATTGTGATCCACACAGTCAAAGGCTTTGGCATAGTCAATTAAGCCGAACTAGATGTTTTTCTGGAACTCTCTTGATTTTCCATGATCCAGCGGACGTTGGCAATTTGATCTCTGGTTCCTCTGCCTTTTCTAAAACCAGCTTGAACATCAGAAAGTTCATGGTTCATGTGTTGCCTAAGCCTGGCTTGGAGAATTTTGAGCATTACTTTACTAGCGTGTGAGATGAGTGCAATTGTGTGGTAGTTTGAACATTCTTTGGCATTGCCTTTGTTTGGGATTGGAATGAAAACTGACCTTTTCCAGTCCTGTGGCCACTGCTGAGTTTTCCAAATTTGCTGTCATGTTGAGTGCAGCACTTTCACAGCATTATCTTTTAGGATTTTAAATAGCTCAACTGGAATTCCATCACCTCCACTAGCTTTGTTCGTAGTGATGCTTCCTAAGGCCCACTTGACTTCACATTCCAGGATGTCTGGCTCTAGATGAGTAATCACACTATCGTAATCATCTGAGTCATGAAGCTCTTTTTTGTATAGTTCTTCTGTGTATTCTTGCCACCTCTTCTTATCTTCTGCTTCTGTTAGATCCCTAACATTTCTGTCCTTTATCGAGCCCATCTTTGCATGAAATGTTCCCTTGGTATCCCGAATTTTCTTGACGAGATCTCTAGTCTTTCCCATTCTAATGTTTTCATCTATTTCTTTGCATTGGTCACTGAGGAAGGCTTTCTTATCTCTCCTTGCTATTCTTTGGAACTCTGCATTCAAATGGGTATATCTTTCCTTTTCTCCTTTGCTTTTCACTTCTCTTCTTTTCACAGCTATTTGTAAGGCCTCCTCAGACAGCCATTTTGCTGTTTTGCATTGTAGTATAGTATTCACTTTACAAGAGCACTTACTAATTAAAAAAGAGGTCATCAATGGATTAGAATGATTACCTGTTGTAGTGGGAGAATGGGAGTGAGTTCTGTGAATAAAAGAGAATACATATATAAATGAAGAAAAAGGAGACTCACACAGACCAAGATGGCGGTGTGTGATGATCAAGGAAACAAGATGAACTCTGTACCTTTTGTCCAGCCTTCCCTTACTCCTCTCACCTCCTGAGCAGAAATACAAATATTATTTTGTTACTTATAACTGTCTAATGACTTATCATGATTCTTCAAACCAAATCCAGACACTAAGCTGGACTATAGGGTCCACTTTTAGCATGTCAGTGCCTAGAACAGAGGCTGGGATACAGGCAGTACTGTTTAAGAGTGTGCTGTAGATAAAGAGTGAGGGAGCAATAATGTTCACTGGGCTCTTACCATATGCATTTGTCTTATTTCAAGAGCTAATTTGCAAGCCCAGAAAAAGCTAAGATCTACTTGCTTGCCTTTCCGTGTCCCAAGTAAGCAGAACTGCTCAGACCCAGTCAGTGAAGGGCTTTTTCAGTAATACAAAATTATAACTAAAATTATCTAGGACTACAATTAGTTTGTGGGGAAAAAAAGTCTCAAACTTGAAAATGTTAATTAATGTTTAAAAATGTTATGTAATGACAATCCCAATGACTCGTATCTATTCATTTAAAGAAGGTTTCAATAGCATCCCTCCTTGGCAAGACTCAATGCCCTTGGTCCATTAAAGAAGTACTTTGAATTATCAAATATGTTGGAAAGCTATGATATATACTTTCTTTTATATATTTTAAAATTCTTACTCTTCTACCAGTTAAGTCTGGCTTTCCACCAGTTGGTCTAAATTAGATTTTACTGTATTTGGCAGTTCGTTAGTATTATATAAATCACTCTCTTATTAACATCCTCTCACCACTAATTAGTTAAGGGACCATAGCCACTGCACACATGTAACTCCCACTACCTTTATGAGGATTAAACATTCATACCTTAGGGCAAAATTGGCATTTAACAAGAGAAATTGTTTCATGTGAATTAACCTTGAGGATGGGAGATAAATAATCCAGAAGGTACATGAAGATTCCAGAGTGTCCTCATTGGGGATTCCATAATCTTAGAGTGGCCCAAATAGCAGTGACATATTGAGAAATTTAAACTACACTGACTTGTGTACAGTCTGTACTATTTATGTTCAAATTTTCAAGTGCCCAATTCTGAAAGAATGCCTGGTTATTAGAGTACACAGTTTGGTGGAACTCATATTGCAACTATGGGCTTCACTGCTGGTTCAGACGGTAAAGAATCTGCCTGCAGTGCAGGAGATCCAAAAGATTCCCTGGAGAGGGGAATGGCTACCCACCCCAGTATTCTTGCCTGGAGAATCCCATGAACAAAGGAGCCTGGCAAGCTACAGTCCATGAGGTCACAACGAGTCAAATACGACTAAATGACTAACACATACTGTAACTACAGAGGCAAAGCATACTCATATGAGATAAACTATTTAATTTCATGCATTTAAAATTCTTCCAATCATATGCTGATTATTTGGATGCCTGGTTAATAGTGAAGAAACTCCGGGGTTACTTTAAGTAGAAAATAAGTTCATTTTGGCTAATTTTGTCAAAGGTTAGAAAGCACTGGAGTTTGCAAAGTTGCACACACAGAATTGCTAATAATATTATGTGCCAGGTATCATGTTGAGAATTGTATGAAAGCAGTCTCTAACCACAAAGTGTTATTAGAATACATGCAGTGAACAATGGAATGAGACCTGTAAGCTGCTACTAGTTTAAACAGAGAAATTCTGCTCAGGATGGAGGGGATAGGGCAGACAGTTCAGTAAGATTCCAAAAAGGTAATGTTTAAGCCAAATTTTAAATGGGAGAATTGAGAGGTGGAGCTAGGAGAAGAAATTCCAATAGGAGAATAGGAAAAAGAAAGTTATGGCAGCTCTGAAGTATAAAATAAAAGAATACTGGCAGCGAGGGCTGCCAATATTGTTAAGGCTAGCACACAGAGAGGAGGAAACAGGGTATGTATACAATGCTGAGTTTGTTTTGTGAGGAAGAGAAAAACATAAGAAATCACCTAAAGGGGCTTCTCTGGTGGCTCAATTGCAGAGAATCCACTTGCTGAGGCAGGAGTCATGGGTTCAATCCCTGATCCAGGAAGATCCCACACACTGTGGAGCAACTAAGCCCACGTACCACAACCAGTGAGCCTGCATTCTAGAGCCTGGAAGCTGCAACTGTGAAGCCCACACACTCTAGAGCCTGTGCTCCAGCAAGAGAACACTGCAGTGAGAAACCCAGGCCCACGACCGGAGACGAGCCCCTGCTCACCACAACTAGCGGAAAGTCCGCAGAGCAATGAAGACTCAGCACAGCCACAGATAAAATTATTTTCAAAAAGCACATTGATGTTTTTATCTCAGAGTCTACTTCAGGAAACCAAGCCTAAGACAGTTTATATCTAAGGTGCTTACTTGCTATCAAAATCAAGATGTCAAGTAGGTAGCTAATTATTTGAGTTTAGAACTTAGAGGAACATTCCTGGCTAATGAGAAAAACTGGGAAGTCATTAGGGTATAGATGGCATTTAAAATCATGGCCTGGAAGGGATCATGGTACATTAAAAGAATGAAAAGCAGCTCATTGAGACCAGAGTGCACTTGGAGTGAAATGAAACAAGAGAAGAAAGTAAGGGCCAGAATGATGCAGTACCTTGTAAGTTATGGACAGCTTGAGTCTTTTCCTTGAGAGTAAAATCAAAAGGCTATTTGCTAAGCACTATTCATGTAGCGACATGTTAACCTGTCACTTGTATTCCTTTTTTCTGGTATTCTCACCATACAGATCAAGAAACACTGCACAGAAAGGTGAAGTCACTTGTCTAAGATGACACAGCTAGGAAGCAGTAAAACCAGGCTCTATACCCTAGCAGTCTGAAATCAATTTCTGTGCCATGCAATGTTAATAGATTGAGTCCAAGTTTGTTATTTCACATAACCACAGTGTTTTAGAGATAATCCGTTTAATTCTGAATCCAAAAAATTTGCAACTTGCAAATAGTTTAAAAAGACAGAATAGGGACTCATACTTGGATGTCTTGATTCCTGGTCTGGTGTTATTTAAACTTGATCAGGGTATAACTTTCATGCAGAAACTACAGCTACTTAAAGTATTCAATTTGTTGACTTTTGAAAGATGTGTATGTTCATAAAATACAGCCACACTCAAGATACAGAATACTTTTATCACCACAAAAGATTCTTTTGACCTCTCTGGGTCCCTCAGTCTTTCCAACTTCAATATTAAATACACAATGAGAATATTATGAACATTTGTGTTGAAAGTTTTTGTGTGCATATGTATTTTTTTCTCTTGGGTAAATATGTCTTGACTTAGTGAGAAATTGAAAAATTGTTTTTTAAAGTTGTACCATTTTCCTTTCCTATCAGTCATGAACAAGAGATCTAGTGATTCTATGTTCTCTTCAACATGCAGTACTGTCAATCTTTTTCATTGTAGCTACCTGGCAGATCTTTATTGTGATTTTAACTTTCATTTTCTTGATGACATGTTGCTGTTGTTTAGTTACTAAGTTATGTCTGATTGTTTTGCAAACCTGTGGGCTGTCCATAGGATTTCCCACGCAAGAATACTAGATCGAGTTGCTATTTCTTCCTCTAGGGAATATTACTGACTCAGATTGAACCTGTAGCTCTTGCAGCCTCTGCATTGCAGGGAGGTTCTTTACCACTGAGCCACTATGGTTACTAACAACACTAAGTATCTTCTCCTTTGTTTACTTGACATTTGTATGTCTTCAAATCTTTTGCCTTTTGAAAAACTCAATTGTCATTTGTTTATTAAGTTGTAAGAATTCTGGACACAAGTATATATTCTGGACACAGGTATCCTCTCAGATATGCATTTGGCAAATATACCTTTCATTTTCCTAAGTGTCTCTTGAAAAGCAGAAGTTTTATATTTTGAGCAAATCCAATTTATTACTATTATTTTTTATTTCTTGTTTGGACTTCTTTACAACCTAAAGATCTTCTTATAACCCGAAGTAACACAAATATACAATGCATTATTTTATTTAATCCTCATGACAAAACTATATAACAGATACTACTATTAGCTCCATCCTATTGCTATAGATATTGAGCCTTTGAGAGGCTAGGGAACTCACCTATGGTTATTACTCTAATTCTTAGGGGACCAGGAATTCAAATCCTGGTATTTTGGAGTTTGGATTTTATCCACTAACCTCTACCTACAGTGTAACCACATCTGTGAGAAGATAAGGTCCTTCTAGACGGGTTTTATACTCAGTTGTGCCTCAAAGTGATTACAAGGGCTTATTCTGAGCTATTATGCAGAAGGATTCATACTAAAGAATCTTTGTATTATAGATATTTACTCAGGAGTTGAGATGGGGAACTCACCAATCATAAAGAACATTAAAAAATTTTAGCATAGAGACAAACTATGTAGACTACGTCTAATAAACCAGAGGCATAGCGTTTTCCCCCATTTGTATACGTGTTCAGAAGATTTGACAAAAGGCATTTCAAATTTTGTAAGTGAATAAGTATCACAGTCCATGGAACACAAGTAATCCTAGAAGATCAGTAGGTCTGTTTCTATTCAAAGACACGTAGCATCTGAAAGAGAATTGGATTGGAAAAAAGTCTGAGGAGAGGGATCCCATTTCTGGCTCCACCATGAGTTAAGTGTCTTGGATTCATCACTTGCATTAATTTCCTAAGGCTGCCATAATAAAGTACCTCAGACTGAGTGACTTCAACAACAAAAATTAATTTTCTCATTGTTCTGGAGGCTAACAGTCAGAGATCAAGGCAGGCACAGGGCTGCTTTCTTCCGAGGCCTCTCTCCTCGATGCCTGACGGCTGTCTTGTTCCATACAGGTCTGATCCAAATTCCCACTTCTTTTGAGGACATCAGTCATATCGGATTAAGGCCAACCAAACAATTTCATTGTAACTTAATTACCTCTTTAAAGACCCTACCCTCACTCCAAGGCACTGGGGGTTAGGACTCCAACATAGGAATCTGGGGCTCATGGAGGGAAACATTTAAACCCATTGCATTATCTAACCTCTGGGCTTCGGTTTATTTATCCACACAATGGGAATATTGAAAGAGATCAAGAATTCATCACCTTGAGTTTTAGCTGGGGTTAAGGAAGGTATCCATAAACCCTATAGAGATATTATACCACATGTTGCATGTGAACTTTTTCTGAGGAAAGTCTGTAAGTGTTAATTAGATTTTAAAAGGGTTAGATGACCCTTCAAAAGATGAAGAAGTAATGAATGAGATAATCGCTATAGTTCTCCTTAGTTCTTAAACTGTAAGAATCTACTGTGTGAAGAGAGAAGACAGGGCTCTATTCTTGTATAAGATTTACAGCCAAGACATTCTCCCTAATGCCTTTAATAAACACTTTCCACTGCAAACACAATTTCCTCCATTTTGCACTGACTCTAGGACAAAGGTAGTCGAGAGGTCACTGGTATATGCTTTAATGTCTCCGCTTGGTCCTCAGCGGAATACTGAAATCTAATTCCTTTACTGTTTTCCTTGGAGACGAACTCACTAATCTGCCAACAATTTTTGTTGTTCTTCTCTAGTTATTATCCTCGCCCTTTAAAAGGCTACTGTCTAATGAACTGTCACCTGTCCGTGCAGACACACCCGCACACGTATGTGTAAAAGTGGCAAAGCAACATGAACAAAGGCAAAATGAATAGAATGCTACACTGAACATAATAAAAGTTTATCAACATTTGTTGGATAAAAAATACATGAGGGAGTTAAACTCTAGGGAGAATAGTTAAATTCAGTTAATAATTGATAACTACTTTCAAAGTCCATAAATAACATGGCTGCACTAGTTACACTTTTGATTAGGAGCAATTATTTTGTGGATCATTTCAAGTAGAAACCATATATCCAGAAAGACCAGAGAATATACACATGGATGTGCATATACTGGATTTGTATGTCTTTAAATATCACTTCTTCAATATTTAGAAACTTGTATTTGTATGAGCGAGAGGCAGAGAATGAGAGAGAGACAGAATGTAAAACAATTAAAGAAAGAGCAATGCAAATCGCACCCCTTTCACTGACGGAACTGGTGAAGTGAAACCTACTTGTTTATTTCCTCACACCAGGTCTCTGGCGAGCTGGCTGGATTTTTTTCCTTACTGTAAACCCATGCTTACTAAATCACATGTTGGAAACAGTGTGCCACACTGACATTTTCACACTTCTTGCTCACGCATTAGCTCACCATGCTTGCCTGGGTGCCTCTGTGAGTGGTGGTGAAAGTGAGGATCATAAAGGGATGCAGAACTGAGAGAGAGAGTGTAGAGGCTGGTTCACGAGTTTCACTTGCACCATTTCCACGGGGGCTGTATTTCCATAACACACTTGTTTCTTATGCTTTCCAAACCTATTTTCCTGTCTGTTTCAGTGTATGTCATGTCCACAGGCTCAGGGTTTCCCTAATGCCGGTGACGGGGCTGGCGGTCTGGGTGCTGACATGGCTCCCAGCAGACTTGCTTCCCATCACACCTGTCTGAGATCTCCTAGAGTTTGGCACAGTTTGTCTTTTTTAACACGTTTAACCTCCCCCTCTATCACAAACATTCTCTCATGCATTTGGGGTTAGAGGACTAATGAGAAATATGCTTTGGATACTGTGGTCTATTTTATTTGGGGATCATTAATGTTCAGGGAAAACTTAAGCTTTCAAGGGTTCTGCTGAAAGATCACCGCCCTGTCAGGACTACATCACAGACACTCAATTTATCAGCCTTCTGCTGGGGTGACCCGGCTCGGATTTGAACCTCTGGCTCCAGGGAGTCTAGGTTGAACTACGGTGATGGGGAGGCCACTTAGCCACTGCCTCCAGCCAGAAAAGATTAGTGTCATCAAAAATAGATTAGCGAGTCAGTTTAAAAAAAAATGAAGTAACTCCTTTATTCTAAAATATTTGTCAGAGTAAGCAAAGAAATAAGCTTTCATTTCAGATTAATTACTGAGTAAATTAGGATTTGGGGCAAGAACTTTGTAGATATTTTTCCCTTCAACTATGGAAGTGAAGAAATGTGTAACATTTATAATAGCTATCTTTGAAGGCACAGGCATTTATGTAAAAGCCTTACAGAGCTTACTGGAGCTCGTGCCTATAAACTTTTTGTCACTGGAGAATTCCTGCAATGTAGACTCTGCCCTTACCGTCATGGAAAAAAAAATTTTTTTCAAAGGGGAAAAAAAAAATGCAGAGTTGACCTTTGACTTCTGATCCTGACTGCCAGAACCATGAGATCTCATCCCAGCCACTCCTGTTTGGTATCCTTGACAGAGTGAATTGGAGTCTCATCTCCACGAAAGGATAATGATAAGTCTGTACATTTAGTAAGTACAGCCTAGATGTCACAGAGAGGGGAGAAGTAAGGTACCGACTTGCTCTTTGCAGGGAAAAATCTGCGAAATTAACAAAGACATCTCTATCAACAGGGGATGTGCTGGCCTGGACAAACAGAAAGACAGGGCATTGCTCAGCTGCCTGGCTTTGAGGAGAGAAATTTAGCCATTCAGAATTCACTCATTCATTCATTCATGAACAAATATTTACTGGGCACCCACTATATACCAGGCATTGTGTTAAGAGTTGAAAACATCATGATGACTAAAAATAGAAGGATAATTTTAGAGTGGAAAAACCTAGGAGATCAAGTGATCTCCTTAACCAAGAGATCAAAGTGAACATCACCAATAATTAGAAACACGGACATTACGTACCCTTGATAGGATGTATTCTTAAGGTATGACATCACTTCTGTGGTACACTTGCCAAAACCATACCTATAATCATGAGAGAATGCCAGACATCCAAATGGAGAGTATACAGACCTTCACAAGTGTCAAGGTAATGCAAGACACAGGATGACTGAGGGATTGTCATAGTTTGAAGAACACTAAAGAGACAGGTCAACCAAAAGCAATGTAGAAGCCTATATTAGATCCTGATCCAGAAAAAGGACACTGATGGGACAACTGTGGAAATCCAAGTAAGGTCTACAGTTCAGTTAAGAGTATTGTTTATGAGGTTTAATTTCTTGGTTTTAATAATTGTACTATGGTTATATAAGACGTTAACCTCATGGAAAAATGTGGGAATAATATACTAGAAACAATGTTTATAACTTTTCTAGGACTCTCAAATTATTTCAAAACAAAGAAAAAAAATAATTCCAAAATTAAAGGAGACACAGCCTCTGCCCTCAAGTTTGCACTCTAATGGGGAAGGTATTCAACCAAGCAAATACACAACTGAATATGTATTTACCAACTTACTTGCTTTCAAGGAAAGAAACTTCATGGGCAAGTATCATTAGTGTCATCATGAAGAGAAAACCTTTATTTAGAGCATACTATGAGCCAGAAACTGTTTTAAGTATTCAACAGATATTAATCATTTAATTTTCCCCATCATGTTAATCACCTCTCACTTCAATTCTGATGAAGTCCTCAGTCAATATTCCATATATTTTCCTTTGATTTTTTTTCCCATGTGCAGTCAATCATTGCTGTATATCTCTACATGGAAATTCCAAGGATACTCTAAATTTATCAGATCCAAAATGAACCAGTACCTCCCTCCTGAAACCTTCTCCTCTTCCTACCTAAGACCCTGGATGACATCACTCTTCACCCAGTCACTCCAGTTAGAAACACTCTCCAACTGTTTTTCTTTCTCCATAATTACACCCTGAGAAAGCTATCTTGCACATGCAGAACTCTTTCCAAACAAGTCTTAAGACTTGTTTGCTTTACTTCTGCAGTCTATTTCTATTACCTATAGCACAAATTCTGAACTTTTCTCATATGCCAATAATGTCCTGCATTGTCTGGCCTTTGCTCACACCAGGCCAGCCTCTGGTCTCTCCACCCTTCAGTGACCATCTCATCACTGTTGTTCTCTTGTTTTGGGTGGAGATCCATGCCTTCTAGGCATGCATTTTCCATCCTTGGCTCCCTTCATCATTTTCTCAGGCTCCAAATGAATACCTTAATTTTGTGTACATCAAAGTCATTTTCATTACCATTTACAAGTGTGTCACAACTATGTTTTAAATAATTTAATTGCTCTATTTGCTGGTAGACAATTTTATATTTGAATCGCTGGTATAACTTTCAAAGTGTGTGGACAAACATTCACGATCAGGAAGCTCCTAAAGAGTTTTTTTTTTTTTTTTGTACATTTGTGTATGTCTGATTGGTTCCATTGTCCTATAAGATTCTGGTTTCTAAAGATGTACCATAAATAGCTTCGTAGAAAATGAAAACCAACTAACACCATGGAGTTTTCCCAACAGCAGAGTCAGGCTAACATAACCACATCTCATTACTGAGATTTCCACCTGCTTGTGTCTGAACTGAAACCTGACCTTAATATATGCCAACGAAAGACAGGGACAATGGAGCTTCTCTAAGCCAAAGCCCCAAGAATCCAGACCCATTTCAACATGGATACCCAAGCCATGTTTAGTAAGAATTTCATGACTTTCATCTCGGTAGGAAACTTTTGCAGCTGCCTGCCTCCCTACACTGCCTGCTTTCTCTAAATAAAGCAGTGGCTGTGGTAGGGGTGACTCTGAGTCATAAGCACTCCATTACTGTAACATGTCAAATTTGTCCAAAAGAAACATTTTTATGTCTCTGATTATTTTATCATTAGTTTAAGAAGGTTCTTTGCACTCCCAGGAAGGCCACGCGGAAGGGTGATACATGTACATGTCTATTTGATGGCTAACGCCTCCCAGACATGGAGCATGCTGAGACAGACAAGGGATCCCTAGAGTGCTCATCTGCTACAGGACTTATTTCATACTGGATCAATTATGCAAATTGAGATGTGAAGATAGCTCTCTCTTTTAGTAAGGCGTGATTACTCCTGCACTCACAATTCCAACGCAGCCTCACCGGAAATACCAGTCTGGTTCTGAACCACCTGGTTCCATCTGGAAAATGTGTTTCTTAATTGGGGGAGGGGGGAAAGATTTTTTTTTCTTTAATTTCTACAGCATTACCATTCATATACATTTAACATCATAAAATGTTTGCCATTAAGTGATCCAAGTAAAGACATTTACATATGTGTGAGTTTTGATTTTGCAATAAAAGCTAGAGGATAATGAATACGTTTAAAAAGTTTAACAATCTTAACAATTCTTCATCATCTCACAGACTTGAAAGCTGGGATCATACAACAGGTTCATCCTTTAAGACAGTCTTTTAAAAACCCTTTTAAGGAACCAGTATACAGAAAATGTTTAAAACACCAAAGAGTAGTTCATCTGGGCTGGGAAAATGAATAAGTGTGGTTCATCAGAACATAATGAGATCTAAGTTAGAGAATATCTGGAGAAATGAAATCTGGTTAGAAAACCACTGGACAGTAGTTATTCTTGCTGGTAGTGTGAATGATTTCCACCCGCTTTGTTCTCTGTGTCCCAAACATTCACTTTCCACCTTCCTATCCTGTATCTACATCCTCCTCTTTATGACTGTTAGTCTTCGAGAGAAAAACCTTCTTTTATTTTCCTTATACTATCCAGCTGATCACTTCTATGTCTTCTTTTCTGAGCAAGTCTCTAAAACTAAGAGAATTAAGTTTAAGAAAATTAGGAAACCATATTCCTGTACCAGGAAATAACAGAGCAGTCTGCAATCTCCCAAGGTACTGGTTTGACAGAATTCTAATGGTTTATCATGGGTAAGATAGAGCCATTTTTCAAAAGCTAATTATGGCTCAGAGTAGAGACCTACAGTAGAATGGTCCAAATGATCCTCTTTTGTCCTGCTTTGAGATAAACCAGTAGTTTAAGAAACTAGGAGTATTTGTCCACTTGAATAATTACATTCTTACCTCATTTTAAAAATGACACACCCACACATGAAATTGACAAGTCCCAGATATAAATCTCAACTAGTTGAAAGTACTTTTATTTCAGGGCACATAAATCGTTCTAAGTCCATCCATTAATTTTAAGTCATTTTAATTACAGCTTCTAACCTCTGCAATTATTACAAGCCTGGATGCTTCCCCTTATGTCAACAGATGCTGCTGAGAAGTGTGTACCACACAGCTACTGCTTTTGCGCGACTGAAAAGAGATCCCTTGCCCCTTAAGTTCCTCTCTGTTAATGTTCACAATTTGTACTTAGCTCCCTGCCTCAGTTTCCTTTCATAAAGCAGGCAGTTCTGGGATTTCTTATTTGCCTCACAGGGGCAAGAAAATTATTTCAAGTTTATAAGCTTTTAAAAGATTTTTTAAAAAAAGCTCTTTCTGTAAGTGCTACCTATTGCCTTCAGAACTAACCTATATTTTATCAAATATAATGGAGTCAATTATTTAAAATGCAGACTAAAACTTGTCTATGGCTCACTAAAATGAAAGGAATTAAAATATAAACCTTTTAGGCGTGTGTATGTGTTATAGAGCTCCTAAAACACATGCCATCTAAAATCACAATAGTAGAATTTTCCTGAAAGTTACCGCTACACGAGAAAGTCACTTACACAGAAAGAATTTGTATTGCGTTTGTGAAAGCAAAATTACAATAGCTGACAAAACATGAAAGTTTCATCGTGGTGGATTAGAACGTCACAAGGAACTCAAAGGAATTTTCCGTTATTCAACATTTCAGCTAACATGCTTGTATCGTCTCTTCTGGGAGTAGGTTTGTCTCCTCACTCTGTAGGAAGCCCATCCACATAAAAAGGTTAGATTAGAGACACGTAGTAAATAATATAACAAACACTTCCTATCATGTTAGACTCCACTCAGCATCGAGCAGGCAGGCAAGCTAATATGTAATGTTCAGATCCCTGCTCTGCCGGCTGGTTTGTCACTGGCTCTGCAGGACAGCTCCCCAGTGTCTCACAAAGCTCAGCCTTGGATGAGGCACTGCCTTTCAATATTGTCGAGGACCGATGCCACTTTCTCCCTCATCAAACATAAATAATGCTTGCAGATTTCCTCTGCCCTCTGCTGAGGGTTTGACTTTAGGAAATGACATTAGGGGAAGAGAAGACACTGAAAGCATTTACGAGATTTGGGTTCAGTGGTTTTTGTTTTTGTACTGTTTTGTTTGTTTTAACCTGGTAAAGTCTTTAAGATTTTTTTTTTAAATGATTGGATGTCATTTCCACCTTCCTTCCTTTCCCAGGTGCCTTCCCAAGATCTCTAGGCTCATGTCTTTAAGAACACTGACCCCACTGGTAGAGAAGGGAAACTTCTGTTTAGCTTGTCTGCCCCTAGACTAGCGATTTTCTAATCTCTCCGGCTCATGTCTTAGCTCGGGTCCCGTCAGAAACAGACCTGGAGATGAGGATTCCAGCGGGAGTGGGTTATTTCCTGGGAGGGAGCCCCAAGAAACATGATGGGAAGGAGAAGGGAAGAGAAGACAGGGAGGAGGAGACAGGCAGTAAAGTGGATCTTATCAAGCAGAAACCACTGTGGGTGACAAGCTGAATCTTACTGGGGAACTCTCGGAGTCAGTGCCAAACTGAAGCCCCAGAGCTGTCTCACAGATGGAAAAGGGAGGTAGATGATACCCTTGCACCCATCCATTATTGATTAATGGCTGTTTGGGGAACCCACTCCAGTACTCTTGCCTGGAAAATCCCATGGACGGAGGAGTCTGGTAGGCTGAGTCCATGGGGTCGCTAAGAGTCGGACATGACTGAGCGACTTCACTTTGACTTTTCACTTTCATGCACTGGAGAAGGAAATGGCAACCCACTCCAGTGTTCTTGCCTGGAGAATCCCAGGGACAGGGGAGCCTGGTGGGCTGCCGTCTATGGGGTCGCACAGAGTTGGACACGACTGAAGCGACTTAGCAGCAGCATGTATTCTCACTTACTGTCTGCCCTGTGCATGGCTGGAGAGAAGATCTTAAGCGGTGGAAACAGAGGGGAACCAAGATCAGTCTGAATAACTAATAGAATCACGTGACATCACTACCGACCCCTCCCATCCTGACAGTCAAGCCAACCTAAGGCTCCGATGTACACAAATTTAAAGAAAGATAAGGGAAAATACATACTACTAAATAGACAATTAGACTAGACACATCTTCAGGGTAGAGTATGTATACTTTGGCACTGTTACATTCTTTACATACACATACCCTATTTCTGGCCCCAGAGAAACTCTCCAAAAGATTTACTCAATAAATAAATAAACAGGAAGCAGAGATGATATGCTCAGATGATTCATGTACTGACCATTTAAAAGTAAGTTGAATCATCAATTGTGAAGGGAATGATCTTGGTTTTCCCTAACATAATGACCTTTAATTTATTTGAAAGTAGGCATAGATTCTCAGAGATGAGAAACAGTATGCCTTTCCGCGATTAGAAAGATTATGGAGTTAGCAGCGCATTAAATAGCTAAAAAAAAAAAAAAAGCGTTATCAGTTCCCCATCCCAAAGATTTTGAAAAACTTTATATTTGAATTCATTTCCACTAGGAAAAGCATGAATGAAACAATAAGAACTCAAGGTTCGTGTGATTTTAAAAATTATGGTTCTCTGTGGTCTTTTGGGACTGTATATTCTGGGCCTCCGGGTCAGGTACTAGGGGTCCACAGTAGATATAACACACACACACAGAATATGACTCCCTGCCCTTTGGCCACAGGAACTTGGGGATTCCAACTAGGTTTGGCCACTTGGATGCTTTCTCTTGGAATATTGAATCTTGAGTGAGTGATGCAGAAAGGCATGAATGCCTGGAGATTATTCACGTGATACGGCAAAGCTATGAGTCCATCAGTGGTAGTGATAAACGTCCCATACTAATGGGAGCGTCATGAGGTGTGACTCCTGATATGTTCTCTGAACAGACATATTATCAGTTCCCTGACAATCTATTGGTCTCTTTTCTCCTTCTGATTGATTCTATGAGCTATCTGATATCCTTCCAATTCATTTTTTTTTTTTTTCTGATCAAGTCACTCCAGAGTTAAGTTTCTGTTTTGTTTTTTTCTTTCTGGTTTGCTTTGTAATCAAGTATTCTGACTCATAATGTGTCCTTGGAAGTCTGTTTTCCTGTGAAAGAGGCACACTGAAGAAAAGGACATAAGAATAAGGGTGTACCTCATACTTGGATGGAGAAAGAGACTCCCACCTGATGGTTGAAATGCACAAAAAGACAGTTCTGGGGACAGAGGGACCCTTTCTAGAAACCAAGAAAATTGAATGTTCTTGAGAGTTGCCAAATAAAATATTTCATCCCTCCTGCTATTTTAATTTTACTTACATTACATCTGAAGTGAGTCAGTATAGTAGTTTTTAGAATCTCTTAGGGTATACCAGAATCTGAGAGCTTGTTTGAAAAGAATACTGCCCTGCCACCCTGGGCCCACCTCAGAGTTTCAGATTCACAAGGTTAGGGTGGTGTCTGAGAATGTACATTTTCCAGCAAGTTTCCAGGTGACTCATTTTGAGGACCACTGGTTAGCAGATTCAGAAGCCCTGCCTTACGTCAAGCCAGTGCAAGGCTCCAATGAGCAGAAAGATGCAGAGGAAACCTGGAAGAACCTGGCTAGAGTTGGCCTCGGCTGGAATGCTGGTTCTTTTACTTACTAGTTAGGTGACCTTGGGAACTTCTTTGTGTGCCATATAATTTCCTTGTCTATGACTCAGAGGCTCCCAAATATAATTTTGAAGACCAGAACTCAAATTCTCTGACACTCACATTAAAAGGCATGTTCGTGGGCACATTCACCCCAGACCTACTGAATCAGAATATCGTAGTCCATTCTGAAACTCAGCCAGGGCGGGGACTCCTGGTACACTCTCTTCTTTCTTAAGCAGAGCATAAGAGCACAGTTGAGCTATCCCTGATGATTCAGGCTCGTCCTAATGACCATCAATTACCATACAGTAGTTTTATTGCTTTGTCTTTTTGCTGTCTCTCACATCTGCTGCTCTGTCCTTGCCTCTGGGGCACCCCACCCCCTACTTCTAATTTGCTCTGTCTAATGCGCTGTGGGATGATTAATCAGATGGCCAGCACTATCAGCATTGGGGTTAAAATCTGAATCTGGAAGCTTTGCCTTGTGCCTGATGAGAGCCACTGGAACCCACCAGCTAAAGCTCAGGACTGAGGCTTTCTGGTTCAGAGTTAGGTTTTTGGAAAGGTGATGCTGTCAGGAGGCTGGTCTCCAAAAAACCCCACAACTGATTGCCTTTGGGCAAGGCTAGGCTCTACCATCAGATCAGCACATTCTTCCAAATCTGGTAAAAAGAAGCAAGCCTCTCTTAAGGTGTATGTACAAGGTACTGTCAACATTTCAATCACAGTACAAAAATGTAATATCATCACACATTTATTTTCACCTTATTACTGGTTTTGATTAAAGACATTAAATTTAAAGATCATTTTAAATATTAATATAATTTGAAATATTTCTGTATGAAAGTCTGCTAATAATGGAAGCATACTTGTTTTTCACTTGGAGACTGATTTCTAGAGGCGACACTGTGGGGGTGGTGGGCTATCTTAAATTTTCAGGTGTTTTAAATGTCAGTGCTTTCGTTTCCTACCTTTAGAAAGGCCTGAGCTCTGTCTTTCTTCCCAGAAAACAACATTCACTTCAGCCACAGTCAACCAAGTAAAGAGAAGCACCAAGAGCATCCATTTTAAACTCTATTTCCCGTGGTTTTATATAATATTCAAATAATTTTTTTCCTGAAATTCTAAAAACTGTAACAATATTTACTTTACATATGCTCTTTGTTCCCATAGTAAAATTATATTCTTGGTAATTTTACAAGAGCGACTACAGACCCCACAAAGCAATGACGACGCTGTTTTGTCTTTTGCAATGTGCTGCTAATTATTACTCTCAGACAAGATGGTTCAGAAATAGACTGAGGTTCCTATGCTGGCGGGGGGGGGGGGGGCGCAGGGGGAGGTGGTGGTGGAAAGAAATGCATTATGAAAATTATGTATTTGCCCTCGGGGGATGCCACCCCCTTTATGAAAACTCTTGCCAATCAATCCACAGAAGAGAATCTGACTCAATTCTGGGGCAAACATTTGCCTGCTGTTGAAGCTCAAGAAAAGAAAGATGCTTCGTGTTCTGGTGCCAAGAAGGGAGGTGGGAGAAAATGAGAGTTAAATCTAGGGGGCAAATAAAGAAATATGTACATGTATATTTATGTATTCTATATTTTGGCTCTAATTGCTTCAAAGATTATTTATTTTTTCTTTTTTTTTCTTTCATTTAAAAAAAAAATACCTTCCAGCTTCTTAACATGTTTTTCAAAGTAGGAGCTGGAAGGCATAATAAAAAGCAAGCAGGGATATGCTTTTTGAATAGAGTGAAATAATTAATGTAAGAATGCTTCCGTTTGGGCATTTTTTTTATGAAGTGAAATATATTATTTTTGCTTTTAAAATGGAGGTAATTTGTTACACAAAAGTGGTGTTTTCTTTAATCTGAAAATAATACTAATTATAACACTATTTGGGAGCTGGAGTTTTGAAGCCTAAAATTCCTTTTGTAGTTTGAAATTACTTAGCTGCCACAACGAAACTGGCTCTGCTCCCTGAATATTGTCATTTCTTTCGGTATTGTCCCTTCCCTGTCAGCCGGCCACCACTCTCCTCCCTACCTTTTCTATGGAATGCTTCTAAGCTCCCCAGGCTCTGGGCTCCTGGTATTTATTCTCTTTAATTTAATGTATTCCCTTTGCAGTTAGGTACTGTTTTTTAAGCAATCCACGGTATCTCATTGTTCAGCAGGAGTAGGGTGGTATGGTAGGACTTCTGCTGTGTAACCACAGGGCAGGGAGCAGTCGCCTATTCACTCTGGAGGGTTCTAAGCATCTGAATACCCTCTGGGAGCATCTCCTGGGTGCAGAACAGTGGTACCTAATTTGTTAGTAAACTGCTTTCTGACATTTCTTTCAGAATCACAAGAAGACAAGGGGGGCTGTCCAATAAATTGCTGTTTCCCAAACGTGGAATTTACCCCAATTTTAGAAAGATCTTCAACTAGGCCTTACTTCCATGTGGACTTAACGTACACTTTGAGAGGAAAGAGCTCTAAACTAGAAATAGATTTCTACTCTGTGAATATAGGTATAGGATGATTAACTCACAGTCTTTACTTAGGGTTGTGAAATAATAAAAGGTAAGATTTGTATATGTGTGTATGACACACACACACACACACACACACACACACACACACAGTTCTCTGTCCCCAGTTTCCGACACAGAAAACCCCTTGTAAACATCTGTACAGAGCGATCTTTTGTTCCAGCAGTTAGACTTGGACTCTGATTCCTGATACAGATCTCCTAAGATTTTTGTAATTTCCTCAGTGATAGGAGTAGAGTCTGACACCAAGCTCCCGAATCTCTTGGAATTTCCAGGATGGTAGGAAAGTCTTTTGTTCAAACAAGGAGACTCTTAGGCTCTTCAATTGCTTCAGGAACAGAGCTAGGAAAACCAAGCCATATTCAAAGCTTGGAACTTTCAGCCCCACCTCCTATCCTTAGGAGTTGGGAGAGGGAATGAAGATCCAGCTAATGATTGCATTGGCTAGGTGATGAAGCCTCCATGAAAATCCCAAAAGTATTGAGCTCGGACATCTTCCACACTGGTGAGCACGTCTACCTGCCAGGAGGGTGGTCCCTCCCAACTCTACAGGCAGGAGCTCCTATGCTCAGAACACTTTAGGACCTTTCCTATGTATCTTATCTGGCTGTTGATCTGTATCCTTTATCATATCTTCAAGTGTTGCCCTGAATTCTGTAAACTATTCTAGCAAACTGCTGAATCCAAGGAGATGGCCGTGGGAATCACCAATTTGCCAGAATAGTTTGCAGAACTCAGAGAAGCACTAATTGCAACTGGTGTTTGATGCGGCAAGTAGTCTCATGGGACTGAACCCTTAAGCAGTGGGGTCTGCACTTACTCCAGTGACTGTCGGAACTGAGTTGAACTATAGGACACCCTATAGCTGCAGTGTCTTGCAGTTGGTCGCTGCAGAGAATTGCTCACTGTATGGAGAACCCACACATCTCATATCAGAAGTACTGTAAGTGTGTAAGTGAAAAAGAAACTTGGGAGGAGTGTGCTTTTTTTTTAATAGGGGTCATTTCTTGAGGATCGGATGAAAAGCATACATATAGACATATGCTTAAAGGTTTGTGAATTTTCAAAGGGATTCGTAGGAATTTCCACTCCCCAGGACCAAAGTCAACTCCAAAGGTTTCTTGATTAAACAGAGCTATTTATTGGCACAGGAATAAGACCTGCAGGATGCATTCTTCTCTGTCCTCACTTTGCACAGCGCTCCCCACCACTCCTAATACCTCTCAATTTTCTCAGTGTTATGAGCTTGCTTCTACCCACAACCTTTATGTTAGCTCCTCTTACTTCCTAGAATGCTCTTTCCCCAAAATGGGTCCCTGTTATCCACTGGGTGTCAGCCCAGGTACCGTGATCTTTTCCTAGAGGCCTTCCTTGACCATCCTAACACAAAGCAACAACGCCCTTTCTTTTTATCACATTCCTCTGCTCTAACTGTCTTCTGAACACTACAGTTGCAGAAAATACCTGCTGATGATTTGTTTCCTTATTTGTTATCTACATGCCTCCCCCTCTAGTGTGTCAACTCCAGAAGAGCTCTTCTACTGAAGTCCTGATAATAGTGCCTGACATTTTGCAAGCAGGTCTATAAAGCAGGTTGATGAGTTCATTAACAGAAGGATCTGATAAGGTGTCAGAAAAATTATGTTTCCATCTTGATAGTTCTAGTCTCCTCAAAAATAAAGAACAAACTTAAAATAAGAATCTTTCAGAAAGTGAATTTTTCAACCCCAGCAGTACTGACATGTGGGGCTGGTCAATGCTTGGTTGTAGGTTGGGGGCTACTGTGCCCATTGTTAGATAGTGAGTAGCCTGCCTGGACTCTACTCACAAGATGCTGGAAACAACTCTCTAGCTGCGACAACCAAAAAGGTCTACTGCGGGGCCAAATGAATGTTGGCTGAAAACCATGAAAACTTCAGCCCTGCAGATCGTCTGATTCCTGGATGCACAGAAGAATGATATCTGAAACAACCTGAAAAAAATCTAAAAATTAAAGAGTCTGGGAGAAGGGTTCTATGGTATTAGAAGAGAGCCATAGAGCTTGTGCCTTGAGAAGGAACTAGTCTCCTAAATGCCATCAGAGCAAAGGAGAAATGATTGTTTTGGGGGGACCTGAGAGAGGTTGTATGTATAGGAGCTGCCTTGGGCCCCTGAAAGGAAAAAGGCAACTCAGTAGAAGGAAGCTGGCAGGGGGACCTCTGAACGCCTAGGAGGTAGAGAAGGTGTCAGAAGCAATCAGCTGGAGTTGAAGTGCACTCACCACGTCAAAGAAGCTTCAGGAGAGAGATCACTACCGATAAGGGCATCTGTTTAGAACTCACAAAAACATCCATAAGAGAAAGTGTCAACTTTAAATCACTGCTGAGAAAACTAATGCTTTTCTTCCCTTCCCTGCTCCAAATCTGTTGCACTGAATCTGAGCTTAGGGAACTGAGTTAGAAGGGGAAAAGTTTAAGAGAGGGAAAGAAAGAAGCAGACCACAATGCCTTCCCCACCTCCAGGCTTCCTTTCTGCATCAAGAACAAACTGGAAAAGAAGCAGCTTCAGATGTAAAGCAACTGCTACCTGACTAACACATGAGAACGGATGTTTAAATTATTAGTTTGCATGGCCTACTACTCATCAGAAAAGGCATGAGAGAATCTGAGTTTTCATCTAGGAAAGCTTCTGCCTACTGATCGAATTTATCGAGACAGTAGGACACAAGAATAAATTTGATTTATGGATAAATCCCATGAATCGTGCTTTTTGACCATATTCACCTTTAGGCTCATCCCTAGGCTCCCAGTGCCTGGCACATAACAGACAATACATATTCATGTAATTACATGCTTTAAAAATAATTAGTCTGAACTTATGTATATTTGGGGGTGCTATCTGCCATGTGTCCAAACAGAGATGATCCATTCAAGTCACCAAAGGATAGAATGATCTTTAGCCTCAAAAGTCTTTGAAACTCTTATTAAGCATTTTCCTTTGGTTTGATTGGATTATAAGGTTTGGTATTCAAGATCAGGGCACAGTCCTTTTCACTTTCTTCTCTTCCATATGGCCGATCAGCTCCTCTATCAATCACTTTCCATTGGCAACCCTGACACTATGCTGTAATTTATACAGCTAAACTCAGCTTTGGTTTCCCATCAGGGCTTGTAAGGTAAAACACTGTAATCATTAGGCCCTGCTTTCAACTGGCAGGATGTGACAGAGAATCTACGATCCAGGATAAGGCCAGTGTCAACTAACTGTGACATTCTATCAAATAGAGCATCCTTAATGTCATGGAGAGTTACTCTCTGCATGGGTGATAAAGTATGGCTACGCTGACAGGCTCTTCCTTAACTGTACTCATTGGCCTTGGTACGTTCATGCCAATTCATTGTTTTATAACAGATTGGCTCACATTGAAAATGAGGATTCAATTTGAGATTTTATTGTTAACCTTTAAGGGCCTTGGAGACACTGTTGGGCTTCTCTGCCGACAGGCGCTAACTGAAGTTTATGCTCCCATTCGCTGCTGTCTATCAACCATGATTTTACATTGACACGTCCACATCTGTCTCCCATGCCTTTCCAACAAAGCTTAACATAAAAATTACTTATTTTCAGATTTGAATAAAATTTGGTGACTAGCATCCCAATTTGCTATACTTTCTACTGGAGTTCATTTTTGGGTATGAACCTATTTTACTCTCCTTTTAAGTCTGATGACATTTTTCTCATTACTATTGTGACTTGAATCTGAACAGAACTAGAGCAAGGTCTTATGAAATGTGACTTTGAATACCACTCTCTATCTAATCATGGAAATAGCTGTCAGATTTCTTTTTCAGCACTAAACGTACCATATCTTAGGTCTTTTGATTTTTGTTAAAATAAATGATTACTACAAGATTGAAATTAGTCTCAGAAAGAAGCACAAATAGAATATACTTGATGTGAGGAAACACTAGGAGCTGAGCATTGAACACGCCCAAAGTGCACCTAGAACTCACATGTTTATTTTAGGCCTACAAGTGCTTACAACTGACCAGGCAACATTGGCATCAAGGCATCTCAGAAATGAAGGCAACTGTTTCAGCCAAATCTCAGAAACTCTATAAAAGTAAATTGGATGATAAGGGCCAAGTAGTCATCTCAGCTTCGTTGACGCAATGTTTTCTTCTCAAGCAGTATAATGGGTACATGAGGTTCATGAGATTATTTCATTTTACTTTATTTATGCTTTTAAAGTAAGTGGATGGGCAAGGAAAGAGTACATTTTCCTACAAACTTATAAATGAAGATCTTGGATATATATGTATATATATATATAAAAGCACCACTATTCAGAGAGATCTTTTTAATAAATGTAAATATTTCTGCTTTTTTACATGTTTTGCCTAGGTTTCTTAAGCTTTGGGCTGTTATCCAGCATAGCATCAGGTATGCACCAAGGTCTATTATATTGCATAATGGTAAAAAGCTTGCTAGAGAAAGCTAAAAGAGGGATGGCAAGGAGCCAATTCCAGTGTCAACTCCCCAGCCTGTTTCTCTGTTCCTCCCTTGGAACCCAACCATCTCTCTCCTTTCATTTGTACAAAGAACAAAGCAATCTGCCTCTATGAGGAGCTTTCATTTTTCAGTACTGTTTGCTATAATAGGCAGTGTCAATGCCTGTGGTAGCCCACCATGCTCAGACTCTAAAATGCCACTTTTCACTGGAAGGCTCAATTTCAGTATGGGACACTCAAGAAGCTTACGTATGTGAAATGTCAGCGACATCATAACAATATATATGTGAGTTCTGAATTATGATTACTTTTGACAAGTCTTTCTATACTATCTGGCTTCTAATAAGCAGGGGATGGGGGTGGGGGAAGAAGTGTTTGTTGCTTAGCAGGAGGCAAACACGTAGAGTGACACAACTGCTTGAATGATCCTGATTCATTCAGGGCAGAGCAGCAGCTTTTACTCTGATGGACACCTATAATAATGCTATGGAATACGTCAGATATCTTCCGTTTCTTTCTTTAGATCCTTCTCTCCATACTTGTCCATCTGCTCTTTGCTCTGACAATGAGTCCTTTGACTTCTGGTTGGATTCAATCAGTGGAGACCCCCTTCAGAAGCTTGGTGAAGTGAAGAGTGAGGCCATATACTGATTTTTGATTTCTTGGTTTCTTCCCTCTGAGTTGCCTTGACTGGGCAATGCACCTTTTTATAATTTTGGCCTACTGTGTGGATCTTAGTTTCCTGATCAGGGATTGATCCTGTACCTCCTGCATTGGAAGCACAGAGTCTTAACCACTGGTCCACCAGAGAAATCCCTGGACAGTGTAATTTTGCAGAAGATAACTGCTTCTTTCCAGGTCGTTCATTCTATACAATTCTCTCCTTCCCTAATTTGATAATTAGTGTCTCTGCCTGTTTCCTCAGTCTTAGGGTGGTACCATCTAGAACGTTTCCAGTTCTAGTAATAGCTATTCTACATACACACCTTTGAAAATTCCCTCTGTAAACAAACCTTTCTTAAGTTATCCTATTTTAAGTGTCCCATCTGTTTCCTAATTTTACATTCTTGCAGATATACAGGGCAACAGAAAATTTTAAAAGTGTTAAATATAGCCTAAAAAAATCAGGAATGAATCAGGAACAATGTATTTGGAAGTGAATCTAATCCAAAGGGTGCCTTGGTAGATAAGGTGAAGACTAAGGTCCGAGTACAATTCTAATCTGATGCTGGGAAAGACTGAAGGCAAAAGGAGAAGGGGGCAGCAGAGGATAAGATGGTTAGATAGCATCACCAATTCAATGAATATGAATTTGAGCACACTCTGAGAGACAGTGGAAGGTAGAGGGGGCTGGCAAGAGGCAGTCAATCGAGTCGCAGAGAGTCAGACATGACTTAGAGACTTAGCAACAACAATTCTATCCACTACATCAAAGAAAACAACCCTTGCAGAAAAGGTAATCACTATAGTTAAAAAACTGAAGAACTGTTATATGGAGAATGGATTAGATCAAGGTGCCTTTGTAGAGAACAAAATTTGTAGCCTATCTGTGGAAGTTAAGAGGGTAGGTTTTGATTCAATATAATAAAGCATCAACTTTTGTTGTTTAGAACTGAAATGATCTGCCTCATCAGGAAATAAATATTTTCTATAAAACCCACTGAAATGGTGGTAGGGAGTTTTCTGTTGTTGTTTTAGATGAAAAGATGCATTCTTGTACTGGGAGAGGTATTGGACTGCATATCTTTAAGATTCCTTCCAACTCTGAGATTTGGTGTTGCCATGGCCTCGCATAACCCAAATAAAACACAGGGTCTCGTCTGACTCATTCTGGGGCCACAATGAAAGAAACAGACCATAAATTGCAACACAAGTTAAAAGTAACTACAACGCTTTTCTGAACTGTTTGCACACCACTGAAAGGGATTCAATCAGTTATTTACAATAAAGACTTTTAACATTCTCATTTCTTCCTTCTCTCTGAAAGCTGCTTCTATCAACTTTCTGTCTATTCTCAAGCCTTTCCATCAACATTCTCCTAGCTACCATATCTACTGAAGCACTGTCTTCCTACTCACTCCCACTTCCAACTTTTTTTTTTTCTTTCTCTCTGTCCCAAGAGGAAATTCCACATATCTTCCTGACTTTTCTTTCCATTGGCTACATCTATATCCACTAGACTATATCTAGATACACGACAGGATGAACATAGCAGCATAAAGTGCTGTGTTGGAAACGTCTAGGTGGTGAGGAATAGAGTGGTAGTATTGGGTAAAGAGGAAGGGCAGGGAGTTTTGCTTCGCTGAACATCTTTGTCCCATCACAGTAGATTCTCAAATCAGCAAGTTAACTGGAATGGAAATATGTAACTCTAATATATCATCCTATATAGGAATTTGTTTAGGAAGACTGTGGAATATGAGAAAAAAGCACTTTTATGAGTAAAATTTGAAGCTGATAATGGCAAAGCTTCAGGTGTTTTTTTGTTTTGTTTTTTAGTTGAAATGCAACGGCAACTTTCCATGCATTTAAGTCTCACCACTGTATGTATCTGCATCATTCATAACTTTAGGCAAGCTAGCCGAGTTCTTCTTTACCTGAACTTCTAACTACCTCATGGGGGATACTATGAAGTTTAAGTGACAGACCTTTTTAATTCTTTTTTGTAATTTAAATTATTTCTTTTAATTGGAGTATAATTAATTTACAATATTGTGATGGCTTTTGCCATACATCAACATGAATCGGCCACAGATACACACGTGTTCCCTCGATTCTGAACCCCCTTCATACTTCTCTCCCCCTTCTATCACTCTGGGTTGTCCCAGAGCACCAGCTTTGGGTCCCCAGCTTCACGTGTCGAACTTGCACTCATCATTTGTTTTACATATGGTAATTTACATGTTTCAATACTACTGTCTCCAATCACCCCACCCTCACCTTTTCCCACAGTATATGAATGCACGTATATGGAACTTACAAAGATGGTACCCATGATCCTACAGGCAGGGCAGTAAAGGAGACACAGAGCTAAAGAACAGACTTTTAGACTAAGTGATATATTTCTATAGAACACTTAGCACTATAGTAATAAATAATCAAGGGTCAGCATAATTATAGCTATCACTATTAGAATTTTTATTATAATAAGTATTATTATAGATAAAAAGCTCTGTATGATACACATATTAAGTTTCAGTTTGAAAAACTTTAGAGAAATAAAGCTAGTCTAAAAGTTTTGATTATATTTATGGTAAAGAATGACTAGGTAGATATTCAACTAATTTTCTCTTTTTTCTTAGACTGTATTTTTTAGCCTCTTCTGAGGTTAATTTCAGAGAAGGCGATGGCACCCCTCTCCTGTACTCTTGCCTGGAAAATCCCATGGACGGGGGAGCCTGGTAGGCTGCAGTCCATGGGGTTGCGAAGAGTTGGACACGACTGAGCAACTTCCCTTTCACTGTTCACTTTCATGCATTAGAGAAGGAAATGGCAATCCACTCCAGTGTTCTTGCCTGGAGAATCCCAGGGATGGGGGAGCCTGGTGGGCTGCCGTCTATGGGGTAGCACAGAGTCAGACATGACTGAAGGGACTTAGCAGAAGCAGAGGTTAAATATGGCCCTTCATCTGAGATCTAGCCAATGGAATGAGATTGGAAATAATACCTTTAACTCCCAGGACTAGTCCGTAAAATTCCTCTCATGCCCAAGGCTCCATGATTGATACCCTTTGGTGACAGAGCAACCTGAGATGGCAGTGTTGGCAGCCACATTCTGCAGATGATAGAACCTCAAGGTGGAAGGAGCCCTGGGTCCTTAAATTCTTAAGTAATTTGCCAATCTGAGACACTAGTTTTAGATTTTATATGGGGCTGAAATAGACTTCTATTATCCTCAAGCCCACTCATCTCTTAGTTGTTGTTTTTCTCACTGTAATATCTCGGGTTTTCCCAGACAAAACTATAATACAAAAAGATACAGGCACTCCCACGTTCATAGCATCACTATTTACAATAGCCAAGACATGGAAACATCTTTAAATGTCCACTGACAGATGAATGCATAAAGAAGATATGATAAACACACACACACACACACACACAATGGGATATTATAAAAAAAATGAAATAATGCCATTTGCAGCAGCATAGAGGCACCTAGAAATTATCACACTAAGCAAAGTAAGCCAGAAGGACAAATACCACATGACATTGCCTATCTATGGAATCTAAAATATAACATAAAAGCAAGTATCTATGAAAGAGAAACAGACTCACAGATCCAGTGAACAAACTTGTGGCTGCCAAGGGGTGGGGTAGGGGAGGGAAGGATTATGAGTTTGGGATTAGCAGAGACAAACTTGTATATAAAGGATGAATAAACAAGGCTTTACTGTACAGCATAGGGAACTATGTCCAATATCTTGTGACAAACCATAAGGGGAAAGAATATGAAAAAGAATGTGTATATATACATATATATAATTAAAACTGAGTCACTTTGCTGTACAGCAGAAATTAATACAACTTTATAAATCAACTATACGTCAATAAAATCTAATAAATACTTCCCTAGCTAGTATACTATACACTAAAATTTTTTGCAATAAAAAGTCTTTGACATGATGAAGCTAAAGTATCAAACTTAAAATTTTAATTTGTGTATTCTTCTTATACTCTAAGAAGTTCTTTCAATGTATTTTTCAAGGTTCCTCTCTCAGTTTCAAAGTGTTCTAACTCTTTGCTTGAAGATTATATCAGTGTTATACTTCTACAAGATCTGCAGTTAATTTTCTTCTTGTAATTTTTAATCATAAATATATACAGGTGCTCAGTACAACATCTTAGAAGTAGTTATCAAATAACTTTGTCTAGTAATGGGAAGAAAGATATAAGCAGAAATATAAGCAGAAAACAATGACAGAAATTTTGTCCCAAAGTCCACAGCCTAGTGGGAAGCACTAGTGGAAACTCTTTTGGCATTAAGTGAATGGAGAAAATATGACTTAATAAAAATATTGCTTTTCAATTTTAGTTTTAATGGCATTTTATACATTTAGTTTCTTCGTTCCAAGTGGTGTAAAGTAAGTCACAATCCCAGAAAGAGAATATAACCAAATTAGCATGATCATGATATAAGGAGGGCTTCCCTGGTTGTTCAGAGATAAAGAATCTGTCTGCAATGAAGGAGACCCAGGTTCAATCCCTGGGTCAGGAAGATCCCCTGGAGAAGGAAATGGCAACCCACTCCAGTATTCCCTGCCTGGGAAATCCCGTGGATAGAGGAGCCTGGCAGGCTATGCTCTAAGACGTCTCAAAAAGCTGGACATGACTTAGTGACGAAACAACAACAGTGATGTAACTATCTATGGAAGCTAATGTGCTACACAGAAATTATGGCAATAATAATGTTCTCTAGGGTGCTTTGGGAACATGGAAGACACACTGCTAACATGGATAAAGTGGCCTTAATTGTTGAGTAGTTGGGTAGTGTAATACTGTGATTTATAACAAGAAACTTCTATTTGGTCTTCAACCTCACTTCTGGCTCAGAGTTTCTAAAATCCTTGGAATTTCCCAAGTGAAGACAGCTATTAAGGTATCTTTTATTATGTTACTGAGGTGACTTTGGGACCACCCCTAAGGATGGGTTGTTGCAAACAGTGACAGTCCATGGGGTCACAAAAAGCCAGACATGACTGAGCGACTGAACTGAACTGGAGGATGAGTTGTTGTTTCCTCAGTCCTATCTTGACTCTTCGAGATCTCATGGACCACAGCACAGCAGGCTTTCCTGTCTATCTCCCGGAGCTTGCTCAAAGTCATGTCCATTGAGTTGGTGATGCCATCCAACCACCTCATCTCTGCCGCCCCTTTCACATCTTGCCTTCAATCTTCCCCAGTATCAGGGTCTTTTCTAATGAGTCTAAGAGTGGGAGTACCAAAGAATTGATACTTTGGAACTGTGGTGCTGGAGAAGACTCTTGGGGGTCCCTTGGACTGCAATGGGATCAAACCAGTCACTCCTAAAGGAAATCAACTGTGAATATTCATTGGAAGGACTGATGCTGAAGCTCCAATACGTTGGCCACCTGATGCGAAGAGCCGATTCATTAAAAAAGACCCTAATGGGCTCTGTATCAACCTAGAGGGATGGGATTGGGAGGGAGATGGGAGAGGATATATGTATACCTATGGTTGATTCATGCTGAGGTTTAACAGAAAACAACAAAATTCTGTAAAGCAATTATCCTTCAATTAAAAAATAAATAAATTCAGAAAAAAAGAAAAAGAAGACCCTAATGCTGGGAAAGATTGAAGGCAGGAGGAGAAGGGGACAACAGAGGATGAGGTGGTTGGATGGCATCACCGACTCAATGGACATGAGTTTGAGCAAGCTCAGAGAGATGGTAATGGACAGGGAAGCTGGGCATGCGGCAGTCCATGGGGTTCAGATATGACTGAGCGACTGAACAACAAGGGAAACAGGGCTGTTATCTGACTTAAATCAGATAATTTCATTCTAAACAAAGAGAATGTTTTTTTTCTTGTGTGGTGTTTTACAGTAAAAGTCTCATGATTTCAATTTACTGCAACTCAAAACATTTCTTAGATTTTAATATGAATATGTTGCAAACTGTCTGTCAGAATGGAATTTAGGGCCAGGAAAAGTAGAAGATCTCCTTTAAAGTGAGGTAGACAATGACTCAAGTACATGCAGAAAAATCACACGGCAAAGCCCTGAAGACATTGTGCCATGCCTTTCTACTAAATGCCAAAAGTCTATAAAGCTGCCATAGAAATATACATATTTTCAGGAGAAAGAGATATTTCTGTTAATTTAAACATCTTTTAAAATACACACTAGCTTTAATAGGAGTCATTAATATTTTCAAAGATGCAACAGTCTAGATGGATGTCAATGAACCTTCATATATATATAATAGGTGTAGTTCAAGTTTTATTGTAGTTTACTTAGTTAAATCATATTATTTATTGTTGCTGCAGCTCCAAGTAATACACTCTGATTTCTCATGCCCTATCTCCATCATAAATCAATCAGCATTATTTTCCCTTACATTGTTTTCTAAAAACTCATTAATTCATTTTTCAACTGTGCATCAGATCTGTCATGTATACCAGATTATCTTATATGTGAGCATTCCAAATAAACTTTGATTTCCATCATCCTTCCCTACCCTCCAATGGAGTCTTCATTTCCACAGTGTCCTGCCTTCTTCTTCGAAACGGGATTCTTACTTTCTGGGCTTGCAGCACCAATTCTATAATTTGATACCAAAATTATCCTTCAAAAGATCATTTCTATGAAGCAATGGAAGATAAAAAAAAGGGTGTTACCCTAACAGCTGTAAAACTTAGCAATATGTCTTTCTTTGTGGCTACACAATGCTAAACATCCAGATGCAATGTCATCATTTCAGACAATCAGCTGGGTGCCTCGAAACAGGAGGAGTTTGGTAGCTGATAAACAAAGCAGCCTGCTTTGCATCTGGATATTCTGACACTATCCAGACATAACCTTTATCATAACATGACCCAAGATGAATGTGAGATCTGAGCCCAAAGATCGGTGGTGAGAATGTGTGTAAAATTATTATCAGTTACTGTGATGCCTTAACGATGCTCATCCCAATTTCTTAGTAATTTTATACCACATTTAAAAAGTTCAGAGGGCTCACAAACGTGAAAAAAATTGGCTTAATAAAATCATTTACTCTAGGATGCTCTTGCAAGTAGCACATTTCTCAAATATTTTCCTAACACCCATCTCAGCTTAAAAAAAAATTTTGTGTCCTATTTTGTTGGCAGAATCTGGTTCTACTGTTAGGAAAAAGAATCCTTTATTCTTATTTACTTTTACTCCAAAGTTCTGTTTCTCAGTGTTTAGACACAGGCTGAATAAAGTATATCATATTTACAATCATAATGGATTTTAAACACACTCTTAGCCAGAACTTTCAACAGTGAAAAATGCAACTTAAAAAAGAAATGAGTCTTGTCAAAAAACTGTTCTCTTTCCCTGATGCAACCTCACAGCAGTTGTACCCTGGCATCCTACTTAGTCTTGGAGTAGGAAAAAAAAATAAAGAAGTCTGAGATTTGGGTTACAGAGAGAAGGAGACAGGGGGACAGAATTAATTAAGTGGATTTTCAAACAATATTTCCTAGTGTTAACATTCTAGTTTTACAATATCTGATGGGATTATTTTCTGCCCCCAAATTGAGGGAGCAGTCTTTCTCTAGGAACTATTTCAATTTACTTTTGTTTAACCAGTTGGACCCTCAAGAGAGTCAGAGTTTATTGTCTCTCTAGCCAGTAGTGTACCTAGATGATGGTCTAAGAGAACTGCCAGTAATCTTAACCCTTTTATGAGTGCAAATTGATCACTTAACATTTTTTTAAAAAGTCCATTTGGTATCTGACCTGTTAACCTTCATATGACGCCATGACATCTTAAAATCAGAGAAACTATTAGAAAAATTATGTCTTAAATATGGGCCTTTGTATCTTTCACACATCCTCTTCTCCTGTGGTTATTACCTAATAATTTTTGACACTGGTGATTAAACATAAAGTTTTACATTTTATGATTCTCTTTCAAACACACAATTGCTGACATATATATCAAGGCAAAAATTAAGCATTCCTAAAGAGTCTGTAATTATATTTATACATTAAAATGTCAACTGGGTAAAATGAATAACTTCAAACAATATTTTAATCTAATTGTTTTAAAACAAAACAATTAATCAGTATTTTATCATCAGTCCTAAATAATCTCATGTTTTAAAAAAACAGAAAGGGGCACTAATATCCTTTTCTAAATTAATTTGAGAAGTGATTATGATTAGGAAAATTCAGTTAATTATTTGATATTTTCATAACCACAATATATCTTTCTGATTAGACAGAAATCTCTAATCCTTTAAAACTTGAATACTAAAACACATATAATGCTATCATTTATTCCTGTATCTTCAGTACTTGAGGCCACTTCTAAGGGTTAAGTCAGTGTTATATTCTTTGTGCCTCAAAAGAAAAATTTCAGTGCAGATTATTGCATATGCTGGTAGTCCGTTTCTACTCAGTTTCGAAACTCAGGGTAGGGACCTTCTGAGGTAGAAGCTTTGTTTTAGACAAACGAGGAATTCTTTGGGCAAAGTGAATCTTTCAGAACCTCCAGACTTCATATTCTGTATTTTCTTCCCTTCTTGAAGCTGAAAAACATCCTCAGGTTCTGAGTGTCTGCATGAGTGCTTTCTACTCTGTAAGTTTCTTACTTCATAAGAAGTATCTGTCTTCTCCAAGAAAGATACCTAATGAACTCATCCATACTTAGAGGGAAATATTAGCTCACATTTGAAAGTTACCATTTACCCTTTGAACAAACCAAAGAAATCGCTGGCAGTTAGGGATGTGCCACCATCAGAAAGTCTGAACAAATTCCTTTATTCAACAAGCAAATGTATGAGTCTAACATTTTTAGGAGAGTAGAAGACAAACAAACAAACAAAAATGATGAACAAGATATTTCTCTGGACTTCAAAGAACTTATAGTCTAATTAGACTGATGAAACAGACAAATAAATGAGACTAGAAGTTTCATCTTTCTTTGAATGTCTTTTTGCTCCACAGTAACTCAGAAATTCCTCCTACAGGATCAATCTTGCATGCTAACCTGTGTTTATACTTATCAGAGCTCTTAAAATACTTCATGTGTTCATGGACTGCAAAACTGTGGACTCCCTGAGGCCAGTGACTTATTTCTGAATATCCAGCGTACCATAGTATGTTTTTTTTTTAATTTTTTTTTTATTTTTGGTAACATCTTTTCTGGGTCATCCCCATGCACCAGCCCCAAGCATGCTGTATCCTGCGTCAGACATAGACTGGCGATTCAATTCACATAATAGTATACATGTTAGAATGTCATTCTCCCAAATCATCCCACCTCTCCTCTCCTCTGAGTCCAAAAGTCCGTTATATACATCTGTGTCTCTTTCCTATCTTGCATACAGGGTCGTCATTGCCATCTTCCTAAATTCCATATATGTGTTAGTATACTGTATTGGTGTTTTCTTTCTGGCTTACTTCACTCTGTATAATCGGCTCCAGTTTCATCCATCTCATCAGAACTGATTCAAATGAATTCTTTTAACAGCTGAGTAATACTCCATTGTGTATATGTACCGTGGATTAAAGATCTAAATGTAAGATCAGAAACTATAAAACTCCTAGAGAGAACATAGGCAAAACACTCTCAGACATAAATCACAGCAGGATCCTCTATGATCCACCTCCAGAATTCTGGAAATAAAGCAAAAATAAACAAATGGGATCTAATTAAAATTAAAAGCTTCTGCACAACAAAGGAAAATATAAGCAAGGTGAAAGACAGCCTTCTGAATGGGAGAAAATAATAGCAAATGAAGCAACTGACAAAACAACTAATCTCAAAAATATGGGGCCAAAAGAACTAAATAGACATTTCTCCAAAGAAGACATATGGATGGCTAACAAACACATGAAAAGATGCTCAACATCACTCATTATTAGAGAAATGCAAATCAAAACCACAATGAGGTACCACTTCACACCAGTCAGAATGGCTGCGATCCAAAATCTGCAAGCAATAAATGCTGGAGGGTGTGGAAAGGAACCCTCCTACACTGTTGGTGGGAATGCAAACTAGTACAGCCACTATGGAGAACAGTGGAGATTCCTTAAAAATTGCAAATAGAACTACCTTATGACCCAGCAATCCTGCTGAGAAACCAGAATGGAAAGAGACACATGTACCCCAATGTTCATCGCAGCACTGTTTATAATAGCCAGGACATGGAAACAACATAGTATGTTTTAAATAAGTGTGTTTTTTAAAATGAATGGGTATATAAGTATATTAATTAGTTATTCAATCACTTTGTGTTTCTGGATGCTATCTGTAGCAGGCAGTAACTGAAGTTGTCTACAGCAGAAAGAAGAGAAGAGGCTCAAAAAGGGAACAACTTGAATATAATGAACAGGAAGAAGCAGAGAAACCCAGACAATTGCTGAAGAAGGATGAGGGACCCAAAGTCTCCTCAGAGATACAGAACTCATTTTACGCAGTTTGAAATATCTGCTCATAACTTTGATTTTCAAATAGACATTTACTCTATTACTAAAGAGTTTGAAAATGTTTCTTTGGAAAAAGAGCCTAAATATGTGACATCATGAGTCACAATAAAGAGATTATAATTATTCAAGCCAGACCACACCCCCTCCAAAAAAAAAAGAAAAACTATCTCTGAGCTTAGAATTATAAAGAGCTAATTCATTAAAAGCATTTACAGAAAGAGACAAATATTGGATAACATCACTAATATGTAGAGTCTGATAAAAGCAGAACTAGTGAAAACAGAAGGCAGAATGGTGATTTCCACAGGCTTGGGGTGGGGGGAAGCGGGGAACTGGGGAGATGTCATTCAAGGGTACAAACTCACAACTATTAGATAAATATGTCCTCGAGATCTAAGGTACAGTACAGTGATCACAGGCAACAGTACTGTGTTTCAGACTTCAAAGCCGTGAAGAGAATACATTAGATTTGTTCTTACCGCTAAAAAATAGTGTGACAAGATAGAGGTGATAACACTGATGGTAACTGCATTGTAATATACAAATGTGTAATATCAACATTCCTTAAACCTAAAAACTTTTATATGTCAATTACATCTCAGTTTTTAAAAAAGGATTTTTCTTTATGTTTGAGAAATGATCAAAGAAACTGTACTATAAAAGGTCAGACTCAGTTTTTCTGCTACATAGTTCTGATGATACTAATAGAGAGATTAGGTTTCCAAATAATAAAACTTGCTCAGTTCAGTTCATGGCACCCCACTCCAGTACTCGTGCCTGGAAAATCAATGGAAGGAGGAGCCTGGTAGACTGCAGTCCATGGGATCACTGAGGGTCGGACAGGACTGAGCGACTTCACTTTCACTTTTCACTTTCATGCATTGGAGAAGGAAATGGCAACCCACTCCAGTATTTTTGCCTGGAGAATCCCAGGGATGGAAGAGCCTGGTGGGCTGCCCTTTATGGGGTCGCACAGAGTTGGACATGCCTGAAGTGACTTAGCAGCAGCAGCAGCAGCAGTTAAATTCAGTTCAGTCACTCAGTCGTGTCCGACTCTTTGCGACCCCATGAATTGCAGCACACAGGCCGCCCTATCCATCACCAACTCCCAGAGTTTACCCAAATTCATGTCCATCGAGTTGGTGACGCCATCCAGCCATCTCATCTTCTGTCGTCCCCTTCTCCTCCTGCCCCCAATCCCTCTTAGCATCAGGGTCTTTTCCAATGAGTCAACTCTTCTCATGAGATGGCCAAAGTATTGGAGTTTCAGCTTCAACGTCAGTCCTTCCAATGAACACCCAGGACTGATATCCTTTAGAATGGACTGGTTGGATCTCCTTGCAGTCCAAGGGACTCTCAAGAGTCTTCTCCAACACCACAGTTCAAAAGCATCAATTCTTTGGCTCTCAGCTTTCTTCACAGTCCAACTCTCACATCCATACATGACCACTGGAAAAACCATAGCCTTGACTACACGGACCTTTGTTGGCAAAGTAATGTCTCTGCTTTTGAATATGCTATCTAGGTTGGTCATAACTTTTCTTCCAAAGAGTAAGCGTCTTTTAATTTCATGACTGCAGTCACCATCTGCAGTGATTTTGGAGCCCCAAAAAAATAAAGTCTGACACTGTTTCCACTGTTTCCCCATCTATTTCCCATGAAGTGATGGGACCGGATGCTATGATCCTAGTTTTCTGAATGTTGAGCTTTAAGCCAACTTTTTCACTCTCTTCTTTCACTTTCATCAAGAGGCTTTTTAGTTCCTCTTCACTTTCTGCCGTAAGGGTGGTGTCATCTGCATATCTGAAGTTACTGATATTTCTCCCGGCAATCTTGATTCCAGCTTGTGTTTCTTCCAGTCCAGCGTTTCTCATGATATACTCTGCATATAAGTTAAATAAGCAGGGTGACAATATACAGCCTTGACGTACTCCTTTTCCTATTTGGAACCAGTCTGTTGTTCCATGTCCAGTTCTAACTATTGCTTCCTGATCTGCATACAGGTTTCTCAAGAGGCAGGTCAGGTGGTCTGGTATTCCCATCTCTTTCAGAATTTTCCACAGTTTATTGTGATCCACACAGTCAAAGGCTTTGGCATAGTCAATTAAGCAGAAATAGATATTTTCTGGAACTCTCTTGCTTTTTCGAAGATCCAGTGGATGTTGGCAATTTGATCTCTGGTTCCTCTGCCTTTTCTAAAACCAGCTTGAACATCTGGAAGTTCATGATTCACGTACTGCTAAAGCCTGGCTTGGAGAATTTTGAGCACTATTTTACTAGCTTGTGAGATGAGTGTAATTGTGCGGTAGTTTGAGCATTCTTTGGCATTGCCTTTCTTTGGAATTGGAATGAAACCTGACATTTTCCAGTCCTGTGGCCACTGCTGAGTTATCCAAGTTTGCTGGCCTATTGAGTGCAGCAGTTTCACAGCATCTTCTTTCAGGGTTTGAAACAGCTCAACTGGAATTCCATCACCTCCACTAGCTTTGTTCATAGTGATGCTTCCTAAGGCCCACTTGACTTCACATTCCAGGATGTCTGGCTCTAGGTGAGTGATCACACCATCCTGATTATCTGGGTCATGAAGATCTTTTTTGTACAGTTCTTCTGTGTATTCTTGCCACCTCTTCTTAATATCTTCTGCTTCTGTTAGATCCATACCATTTCTGTCCTTTATTGAGCCCATCTTTGCATGAAATGTTCCCTTGGTATCTCTAATTTTCTTGAAAAGATCTCTAGTCTTTCCCATTCTGTTGTTTTCCTCTATTTCTTTGCACTGATCACTGAAGAAGGCTTTCTTATCTCTTCTTGCTATTCTTTGGAACTCTGCATTCAGATGCTTATATCTTTCCTTTTCTCCTTTGCTTTTCGCCTCTCTTCTTTTCACAGCCATTTGTAAGGCCTCCTCAGATAGCAATTTTGCTTTTTTGCATTTCTTTTTCTTGGGGATGGTCATGATCCCTGTCCCCTGTACAATGTCATGAACCTCTGTCTACAGTTCATCAGGCACTCTGTCTATCAGATCTAGTCCCTTAAATCTATTTCTCACTTCCACTGTAGGTCATACCTGAATGGTCTAGTGGTTTACCCTACTTTCTTCAATTTAAGAGTAAATTTGGCAATAAGGTGTTCCTGAGTATTATTTAATTATACCACAGTCAGAAATAAAAAAAGAAAAAAAACACCTGCTTGATATTTTAGAACTATTCTTAGTTTAGATAATTTATTTTCTGGTGTTTTAAAAATCATTAATTATTAACAGCTAATAGGGAACAAATATTTCCAGCCACCCCCCCCCACCACTGGTATTATCTGATGAGGCATACTTTGTTTAACTACAGGTATTTATCTTTATGTTTCCTTGCAAACTCTACGTAAACCCAAAGTGTTCAGGGATATCTTGCCCTTGGGATTATTCTGTTTTAAAACATAACCTCTGACTACTCTTTAGTACTTTGTTGAGAAGATCCTGAAAAAAATTATTTTTTTTAAATGAACAGTCTCTGACTCCTATATATTTTATGTATTATTTAATCCTTATCACAGCCCTTCAAGTTTAATATTTTTGTTTTTTGTTATCTCTATGTTATAATTTAGGAAGCTGAGGCTTAGAGAATAAATCATTGAAGGTAAAGGTCACATATAGCTCTTCAGTTGCAGATCTTATGTTTAAACCTAACTTCAACTTTCATTGTTTTAGCTACAAGCTATACTGACTCCCTTGGCCTTTTAAAAGCTGCTTCAATCCACTTATTTGCAGTATAAATATCCATCAGTTTATTTCAAGTATAGTGAATTATAAATATCTATGGGAAAAGTCAGAAATGCATATGGAATAAAAGAATAATGTTTATTCAAATAGAGGCCTTAGTTTCATTATCCTTTTAAATGACTATATCGTTATATCCAGGAATATATATTGAGTATCTAAAGAACTAGCATTATAATAACTACTACTATTAATACTAGTCCCACTGCTACTACTTCCAAAATGCAACCCTCTATGTTCAGTTGCTCTACGTCATTCTCAGATAGTTTTATAAATGACCAGTGACTTGAATTTTCAGATCTTATTCAGGGAAGACTTGATGGCTGGTAGAAATTAATCTCTAGGGTAATAAGGGATTTGAGCTGGTAGCTCTCTTTTCTGCTTTGCTTCTTGCCTCCCTCCATGCTTCTCTCCTTCTCTCCCTCCCTGCTAGAAACTGCTGGCTACCCACCCTGCCTCTACTCCTCCTTTTCACCTCTGCAGGTCCATTTCCATCCAGCTAAAACACCACATTCCCATGCCTCTCTTGAAACCAGGGAAGCCAAGTATTTATGATTTAGTCACTGAAATGCAAGCAGAAATGTTGCATGAGATATTTCAGAAATCTCCTTAGACAGAGACTTGTTTGTCTTCTCGTCTTTCCTTCTACCACTTGGAGCTCTGATATGATGAATGGGGATCAAGCAGCCACCTTCTGCAATGAGAATGAAGGCTATGTACAATGATCGTGAATCAGGGGTTTTAAATGATTTGGAGGAGCTGCTGCTTTAGTCGAAGGTTGCTGAGAGAAATAAAATTACACCTTGCTTACAACAAACAAAAACAACACCTAGAATAATCATGATATATTCTACCCATGTGTGGGTCCGGAAGCAACAGTTAGAACCAGACATGGAAGAAAGGACTGGTTCAAAAATTGAGAAAGGAGTGTGATAAGGTCATCCCCTTGCTTATTTAATTTATATGCAGAGTGCATCATGTGGAAACACTGGGCTGGATGAATCACAAGCTGGAATCAAGATTGCCAAGAGAAATATCAACAGCCTCAGTATGCATATGATACCACCCTAATAGCAGAAAGTAAAGAGAAACTTCCCTGGTGGCTCAGAGGTTAAAGCATCTGCCCGCAATGCCCGGTTCAATCCCTGGGTTGGGAAGATCCCCTGGAGAAGGAAATGGCAACCCACTCCAGTATTCTTGCCTGGAGAATCCCATGGAGGAAGGAGCCTGGTAGGCTACAGTCCACGGGGTCGCAAAGAGTCGGACACGACTGAGCAACTTCACTTTCACTCACTATAGAGGGTGAAAGAAGAAAGTGAAAAAGCTGGTTTAAAATTCAACATTCAAAAAACCAAGATCATGGCATCTGATCCCATCACTTCATGGCAAACAGATAGGGAAACAATGGCCACAGTAGCAGACTTTATTCTCTCGGGCTCCCAAATCACTGTGGATGGTGACTGCAGCCATGAAACTGAAAGATGCTTGCTCCTTGAAAGAAAAGCTATGACAAACCTAGATAGTGTATTCAAAAGCAGAGACATCACTTTGCCAACAAAGGTGTGTAGAGTCAAAGCTATGGTTTTTCCAGTAGTCATGTATGGATATGAGAGTTGGACCATAAAGAAGGCTGAACACCAAAGAGTTGATGTTTTTGAATTGTGCTGCTGCAGAGGACTCCTGAGAGTCTCTTGGACTGCAATGAGATCACACCCATCAATTCTAAAGGAATTCAACCCTGAACATTCATTGAATGGACTGTTGCTGTATCTCCAATACTTTGGCAACCTGAAGTGAAGAGCTGGCTCATTTGAAAGACCTGATACTGGGAAAGACTGAAGTCAGAAGGAGAAGGAGGCAACAGAGGATGAGATGGTTAGATAGCATCACTGATTCAAAGGACATAAATCTGAGCAAACTCTGGGAGATAGTGGAGGACAGAGGAGCCTGGCATGCTTCAGTCCATGGGTTGCAAAGAGTCAGACATGACTTAGCAACTGAACAACAGCAAAAATTTAGGTAACATCACCAACTCGTTTATGTTCTAATTTGGGTTTCTTTTCAACAGTTTCCTTTCACCACATTTTATAACAAGGCAAACCATTCTTGATACTTTCTTTGAAATGGGATATGAGACAATGCTTGTGAAATTACTGGTAAAGTACACAGTGTTACTGGGAGTTTCTGAAGTGTATTTATAAGTTCCCTTTCCACACACTGAAGTTTCAGAACATCTGACTGCATCCCAAAGTATAATCAAATTCTAGAGGGGAATAACTTAGATGTACAGGTTTGGGGCCAAATTTCTCATTAGCACCTCATGAAACATTGTGTCAAAAAGCAAAATAATTCCAGTCAAGAGAACAAGATGGCAGAGGAGTAGGTGGACATGGAGTCCATCTCTCTCCATGGATACATCAGGAATACACCTTCAGACACAGAAGCGCATGCAGAACTCCAGCTGAGAGCAGACAGGAATACCTGACCAGCGGAAAAGAATATATAGAACCATGCAAAACTTGGTAGGACCAGGAACTAGGGGGAAAAACAGGAGTGTTAGTAGGACCGGACCTGCCCTTTGTGGGTGGGGGAACTGAGGCAGGGGTCCGATCCCCACATCGGGACAATTGTCTGAGTCAGAGGAGAAACATTTAAGGATGTGAGTGAAACAGCTGATCTGTGGCAGCCTAAATGGAATGAGAATCAGATAGTTCTTGCCACAGCCATGCATTCCCTGGACAGGAACGTTGGTCCCATGGATGGCACCAAAGGCTGGGAGCTGGAGTTTAGGGATTGTGGAGCAATCCCAGGGCGAGGGCTGCTGTTGACTGTGGAGAGACGGATTGAGGGGATGTGAGGGGGGAGATCGTGGTGGGAAATGTTGGTGGAGGAAAGCCAGGCAGACATGGAAGCAAGGTGACACTGCTGAGTCACACATGGGGGTGAAGCTAGCACCATAGCCTCTCTCTCCCCACATGCCAGCATCGGCAGTTGAACAACACAGAGTCTGGCCTATCAAATACCTGATGCACTGAACTACAGAGCAGGACCCCAGCCAGGGGGCCTCTCTATGTGCCTGATCTGCGGAACAACAGAGAGGGACCCCAGGCAAGGAGCCCTCTAAGTGCCTGAACGGGTGGAGCTATGGAGAAAGACCGGCCAACAGGCCTTCTGATCACCAGGTATAAGAGGCTTGAAAAAAGACTCTGATAGGGTCATAACTCCTGCAGCGGAGGCAGTTCATGTCCCTGCACACTTGGTGCCACCAGGGTCCCCACAAGCCAAGCAGCTGTGCCAACTTTATGTTCAACTCTCACTAGGGCAGAGCTGCCACAGGCAAACAATGTCTTGCATCTATGCATACAGGGTCTCTTCAGTCCTGTCCCACTCTGCGACCCTGTAGACTGTGGCCTGCCAGGCTTTTCTGTCAGGGAAAGGGGTTCTCCAGGCAAGAGTATTGGAGTGTACTGGCCAATACTGGTTGCCATAACCTTCTAGAGCACTATAGTTCTTGCTGCCCTAGCTGCCAACTCCCCTGAGTACTTGAGTGCTGCCAGAACCCCTGTGACCTAAGCAGCTGCACCACCTCCACACCTGGCCCTCACTGGGGCAGACCCAAGTCCTCCAGGGCAGCCTCAGGAGCAAACCCCAGTGGATGACCCATATGTAGTGGTAGAAATAAAACCACAATTGAAACCCAGGGACAGTATGGCTAAGGAAGAAGACACCAAACCTTCCCACCAGCTGTACAAGCTGCAGATAAAATCCACATGATCAACTAGGCAGACTGTGTATATGGAATATATAAAAGGCCATTGAGAGCTCTCACAAAAGAAAACACACTAGCTCTGATAGCTGTGGACATTGGAGGCAAAAATAATAGGAATAGGACCAGATTAGAATCTGAACTGCCCCCACAGCAGGTCCAGAGATCAGCACAGTGTTGGAGGGCATCCTAGGGAGGTAAAGTGGACAGTAACTCCCAGCGAGATAAAGGACTCTGACAGCAGTGACTCAAGAAAAACACTTATTCTTATTTTTTGACTTGTTCTATAAATTCTTTTGGAGTATTTTTCTCCCCCTCCCCCACCCCCATTATAGTTGTTGACTTCATTGGCACGAAGAAACCCAATTAAGCTTTTGAGCTTTTTTTCCCCTCAGTCACAATTTTTATTGTTGTTACAAACCTCTCCCTCTGTGTTGGACTTTTGCAGTTCTGTGGAGTTTTCCTTTTTTCTTCCTTTTGTTTTTTTCCCCTCTCTTTTTTATAATTTTAATTTTTAATTTTTTAAACCTATTTTATTTTTTCTACATTTATTCCTTTGTTTGCTTTTCCTACTGTTTTCTTCCCCTTGCAGTTAATCTCTAATGTAAATAAATCTTCTTCATCTACCTCTATTTAACTTTGCATATCTATCCTTTCTTTCTCTCCTTTCCTTCCTTTTCTCTCAGCATATTTGTTACTTTTGTTTTCATTGCTTTATTCCCACTTGGCACCTTGCTTTAGTTTTGTTTTCCAGTTTGTGCTTTAGTTTTGTTCTTAACTGGTATATTTAATTTTTTATTTCCTTTGATCACTGGGTCAATCTTTTTTATTTTTGTTGGACTGTTGCTCCTGGGTGTATATGTATATATGCATATTCCATTATTTTAATTATTTGCCTGATGTTTTTAACTGCCATTTGTCGGGGTTCATCTTCAGTTTCTCATTTTGGACATTTGTTTTAATCTCACTTATGCCATAACAAATCACTTGCAGAATCTTCGTTCCTGACCAGAAGTCAAGCCCTGAGCCTTTGGAGTGGGAGTGCTGACTCCAAGACAGAGAACTAACCCTAGGGAGCATCAAATAGTGAGAACTCACACAAAGGAAACCACTGTAATACAAGACCTGGGATCATCCAATCACCAGCAGCACTCTGTGCAGGATGCCTCATCTAAACAACAAACAAAACAAGATACAAACCCAATCATCAGCAGACAGGATTCCACCTCACTCAGCTTGCCCATCAAAGGAAAAACAAAAACTCAGCACAAATCTCACCCTATAAGAAGCTTACACAAACCACTGGACCAACCTTAGGAGGGCTAAAACCAAACGGAAGAAAGAATTTAACCTTCTTCAAAGAAAGAATTCAACTTTCTTTGAAGTCTGGGAAAAGGAGACCTCAAACACAGTAAGTTAAAAAAAAATAATGAAAAGGCAGAGAAATACTACACAAACAAAGGAACAAACTAGAAACACAGAAGTCCAAATGAATGAAGAGGAAATAGGCAAACTTCCTGAAAAAGAATTCAGAATAATGGTAGTAAAGATGATCAAAAACCTTGAAAACAAAATGGAGGAAATGCAAGAATCAATTAACAAAGACCTAGAAGAATTAAAGAATAAACAGACAGAGACAAACAATACAATTACTGAAATTAAAAATACTCTGGAAGGAATCAATAGCAGAATATCTGATGCAGAAGAACGAATCAGTAAGCTGCAAGATAAAATGGTGGAAACAACTGCTGAAGAGCAGAATAAAGTAGAAAGAATTAAGAGACCTGAGGACAGTCTCAGAGACTTCTGGGACTATATCAAATATTTGAATTGAAGGGGTTCCAGAAGAAGAAGAGAAAAAGAAAGGGTTTGAGAAAATTTTTGAAGAGATTATAGTTGAAAATTTCCCCAACATGGAACAGGAAATAGTCAATCAAGTCCAAGAGGCACAAAGAGTCCCATATAGGATAAACCCAAGGAGAAACATGCCAAGACACATACTAATTAAACAAGCAAAGACTAAACACAAAGAAACAATATTAAAAGCAGCAAGTGAGAAGCAACAAGTAACTTACAAGGGAAACCACAGAAGGGAATGGCAGGATATATTTAAAGTACTGAAAGGGAAAAATCTACAACCAAGATTACTGTACCTGGCAAGGAGCTCATTCAAAACTTATGGAGAAATAAAAAGCTTTTCAGACAAGCAAAAGTTAAGAGAATTCAGTGCCACCTAACCAGCTTTACAACAAATGTTACAGGGACTTATATAGTCAAGAAATACAAGAAAAAAAGATCTACAAAATCAACCCCAAACAATTTAAAAAAACAGCAATAGGAACAAATATATCAATAATTACTTTAAATGCCAATAGATTAAATGCTCCAATTAAAAGACACAGATTGGCTGAATGGATACAAAAACAAGACCCATATATAAGCTGTCTACAAGAAACCCATTTCAGATCTAAAGACACATGTAGACTGAAAGTGAGAGGATAGAAAAATATATTCCATGCAAATAGGAAGCAAAAGATAGCTGGAGTAGCAATCCTCCTATAAGACAAAATAGACCTTAAAATAAAGAAGATTACAAGAGACAAGGAAGGACAACTACATAATGATCAAGGGATTAGTCCAAGAGGAAGACATAACAATTGTAAATATCTATGCACCCAACATAGGAGCACCTCCATACATAAGACAAACACTGCTGCTACTGCTGCTGCTGCTGCTGCTAAGTCGCTTTAGTTGTGTCTGACTCTGTTCGACCCCACAGACGGCAGCCCACCAGGCTCCCCCGTCCCTGGGATTCTCCAGGCAAGAACACTGGAGTGGGTTGCCATTTCCTTCTCCAATGCATGAAAGTGAAAAGTGAAAGTGAAGTCGCTCAGTTGTGTCTGACTCTTAGCGACCCCATGGACCTCAGTCCATGGGAGTTTCCAGGCAAGAGTACTGGAGTGGGGTGCCATTGCCTTCTCCAAAGACAAACACTAACAGACATAACAGTAACACAACAGTAGTGGGAGACTTTAATATCCCACTCACACCAATGGACAGATCACTAAAACAGAAAATTAATAAGCAAACACAAGTCTTAAATGAGACAGTAGATGAGATGGATCTCATCGATATCTTCAGGACATTCCATCCAAATGCAGAAGAATACACCTTCTCCTCAAATGCACATGGAACATTCTCCAGGATAGACCACATCTAGGGTCACAAATCAAACATCAGTAAATTTAAGAAAAATGTATCAAGCATCTTCTCTGAACACAATACTATGAGATTAGATATCAATTACAAGAAAAAAACTGTAAGAAACACAACCACATGGAGATTAAACATGCTCCTAAATAATTAACAGGTTACTGAAGAAATAAAAAAAGAGTCTAGAGACAAACGACAATGAAAACATGACAACTCAAAACCTATGGGATGCAGCAAAAGCATTTCTACGAGAGAAGTTAATAGCAATACAATCCTACCTCAACAAACAAGAAAAATATTGAATAGACAACCTAACTTTACACCGAAAACTGGAAAAAGAAGAACAACCCCCCCTCCAAATTAGCAGAAGGAAAGAAATCATAAAGATCTGAGCAGAAATAAGTGAAAAAGAAATGAAAGAAACAATAGTAAATAAAACTAAAAGCTGGTTCTTTGAGAAGATAAACAAACTGACAAACCCTTAGCCAGACTCATCAAGAAGAAAAAGAATCAAATCAACAAAATTAGAAATGAAAAAGGAGAGGTTACAAGACAATGCAGAAATACAAAAGATTATAAGAGACTATTATGAACAACTATATAGCAATTAAATGGACAACCTAGAAGAAATGAACAGATTCTTAGAAAAGTTCAATCTTCCAAGACTGAACCAGGAAGAAATAGAAATTATGAACAGCCCAATTACAAGCAATGAAACTGAAGCTGTGATCAAAAATCTCCCCAAAACAAAGCTAGGGACCAGATGGCTTCACAGGAGAATTCTATCAAACATTTAGAGAAGAGCTAATGCCTGTCCTTCTAAAACTCTTTCAAAAAACTGCAGAGGAAGGAACACTGCCAAACTCATTCTACAAGGCCACCATCACCCTGATACCAAAACCAGACAAAGACAACACAAAAAAGAAAACTACAGGCCAATATCACTGATGAACATAGATGCAAAAATCCTTAACAAAATTTTAGCAAACAGAATTCAGCAACACATCAAAAAGTTCATACACCATGATCAAGTTGGGTTTATTCCAGGGATGCAAGGATTCCTCAATATAAGCAAATCCATCAATGTGTTACACCATATTAACAAACAGAAAGATAAAAGCCATATGATTATCTCAAGAGATGTAGAAAAAGCCTTTGACAAAATTCAGCACCCACTTATGATTAAAACTCTTCAAAAAATGGGCACAGAAGGAACCTACCTCAACATAATAAAGGCCATATATGATAAGCCTACAGCAAACATTATTCTCAATGGTGAAAAACTGAAAGCATTCCCCCTAAGATCAGGAACAAGACAAGTGTGCCCACTTTCACCGCTATTATTCAACATAGTTCTGAAAGTCCTTGCTACAGCAATCAGAGAAGAAAAAGAAATAAAAGGAATTCAGATCGGAAAAGAAGAAGTAAAGCTCTCACTGTTTGCAGATGACATGATACTGTATATGCTGCTACTGCTGCTGCTAAGTCACTTGAGTCGTCTCCAACTCTGTGCGACTCCGCAGACAGCAGCCCACCAGGCTCCCCCATCCCTGGGATTCTCCAGGCAAGAACACTGGAGTGGGTTGCCATTTCCTTCTCCAATGCATGAAAGTGAAAAGTGAAAATGAAGTCGCTCAGTTGTGTCCGACTCTTTGCGATCCTAAGGACTGCAGCCTACCAGGCTCCTCCATCCATGGGATTTTCCAGGCAAGAGTACTGGAGTGGGGTGCCATAGCCTTCTCCAGATACTGTACATAGAAAACATTATAAACATAGTATCAGAAAATTACTAGAGCTAATCAGTGAATTTAGCAAAGTTGCAGGATACAAAATCAATACACAGAAATCACTTTCATTTCTATATACTCACAATGAAAAATCAGAAGTAGAAATAAAGGAATCTCATTCACCATTGCAACAAATGAATTAAATATCTAGGAATAAACTTTACCTAAGGAGACAAAAAAACTGTACATAGAAAATTATAAGATACTAATGAAAGAAATCAAAGATGACATAAACAGATGGAGAGATATTCCATGTTCCTGGGTAGGAAGCATCGATATTGTGAAAATGATTATACTACCAAATGCAATCTACAGATTCAATGCAATCCCTATCAAATTTCCAATCGCATTTTTCACAGAACTAGAACAAAAAATTTCACAATTTATATGGAAACACAAAAGACCCCTAATAGACAAAGCAGTCTTGAGAAAGAAGAATGAAGCTGGAAGAATCAACTTTCCTGACTTCAGATTATGCTACAAAGCTACAGTCATGAAGACAGTACGGTACTGCCACAAAAACAGAAATATAGACCAATGGAATAAGATAGAAAGCCCAGAAATACACTCATGCACCTATGGCTACCTTATATTTGACAAAGAAGGCAAGAATATACAATGGGGCAAAGACAGCCTCTTCAATAAATGGTGCTGAGAAAATTGGACAGTTACACGTAAAAGAAGGAAATGAGAACATTTCCTAACACCATACACAAAGATAACTCAAAATGGATTAAAAACCTAAATGTAAGACTAGAAACTATAAAACTTTTAGAGGAAAACATAGACAGAACACTTGATGACATAAATCAAAGCAAGATCCTCTATGACCCACCTCCTGGATTAATAGAAATAAAAACAAAAGTAAACAAGTGGGACTGGATTAAACTTAAAAGCTTTCACATAGCAAAGGAAACTATAGCAAGGTGAAAAGACAGACTTAAGAATGGTAGAAAATAATAGCAAATGTAACAACTGACAAAGGATTAATTTTCAAAATATACAAGTAGCTCATAGAACTCAATACCAGAAAAACAAACAACCCAATCAAAAAGTGGGTAAAAGACCTTTCTCCAAAGAAGACATACAGATGGCTAACAAACACATGAAAAGATGCTCAACATTGCTCATTATTAGAGAAATGCAAATAAAAACTATGAGATATCACCTCATACTGCTCAGAATGGCCGTCATCAAAAAGTCTACAAACAACAAATGCTCGAGAGGGTGTGGAAAAAAGGGAACACTCTTGCATTGTTGGTAGGAATGTAAATTGATACAGCCACTATGGAAGACGGTGTGGAGATTCCTTAAAAACCTAGGAATAAAATCACCACATGACCCAGCAATCCCACTCCTAGGCATACATCCTGAGGAAAACAAAACTGAAAGAGACACATGTATCCCATTGTTCATTGCAACACTATTTTCAACAGCTAGAACTTGGGAGCAACCTAGATGTCCACCAACAGATGAATGGAAAAAGAAGTTGTGGTACATACACAATGGGATATTACTCAGCTACAAAAAGGAACACATTTGAGTCAGTTCTAATGAGGTGGACGAACCTAGAACCTATTATACAGAGTGAAGTAAGTCAGAAAGAGAAGAATAAACATCATATTTTAACAAATATATACAGAATCTAGAAAAATGGTACTGAAGAATTTATTCACAGGGAAACAATGGAGAAACAGACATAGAGAATAGACTTATAGACATGGGGAGAGGGGAGGAAAGGGTGAGATGTATGGAAAGAGTAACATGGAAACTTATATTACCATATGTAAAACAGACAGCCAATGGGAATTTGCTGTACGGCTCAGGAAACTCAAACAGGGGCTCCGTATCAACCTAGAGGGGTGTGATGGGGACGGAGATGGGAGGGAGGTTCAAGAGGGAGGGGATATATGTATACTTATGGCTGATTCATGTTGAGGCTTGACAGAAAACAACAAAATTCTGTAAAGCAATTATCCCTCAATAAAAATAAATAAAGAAAAAGATAAATTATACACAGGCTCTAATGGGAAGGAACTATAAATCCTTCTTTTCTATTAATTTAGATTTTGCTTGTTTATCATCTGTGTGACCCAGGGCTATTCGAGAGATATTTTATTAACCTACTAAGATATTTTATTAGTCTACTAAATGAGCAAGTTCGATGGAGTTTTGTTACTATTTTATAGTCTATCAAATAATAATTTTGGCTACCTCAAAGCCTATCGATAGGAAAAAATATACATAGAGGATAAAGACTGGAATATATGAACATGTGGATATCCAGTGTTAAATTGTGGATGGAAAAGCGATGCCAGGAATCACCAAGAAGAAAACAAATAAATAATTCATGTCAAAATGAGAATTATTGTGACCAAACAGTCAAGGACTCATTCACTGAGATGCTCTTAATATTTAGATTTAAATTTGGAAATATGTAACTAAAAGATTCACTGTATAAAACCTACATCAGGGTCTAACTGCCAAAAGAGAATAAAATACATTTCATACCTTGTTTTATGCTGGCAAAGTGTAGCATGTTTTTGCAAATCATACAGATAATTTTATTTTAAAATTTTCTTTATTAAATTCTTTGAATTTTCACAGGAAATTCTAAATTATATTAGAAAATAAGATATGCAGAGGGGAAATAAAAAAAGATAATAAAGAGATCCTGGGTAACAAGAGAAAAAGAAAGAAAACAATGTAGGATTTCTAAGAAGACGTAAAAAGAATAAAATCGCAAAAAATGAGTGGAGAATAAAGAATCATCTGCTGTATATTCTGGACAGAAATGTGTAGCTAGTTTCATTATTTCTAATAGATGACCATTTGATTCACATATTTGCAAGTTTATTTCTCTTCAAAAATGCAGATGGTAAGGACATTTTTATATATAATTTCTATCACCTAGCAAGTGTTTAAAAGTTTAATGTTAAAGGAAAAAGAACAAAAAAATGAGGCTAATGAAATGTAGGTGGAAAGAAGGAAGAATGAAAGAAAATGTCTGTAAGAACAAATGTAAGATTTTTTTACATTACTTATCATTACTGGCCTCATATTCTTTATGGCATTAATGCTTTCAGTACTTATTGATTTACTATACTGGTAATTTCACTAACATTGACATGCATTTTCTTTTTCTGCATAAATGCTGAATTTTTTAAAAAGCTGGTATGATCAGGTAACTGTAATTCAAGATATAACACAGTGGATATCGCTCTGTCCTACTGTGTGCTAGGCTCAGTTTTGGCACTGGGATTACAAAAAATCCATGTAGCCTCAAATCTTAATTTGCAAAAGTGATCACACTACCTTGAATATTAATTATTTTTTCAACGAAATTATCATGCAATATAAAGAGAATCATAAAAACATGAATGTTTGCTATTTGGGAGTAAAAAAAAAAAAAAACAGAGAGAGTGCGCTACTTATTTACCAGAATTTTTTAAAAGAACAACATGTAAACTATAGAGTGAATGAAAATTGTGTGTCTTTCACCAAATTACCTGTGCTCGGTAACCCTCAGTTTCTTTCTCTGTGTTATTGACATAATAGTAACACCTACTTCATGAGACTGTTTTTAAAGTATTAGGTAAAATATCAAGCACCCAGAACAGTGTTTATACCTAATAAGCACTGGATAATAAATGCTAGCTCTTAACAATTTATGATTATTATATTTACTGTTATTATTAAGCTTGAACAGGTACTCTCATGATTCTAATGAGACTCAAGTTACTTTCATTTTTTGGTCACACCTAATAAATTAATAAAGAAATGACAAACAGAGTTGTTAAAGAATGGAGGTGTATTTTAAACATTTACATGTAAGAAATTAATGCTTTTAACTCCAAAAAACATCTCTATATATTTGACCATAATTGAAGGTAAATTTAAGATTTTTTTTGGTGCATGTAAGTTGGACATGACTGAGCAATTGAACTGAACTGAACTGACTGAAGCTCTAAGGCAAATGGCCCTCTTCCCATCCCATCATAGGCCCTGTTATTTTAAAAACGAGCATAAATAAGAAGGTGGGGATGGATAGAAGAAATAAAAGAAGCAGAGGTATGGAAGTAAGAGATTAATTTGCAATAGTATAGTGTGTATAACTGATAGAGATGGAGGGGCAGGTAAACTCTCAGGTGGAGAACTAGAGTGAGGACCTGGATATGACACTGGGAAGAAAGAGAGACAAGTTATGAAAGAATGGTCTTGAATTCCTGTCTCACAATGGTTTAGAGAGACGGTCATACGTATCCCCTAATAGTATGAAGGGCAGCCATTGTTCCAAAGAGAAAACAATGGAACCCTCCTCAGAAAATCTTCCTTACCGACAGTCATCTTCACTTGCAAACATCTGCCCAGTTTCCTCCTGCCCCTAAGGAAGGAGAATTTCTTTCTCTTCCACAGTTGAGTGATTTTTTCCCCCAGATAAACTCATTCTTCCACCCAGGAATGCAAAAGTATCTTTCTATGAAAATGTCTCTACTCTAGTCCAAATCCCTTTTACTCCTAACCTACAGAGAACTTCTCAACCCCATTATCTTCTACTGCCCCTGCAACCCCTACTCTCTTCTGGTTCCTTTCCCCTAGACTTTAAAGCAGCTCAAAATGTTCTCATTTTTGGTTTCTTGTTTTCTGGTCCATTCCCATCCTCTTAGGCTGAGTTTACATTGCTTGTTTTTATCTGCTCCACTGAGGGTCCATTCTTTGCTCTTATTCTTTCTTCATCCTACACACCTCATCTACGTGTATGGGTTCAGTTATCATTGTGTTTATGGTTCTCCATTATCTATCGGAAGTACCACATTATATACCCAATGGTTTTCTGCAATGACTGGTGTAGGCCAAGTGAAACCCACAGTTTCTGGACTCTGTGAGACTCAATTCAAGATGCAAAGAAAGAAATTATATGATTTCTATCTTGGGTAACTTTTTTAGGTCTCAACCAGGGGTTGGTGGGATATCTGAATGGACAGGCCCATCAAGACTGCATACAGTGACATGAGATGATGGCTCCACGAGTCTCCTTACATTTTTAAGCCTCCCTGAAGTTAAATAAGAATGTGTGGTTAATTCAAGTCTTAATGAACCATGAAAGGAAGTGATGTGTCTAAGCTATCATATGAAAGGGAAGGTGAAAGAGAGCCAGTGTAAGACTCTAGCTATATCTGCCATGTAGTCCTGAAGGTATAGCTTAAGGAGGTGGAATCTTGGTTTCTAAGTGCTTCTGGGCCAATGAAGCCCTTTCTATCTGTTGTATAACATGTAGCATAAACAAGAGGTAAATTTTTGATGTTGCTGTTATTTTAACCTATCTAGACTAATATACTTCTCAAAATAAAATTGAAGCAATGTCATAAATAAAAAGAGGAATGGATGATGGGCCAGCAAAACCAACAAGTGCTCACTCAATGTGGTGAGGCTTCCTGGCCTCTCTGGGGAGAGTTAACACTTGCCTTCTCCATGCTCTCATAGTATTTTGGTATATACCTTAACTAGTACATGTTAAGCAGTTGTAATTTTTGACTTTATGATTCTTTTTCTTTCACCAGCTGTTGAGCTTGACACCTAAGAGACAAAGCAAGTGTTGGTAAAATGAAAAAAATAATGAATAAATGAATAAAAAAGGAAGAAGTGACAGAAAGATAGATCTGGTAATTAGGTAGTCATCTGTTCTATAAACGAGTACCACAGTTTTCTCTTAATGGTTTTTCCTTATGTGTGCATTCATGTTTTGATTATACCTTTGGTAAATAACAGATGTTCCAGTACACAATGGATAAGGTGCAGCCTGCTGGTTTATCTAGCCTACGCATGAGATTTTTGTCTGCTCGGCATTTTCAAAGATCATTTTGTTAAACTGAAGAATAGATGACAATATTATACAATTTCAGGTATACAACATAACAAGTTTATATTTTTATAGATTATGTGCCATACAGAGTTATTATAAAATACAGGCTATATTCCCTGTGCTGTACATTGTATCCTTGTAACTTATTTTATACCTAGTAGTTTGTACCTCTTAATCCCCTTTATGTATTCTGTACCCTACCCTGCACTTATCTCTTAATAACCACTTGTTCATTCTATCTATGAGTATGTATTATTTAAATTCATTCACCTGTTTTATTTTTTTTACCTTCCCCATAGAAGTTGAAACATACAGAAAAAAAAAAGGTAGTTCTATTTGCAATTTTTAAGGAATCTCCACACTGTTCTCCATAGTGGCTGTACTAGTTTGCATTCCCACCAACAGTGTAGGAGGGTTCCCTTTTCTCCACCCTCCAGCATTTATTGCTTGCAGATTTTTGGATCGCAGCCATTCTGACTGGTGTGAAGTGGTACCTCATTGTGGTTTTGATTTGCATTTCTCTAATAATGAGTGATGTTGAGCATCTTTTCATGTGTTTGTTAGCCATCCGTATGTCTTCTTTGGAGAAATGTCGATTTAGTTCTTTGGCCCATTTTTTGATTGGGTCGTTTATTTTCTGGAGTTGAGCTGCAGAAGTTGCTTGTATATTTTGAGATTAGTTGTTTGTCAGTTGCTTCATTTGCTATTTTCTCCCATTCAGAAGGCTGTCTTTTCACCTTGCTTATATTTTCCTTTGTTGTGCAGAAGCTTTTAATTTTAATTAGATCCCATTTGTTTATTTTTGCTTTTATTTCCAGCACATGTACCCCAATGTTCATCGCAGCACTGTTTTATAATAGCCAGGACATGGAAACAACCTAGATGTCCATCAGCAGATGAATGGATAAGAAAGCTTTGGTACATATACACAATGGAGTATTACTCAGCAGTTAAAAAGAATTCATTTGAATCAGTTCTGATGAGATGGATGAAACTGGAGCCGATTATACAGAGTGAAGTAAGCCAGAAAAACACCAATACAGTATACTAACACATATATACGGAATTTAGGAAGATGGCAATGACGACCCTGTATGCAAGACAGGAAAGAGACACAGATGTGTATAATGGACTTTTGGACTCAGAGGGAGAGGAGAGGTGGGATGATTTGGGGCGCAGCATGCTTGGGGCTGGTGCATGGGGATGACCCAGAAAGATGTTATGGGGAGGGAGGTGGGAGGGGGTTCATGTTTGGGAATGCATGTAAGAATTAAAGATTTTAAAATTTTAAAAATTAAAAAAAAAATAAATTAAAAGTACCAAACAAAAAAAAAAAAAAAAAAAACACAAAACACCAGTATCGTGCTGGCACAAAAAGAAATACAGATCAATGGAACAGAATAGAAATGTTCAGAGATAAACTCACGCACTTATGGTCATCTAATCTGTGACAAAGAAGGCACAAATATACAATAGAAAAAAGATAGCCTCTTCAATAAGTGGTTCTGGGAAAATTGGACAGCTGTATGTAAAAGAATGAAATTAGAACACTCTAACACCATACACAAAAATAAACTTCCCATGGATTAAAGATCTAAATGTAAGGCCAGATACTATAAACTCTTAGAGGAAAACATAGTCAGAACACTCTGACATAAATCGAAGTAGGATCCTTTTTGATCCATCTCCTAGACTAATGAAAATGAAAACAAAAATAAACAAATGAAACCTAATTAAACTTAAAAGCTTTTGCACAGCAAAGGAAACCATAAACCAAATGAAAAGACAGCTCTCAGAATGGGAGAAAATATTTGCAAAACAAGTGAGCAACAAGGGATTACTCTCCAAAATAAACAAACAGCTCAATATATATGTATTTTTTTTAAAACAAAACAAAACAAAAAAATTCAGCCCAACCAAAAAATAGGTAGAGGACCTAAATAGACATTTCTTCAAAGAAGACATACAGAAGGCCAAAAACCACACGAAAAAAATGTTTAACATAATTATTGGAAAAATGCAAATCATATCACACCTATCAGAAGGGCCATCATAAAAATATATATAAACAATACAAGCTGAAGAGGGTGTGGAGAAAAGGAAAACCTCTTACACTGTCGGTAGAAATGTGAACTTCTACAACCATTATGGAGAAGAGTATGGAAGTCTTTAAACTAAATATAGAACTACCATATGATCCAGCAGTCCTAATCCTGGGCATATATCCACAGAAAACCATAATTCAAGAAGATACATGCACCCTATTCATTGCACACTATTTACAATAGCCAAGACATGGAAGCAATCTAAATTCCATCAACGAAGGAGTGGATAAAGAAGACGTGGTACACATATACAATGGAATATTACTAGCTATAAAAAGAATGAAATAATGCGCTTTGCAGAAGCATCCATGTTGCATCTTTAACTTCTATGCAGAGTACATCATGTGAAATGCCAGGCTGGATGAAGCACAAGCTGGAATCAAGACTGCCAGGAGAAATATCAATAGTCTCAGATACGCAGATGACACCACCCTTATGGCAGAAAGCAAAGAAGAACTAAACAGCCTTTTGATGAAAGTGAAAGAGGAGCGTGAAAAAGTTGGCTTAAAGCTCAGCATTCAAAAGAAGATCATAGCATCTGGTCCCATCACTTCGTGGCAAATAGATGGGGAAATAATGCAAACAGTGACAGACTTTATTTTATTGGGCTCCAAAATCACTGCAGATGGTGACTGCAGCCATGAAAATAAAAGACGTTTGCACCTTGGAAGAAAAGCTATGACCAACCTAGACAACATATTAAAAAGCAGAGACATTACTTTGCCAACAAAGGTCTATCTAGTCAAAGCTACAGTTTTTCCAGTAGTCATGTATGGACGTGAGAGTTGGACTATAAAGAAGGCTGAGCACCGAAGAATTGATGCTTTTGAACTGTGGTGTTGGAGAAGACTCTTGAGAGTCCCTTGGACTGCAAGGAGATCCAATCAGTCAAAGCTAAAGTAAATCAGTCCAGAATTTCATCGGAAGGACTGATGCCAAAGCTGACACTCCAATACTTTGGCCACCTGATACAAAGAAGTGACTCACTGGAAAAGACTCTGATGCTGGGAAAGATTGAAGGGAGGAGAAGAAGGGGACCACAGAGGACGAGATGGTTGGATGATATCACCAACTCGATGGTTTGAGTGAGCTCCGGGAATTGGTGATGGACAGGGAGGCCTGGTGTGCTGCAGTCCATGGGGTCACAAAGAGCCATACACGACTGAGAGACTGAACGGAACAGAACGGCAGCAACATGGATGGACCTAGATAGATCATCCTACTGAGTGAAGTAAGTCAGACAGAGAAAGATAAATATATGATATCATTTATATGTGTAAATTAAAAAATAGACTACAAATAAAATTACCTACAAAACAGAAAGAGAGGGCTAGATATAGAAAACAAACGTACAGTTACCAAGGGGGAAAGGAGGGAAGGATACATAGGGAGATTGAGATTAATAGACACACACTGCTACACACAAAATAGATAACTGATAAAGACCTAGTGTACAGTACAGGAAGCTCTACTCAATACTCTGTAATGGCTTATACGGGAAAAGTAGGCAAAAAAGAGTACATCATGTATATGTATAACCAATTCATTTTGCTGTACACTTGAAACTAACAACACTGTAAATCAACTATCCTCCAATAATTATTTTTTTAAATACAGCATTTCTCTCTCTCTAACTTATTTCCCTAATGGATAAAGAAGATGAGGTATATATAAACAATGGAATGTTATTTGACCATAAAAAACAATGAAATTTTGTCATTTCTTTCAACATGGATGGAGCTGCAGGATGTTAAGCTTTAGCATCTCAAACAATTTAATTAAACTACTTTCTTTTCTTTTTTCTTTTTTTTTTTAAATTCAGAATGTGTACCCAAGTATCTCCCTGGAATTTTAGCTCCTTCTGAAAAACTGGAATAGCTTACAAACAATGACGCCTTTCTTACTTCCTTATGGAAGCAATTAGCTGGATCTGAGGTGCTTTCCACATATAGAGAAAGTTCTTTCACTTTTTATAGTAGCTATCCAGCCTGCTTTTCCCATTCCAGATGCCTGATAGGCTTTCAAAGTGGAAGTGTTATTGGCTCAGTTCTGACTGACTGTGAACCCGTGGACTGTAGCCTTCCAGGCTGCCATGTCCGTGGGCCTTGGTGGGCACTTTCATTTAGGATCCCTGTCGATTCTTTAGGAAACTTAACTGTGGTTAAAGAGGCTCTCTTGGGAGAGAAGTACTGTTGAGGGCTGTGTTGCTGTGAGAGTTTCCCTTCTGGAGTAAGAATTGATCTCTGCCTTCGCATATCATGAATAAAGTGCTAACGGTTTTTTAAAAGCCATCTGAGTAAAGCATTTGTTATATATTATGCTATAATGGTCACTGTCTACTAAGGGTGCGGGCGATTAACTTTTACTTGGTGATTTCTTCAATTTTAGGGAAACATTTTTGATTTGGTCTTGATGTAGTTAAAATGCATGGTATGAACTCCCTTTTTTCTCAAAGAGTATAATCTGGTTCATAAATTGCAGATCGTAGAATCATGCTAAATGAATATCCTCATTGCTCAAAAAATTAATTCTTTTGACAGAATCATTCACTTAAAATGAAGTGAATATTTAGCTTTATATATTAAGAGACCTGCATGAAGTATCAATGCCTTCATTTTCATATACTGCCTCCCTCAATAATTTCATAGTTCATTTACTTTTTATTGAAGTTAAGGGTATTTGAGCCATATTTGTAAGTTCTCATTGCCAAACATTTTTCTTTCATTCATTCTCTATTTTTTTTTCCCTTTTGGTGTGGCATTTCTGGTCCCCCTGCATTTGCTAGCTGATGAAAATGGTCATAATCAATACACCTACTTTGAACAATAGACCTTAGGCTATCACCTATCACCACACGACAATGATTAAGACAAGGGGCCTACAGTCAGACTGGCAGGGATCTAAATCCGAGAGTTTCCATCTTCTGCTGTGTTACCCTGGGCAGTCAGCTAAATTTCTCTTTATAAATCTCAGTCTCCTCACGAATATGGTGAAGATGATAATGGGCTGTTCAAGAAAAGGAAATAGGTAATACATATGAATAGTTTTAGACAGATATCTTTATTGAGTTATATAATAGTTGATCACTGTATATCACAAATTCTATATGCTGATGCTAACTTTAATTTGCTAAGGAAAATAACCTTGCATGTATTCAAGTCTTCCAGGTTAAAGACTTTCTACCACCAGTGCTCAAAAAAAGGAATTCAATCATTTTTCCACTTAAGGTCCTCCACACCCTCGATTGCTTTTCCACTTACTCCAGGCCCACGGACTTTTGCTTTGTTTGGGTTTTACCATTCTCCTTGAACATAATCATCTGCTTAATCCTCATACTTATCAGAATATCTCTGGTCCCTGAAGGTCTGGCTCAAATAACACCCCTCTTCTTAGATTCCCTCTCTCAAAGGTAGGAGCCTTAATTTTGCAACTGTAAATCTGGCACTTCTACGACATTTATCTTTTTTATAGATTCTGTTAATGGAAGCAAATGGTGGCGGGGGGGATGTGGGGAAACTGAAATAGATGGCCTAAATTTGGATAAAAGGAAATAGATGGATTTGCATTGTACAGGATCAGATTAACCACAGTTTAGCAGGTGCCAGGGGGCTAGTAATCTTCAAGGAGGTACTGGCAGAAATTGTAGGAGTCAAGCCTTAGAACAAGGCTACCTTGAGGTGAGAATGACGTGGTAAGTTGGATGCAGGGGAAGATGAAGGAAGCGGCAAAATAGATGATTTTCAGGAGAGAAACAAGAGAAAATGAGGACAACTTAAAATCTTGTAAATACTTAATCTTGGTTTATTGTGTAATCAACCCCTGAATGACAGACACACAGGGATCAGCAAACACTTTCTGGAAAGGCCCAGAAAGGAAATATTTTCAACTGTATCTTCTATATTGTAACTACTCAGCTGTATAGTTTTAGTGCAGAAGCAATCATAGATGATATGCAAAGAAGTAGGGATGGCTGTATTCCAATAAAACTTTATGTAACAGGAGGTAGGCTGGACTGAGGTTGCAGTTTGATGGACCCTTATATTTATAAACGAGACATAGACCTGTGAGTTAGGGCTGTGTCTGTTCTGCACCTCTAACTGCCAGTATAATGCTGACATATTTTATGTATTCAATAAAGATGTATTATTCATTAAGGGTGAAGATTATTTGCGGCATAACACGTCTCATTTATAATCTATGTATGTTAATCCACTCTGATACCTGGAACGTTTTCCTCCATTGCCATATTTGTGTTGACATTTACTATTTTGGGGGTGACAGTTTTACTTCCTAAATATGTTCTCCTCCTACATTTTCTGAATGTTTCATTAGTTAAAAATAATATAATTCTTTTTATTTGAGTTTTATAAAAGTGCTTCTTCTGATGACTTTAATTTCCAAAGACTCTGAAACATAAATGAATGTTATTGATTAACTTTAAAAAAGGAACAAAAGACCATCAACTTCTGTGCCAACTAATTTCAACTGACTAATACTATTTATTTGTAATTTTTGATGATACGACATGAAGTTACAAGTCCCAAGGACTGGAAAGTAGTAACTGGCTGATGCAGTCTGTCATGGGTGAGTAAAGAAGTTAGTGGTGATAGGATTCAAATTACATATCTGCCAACTCTGATCCAAAGAGCATAAGAAATTATATTGAGCTACAAAACATTATATTTATATTCTGAGTGTGTGTTGATGTTTGAAAGAGATTCATCAAATTATTAACCAAGGCAATCTAGATGTCACATGACATTTTTGATTTTGACTGTTATAGAATTTCTAAATGTTCTACAGTGGAAGATGTGATTTTGGGGATTTATGCTTCTAATAGTATGGTGAACTAGAAACTTTGAATGGCTAAGATAATGTACATCCAGTGTACTTTTAATGCATTTCTGGGCTCTTTGGAAAGTTAAGGAAATAAACCAATAAGCTATTGGATTTCATTGCTACTGCTGCTAAATCACTTCAGTTGTGTCCGACTCTGTGCGACCCTATAGATGGCAGCCCACCAGGCTCCCCCATCCCTGGGATTCTCCAGGCAAGAATACTTGGAGTGGGTTGCCATTTCCTTCTCCAATGCATGAAAGTGAAAAGTCAAAGTGAAGTCACTCAGTCATGTCCGACTCTTAGCGACCTCATGGATTGTGGCCTACCCGGCTCCTCCATCCATGGGATTTTCCAGGCAAGAGTACTGCAGTGGGGTGCCATTGATTTCATTACAGCCACAGAAATCCTGGAAGTAAATGTTAACACTGGTTTTGAGACCAGGAGGCTTAACTGTGGGCAGATACTGTCAATGGGGTCAAACTTCTGAATCCTGCATTAAGTTAGAAAATTGAGAAGTGTTAAAGTGGTACTAGGTTAAAGCTATATCCCCTATAAAATAACGAATCCCAAGTGCTTGCCACTAGTATTTCGACAGGTCAAATTCAATAATATTTTAGCTCTCAGTAAAAGGAAAGTCACCAAACATGAAATAAGGCATGAGTGACAGCAAAAACAAGGAGGTTTAAGTCTCTACCTGGGAAGTGTAACTAATGGAATTATCAAATATAGAACATAAAATGGTAACACAGTATAAGTTTAAACAAATAAGAAGTAAAATAAAAAACGGGCAAGCAACAAAAGGTTATCAGGAATGACAAATCATACTGAATTTTTAGAAATAAGAAAGGCACCTCTTGAAAATTAAACTCAATAGATGAATTATACAATAGATTAGACACTGTCAAAGTGAGAACTGGGGAAACAAAAGCCAGATCCAAAGAAACTATTCAAATATATTACACTGAGACAGAGATGCAAAATGTAAGAGGTTAAGATATATATGGACAACAGAATTAGAAGCTGAATATACTTGCAGTGGAAGTACCAGTAAAGAGGCTAGAGATAATGGTGGAGAAGTAAAAATGTCTGAGATCTTAGTTCAACTTATGAAAGATATGAGCTCATAAATATTCAATATATAAATGCAAAGATTAAAAAAAGAACACTAGGCAATTGTGGTAAAACTACAGAACACAAAGTTAAAAGGAAAGGTCTTAAAAGAAGCTCAAGAGAAGGAATAGTTCAAATAAACGCAAATTAGACTGAGGTCTCAACAGGAACAACTGAAATGAGGAGGTGAATTCAGTTCTGAGAGAAAAAAATGTGAAACTAGAATTGTGAACCCAGCAAAACTATCTTTTAAGAAAAAAAGACATTCTCTGGAGGAGCTTACTTAAAATTGCAACTCTTCTTTAAATAAACTGTGGCTTCATTTCACTCTGGAATTTTCTTTGCTGGAAGTTTATTTACATATTCAATCTCTAAAAGAGATAAAAGACTTCAAATTATCCATGTGAAACAACAAAATAGCTGTGTTTTTGTGAGAATTTAAAATTTACATCAAAAGTTTTAAATTATCATATAGTTTTTCAAAATATTCAAGATACTCCAACCTTTTGAATTACGCAGCAATATTATTTTTCATTTCTCATATTGATTGTCTTCTCTCATTTGGTGGTGTTCTGATTTGTTGGTGATTTATCAACTTAAAAAAATCTTTGGGCCATTTGAGAATCTCTATATTACTTTTTTCTTTTTAATTTCATTTCTGCTCTTAGCTTTATTCTTCTTTCCCTGATTTTCATTTAAGTTGCTATTCTTTTTCTAACTTCTTGAGATGGGTATTCAGAATGGGTTATGCATCTTTCTGATATTTTACCATATACTGTCTAGCTCAGTACTCTTCAAAGTCAATCCCCTGGACCAACATCATTAACATCACCCAGGAACTTGTCAGAAATGTAATTTCTTGGGCCTAGTCTCAAATGTGGATCCTGAGGAATATGATCCAGCAATCTATATTCTAGTAAGAATGTGCATTTAAAAACAGAACACTGTTCATAAAGATTAATTAGTGTATAACTAGACAACTAGGTTAAAATTATGCTAAAACAAAAAGTAAATGCAGGTGAAATAGTTCTTTCTCTATCAGAGAAAAGTACTACTATAGAAATAAATTCTGAACTAAATTTGACTAAGAAAATCAAGCAACATCAACAATAAAACCAAAGCAAAACCAAATGACATCCAAAACAAAGCTCCTACTTAAGTTTAATGGCTGTTCAGTCTAATATTAAGTGAGAAAATTCATAATTCAATCATAATTTAATCCAATCCTGCTTTCTTATACCAATGATTTTTCTCCTAAACAATGGAAAAGAAAAGTTCTTAGCCATTGCTCTGTATTTCAAATTACACAAAAGAAATTTCCTCATTATATCAGGCACTAAGTTCCCTAAGGGTAATACTCAAAAAGCAAAATTTTAAGCTATTTCATCAAATTATTAAATAAGTCATTTTGACTAAACTTTAACAAAAAAAAGCCACCAGTAACATCATCTCAAACAGATGGTATGAAATAGTTCTAATATTACCCTAGGCATGGTTCAGTAGCTCCAGAAATAACACATAAATTCATAAATATAAACAGAAAGGTAAGCCAGCAGATTAGATATAATACTAAATTTACAGTTGGTATGGAGACTGCCCCAGTTTCAAAAGAAATGTCCACAACCAACATCACATTATGCATTGCTAGATTCAATGATCTATCTTTCTACCTCCATGAAGAAAAACAATAAGCTGGAATATCAACACCAGTGAACGTCAAAGTCTCTCAGTCGTGCCCTGCTCTTTGTGATGCCATGCACTATACAGTCCATGGAATTCTCCAGGCCAGAATACTGGAGTGGGTAGCCTTTCCCTTCTCCAGGGGATCTTTTCAACTCAGGGACTGGACCCAGGTCCACTGTATTGCAGGCAGATTCTTTACTGGCTGAGCCACAAGGAAAGCCCAAGAATACTGGAGTGGGCAGCCTAGCCCTTCTCCAGCGGATCTTCCTGACCCAGGAATTGAACCAGAGTCTCCTGCATTGCAGGTGGATTCTTTACCAACTGAGCTATCAGGGAAGCAATACCGGTTGATAAAGACAAAACATTTTGCTAAAGAACTTCAGAGAATAGCATAACAATGAGAAAAATTATATATGAAATCCCAAATCTATAGCCAAAGAAAAAAAGATTTGATTATCAAATTGAACTTTTTTTTAATCAATAATTCTTATCAAGATATTTTGAATGCCTAAACTCACAATTTTTAAACTTCTTACCAGGAAATCCAAAGAGTTTATACTTTCACATGGAAAAAAAAAAGATTGATGAAGACTTTAAGTATAACAAGTATTAATTTCTAAACTAAAATGAAGGAAGAGAAATCCCCAAATATGTAATATGTTCCTACTTTGACTACAATTGTTGGCATTTGTCAATAAGTTTAGAAATAGATTTTTTTTCTTAGTTAAATCACTGAAGATTGAGTCATATTTCCCTTCTTTTACTTCTTCCTTCAAAAAAATCTTACCCTTAAATAGTTCTGATACCTTGAAGGGGAATAAACAGTGGAAAACTAGTCAAAATATAAAATTATCAGGATACCTTAGAAAATGGTACAAAGGTTTGAATTTATGCAGAAAAGTTTAAAGCCATGTTCAAGCTGGTTTTAGAAAAGGCAGAGGAAACAGATATCAAATTGCCAACATCCGCTGGATCATGGAAAAAGCAAGAGAGTTCCAGAAAAACATCTATTTCTGCTTTATTGACTGTGCCAAAGCCTTTGACTGCATGGATCACAATAAACTGCGGAAAATTCTGAAAGAGAAGGGAATACCAGACCACCTGACCTGCCTCTTGAGAAACCTGTATGCAGGTCAGGAAGCAACAGTTAGAACTGGACATGGAACAACAGACTGGTTTCAAATAGGAAAAGGAGTACATCAAGGCTGTATATTGTCACCCTGCTTATTTAACTTATATGCAGAGTACATCATGAGAAATGCTGGACTGGAAGAAACACAAGCTGGAATCAAGATTGCTGGGAGAACTATCAAGAACCTCAGATATGCAGATGACACCACCCTTATGGCAAAACTGAAGAGGAACTAAAAGCCTCTTGATGAAAGTGAAAGAGGAGTGTGAAAACGTTGGCTTAAAGCTCAACATTCAGAAAAAAAAGATCATGGCATCCGTTCCCATCACTTCATGGGAAATAGATGGGGAAACAGTGGAAACAGTGTCAGACTTTATTTTGGGGGGCTCCAAAATCACTGCAGATGGTGACTGCAGCCATGAAATTAAAAGACGCTTATTCCTTGGAAGGAAAGTTATGACCAACCTAGATAGCATATTCAAAAGCAGAGACATTACTTTGCCAACAAAGGTCCATGTAGTCAAGGCTATGGTTTTCCCTGTGGTCATGTATGGATGTGAGAGTTGGACTGTGAAGAAGGCTGAGTGCTGAAGAATTGATGCTTTTGAACTGTGGTGTTGGAGAAGACTCTTGAAAGTCCCTTGGACTGCAAGGAGATCCAACCAGTCCATTCTGAAGGAGATCAGCCCTGGGATTTCTTTGGAAGGAATGATGCTGAAGCTGAAACTCCAGTACTTTGGCCACCTCATGAGAAGAGTTGACTCATTGGAAAAGACTCTGATGCTGGGAGGGATTGGGGGCAGGAGGAGGAGGGAATGACCGAGGATGAGATGGCTGGATGGCATCACTGACTCGATGGATGAGAGTCTGAGTGAACTCCAGGAGATGGTGATGAACAGGGAGGCCTGGTGTGCTGCGATTCATGGGGTCGCAAAGAGTCAGACACAATTGAGCGACTGAACTGAACTGAACTAAAGAGATAATTAAGCTTCTTTGCATAGGAAGAATATATTTTATACCTAAATCAGGAAGCCATATAATTTCTACATATTAATACTTTACTTAACTTGTATGTATGACAAAATTTTATGTGAGATGCTATGTATGTTTTTCCAAGTATTTGAATAGTAAAATATGAATATTTTATAATTTTTACCAATTGCATTAATACTGTCTTATAGTCAGTGCATATTTTGAAGTAAAACAAAGGCACTTACCAAACATCTTTATCTGTGTGGTAGTTGTTAAGCGTGTATGCCCAAAGTATATCTAAGTAAAAACTTTTAATATTCTTTTTATTCGCATAAGCTTAATAAGGTGAGCTTGTACTATACTTATTGAATCTTGTCAAATTTCTTTAGGATGAAGAAACCCTTTGAAAGATAACAATTAACACAAGTGACCTTTATTACTATTTATACATCCATTCTATCTGGAAAATTCACTGCATGTGGGAAGACACTACACAGACCAGTTTAAAATTCACCAACAATTGTTTTACTGATAGACTATTCTGGTTGTGAAGAATACCAGCTGACACAGGGAGTGTAAACCATAGTAAATGTTAGAGCATTAGCTTTGAGAAGGGCTAATAATCTGCTTCCTATATTCTATGTCAGGGGTGACAACAGCAGGGAGTGACTAGAACAGACAATAAACCATGTATTTAAATAGAACAGAAACCAAGGAAAACAATGTGAGATATCAAGGCAAATAAATAAGTGTTAACAGTGACTATGGTGGATGGAAGTGTCTGACTCCTCACTCTTTGTCTAGGTCATCAGGTGGAGGAAACTGTAGTTGTAAGCTGTTGTGCACTGCAGAGGTGTGTTTAAGTGAAAGTGAAGTTGCTCAGTCGTGTCCGACTCTTAGCGACCCCATGGACTGCAGCCCACCAGGCTCCTCTGTCCATGGGATTTTCCAGGCAAAGAGTACTGGAGTGGGGTGCCATTGCCTTCACAGCAGTAAATGTCCCATGGCACTGATAAACTCTCAGAGCCTTGAGGCCAAGGATTTTATGCTCTAATGGAGACATTTTTGCCAGGTACATGTTCTTGATGATATCATACTCTAAATGTTTCTTAAAAGCCTATCACAGTCTGTGGAATTTATTTCCTTCTAAGGTGGACAATTGTGTTAGTTATTATCAATGTTACAATAAAGATCAATGTTATAATAAAGATAATGAGACTTGAGTTATAAAAAAATTTAAAATATAAAACAGAAGTCTGCTACTAAGCCTGCAAGCCCTACTTCTTTTTAGTTCTGACATGTTATTTGTAAAGAAATAGAGATAAGAAACAAACAGAAAACACATTCACTTTTGATAAGAGAAAGATGACTAGATTTGGAATTAGAGTAACTTTCTATTTTTGAGTAAGCTATTTAAATTTTCCGACCCTTATATTTCTTATCTGTAAAATCGGAATAAGGATATGAATAAATATATGTGAAAAATATCTTAGAAACTATTAATTGATACAAACATCAAAGCTATTGCTGATACATTGTGTTAAGTATATCTTGGTACTTACACATTATTTTAAAAATACTAAAATGTTTAAAAATGCACAAATATATGACAGTATTTTAAAACCTTATTTCTAGCCACCTCTCAATACTTTTTTGCTCATTTTCATGGATTTATTTTTTATACCAGAGACAAGATCATTTTATGTGACTAACAATATGCTTGAGTTTAAGAAAACTGAAGAGAAAAAAATAAAGTCATATATTTTCAACTTCTATTAATAAGTTCTTAAAAAGTAGCTTAATTGGGCTTTCCTTAACTGAGTCCTGTCGGGCCCAGTTGGTGAAGAATCTTTCTGTCAATGCAGGAGATACAGATTTGATCCCTGGTCTGGGAAGCTCCCACATGCCAGTGCTCCGTGGCTACTGAGCCAGTGCTCCGTGGCTACTGAGCCTGTGCTCCGTGGCTACTGAGCCTGTGCTCCGTAGCTACTGAGCCAGTGCTCCATAGCTACTGAGCCAGTGCTCCGTAACTACTGAGCCAGTGCTCCATAGCTACTGAGCCAGTGCTCCATAACTACTGAGCCTGTGCTCTAAAGCCCATGTACAGCAACCACAGAAGCCTGAACGCCCTAGAGCCTGTGCTCTGCAACTAGAGAGGCCACTGCAGGGAGAAGCCCTAGGGAGGATCGGCGACAAAAGTATAGTCCGCTCTCACCACCACTAGAGAAAAGCTCACGTAGCAAAAGACCCAGCATAGCCAAAAATAAATAAATTAAAAAAAAAAAAAACTATTGGAAAAAGTGGCTTAACTTATACTCAAGTTTTTTTTTTTACATTTACTTTTTCTTTTTTTTTTTAATTTTTATTTTTACTTTATTTTACTTTACAATACTGTATTGGTTTTGCCAAACATTGACGTGAATCCGCCATGGGTGTACATGAGTTCCCAATCCTGAACCCCCCCCTCCCAGCTCCCATGCTGTATCATCTCTCTGGATCATCCCTGTGCACCAGCCCCAAGCATCCTGCATCCTGCATTGAACATAGACTGGCGATTCATTTCTTACATGATTTTATACATGTTTCAATGCCATTCTCCCAAATCATCCCACCCTCTCCCTCTCCCTCAGAGTCCAAAAGTCCACTCTACACATCTGTGTCTCTTTTGCTGTCTCGCATACAGGGTCAACATTACCATCTTTCTAAATTCCATATATGTGTGTTAGTATACTGTATTGCTGTTTTTCTTTCTGGCTTACTTCACTCTGTATAATCGGCTCCAGTTTCATCTATCTCATTAGAACTGATTCAAATGTATTCTTTTTAATGGCTGAGTAATACTCCATCGTGTATATATATGTACCACAGCTTTCTTTCTGCTGGAGAGGGTGTGGAGAAAAGGGAACCCTCTTACACTGTTGGTGGGAATGCAAACTAGTACAGCCACTATGGAGAACAGTGCAGAGATTCCTTAAAAAATTGCAAATAGAACCGCCTTATGACCCAGCAATCCCACTTCTGGGCATACACATCAAGGAAACCAGAATTGAAAGAGACACATGGACCCCAATGTTCAGAAAGCTGTGGTACATATTCAAGTATTTTTGAGGGCTGAACATTGTTCAAAATGTTATACACACAGTGATGGATATGATATGGCTCCCTTCCTGTGGATCTCATAGTCTCCTAAAGGAGACAAAGCTTTTATCATAATAACAACAAAAATTACAATAGAAACACAGTCTAATGGAGAAAGATCCACTCTACATTTTGTCTAGTTGGTGACAGGTAAAGAAAGGCTGGTTCATTTACTTGCTTACTCTGTATAAAGCACTATCTCACTATACGCCTATTCCATAAAGCCGAAGCTTCGACAGTGGATTTGTGGAGTAGCAGATGGAAAATTTAGAATGACAGTGAATTTGCAGGAGAGATTTGGTTTGGGGTTTTAATTATGATGAGTGCAACCTTAGGTATCCATTCTTTAATAGATAGATTTTATCACAACATTGTTAATCGGCTATACCCTAACACAAAATAACAAGTGTAAAGTTTGAACAGAAATAAAAGACAAAGTAAACAGTTTCTGAAACAAGAGTTTTAAAAAGATGTATTTTTATGTCAATTAACCGCATGTAATTTATCTATGCTTCCCCAAATGTTCAGAATTTATAAAGAGTGAGCAAAACTGAATCATTCTCTACTATACAACATATAGTAAGGATTTCTATATGGATTGGTTAGGGCATGAAAGTCATGGGTTTCCTCACCAAAATGTGTTACAGGATAAAAAAAAATCATTCTAGGGGAAAGAAAATAAATAATTTGGTATTTTATCCCAATTTTGTTATACTAAAAAATTAGTAAAATTGTATAGATCTCATGGGCATTACTTTGAGTAGTTTTCAGTGTATTAAACGAAAATGCTGATCCCCTATATTTGGTATGTGTGTGAACAAGAAGAGGTACTGATAAAAACATCTCAGTTCACTGCAAATATAAACAGTAAAAAAACAGCATGTGCAAAGATTAAACAATATCCTATGTAAGCAAGAATCACTCTTTATTTCTTATCGTGTTATGACATAAGGAGAGAAAAAATGTTTTGATTTAAAAATCTGTCAGCTATCATGTAATTTAATATGTAGTGACATATACTGCTAAAAGGTATATATTAACATTAGAGACCTAAACTCCAATGATTAATATTATAGTGATGACAGAGTGAAAGTGCCTAATTTTAATCCACTGTTTATCTATGTGGGGTAATTTATAGATCACTCGACATGTTTTAATAGTAGACATAAAAAGATATCCTCTAATACCCACTTGCTTTCAAGATCTGACATTTGCAATTACAAATACAAAGAAATACCAGGGGTTGCCTTCATTGGATATGTATACAAATAGCTAGTCATCCCATACACAGTTTATAAAAAGTGATCTATTAATAACAAAACTGCTCCAAAGACCCAGGATCTCTTAATATTCTAGTTGAATATCAAAAGGTTGACTTAAAATGAGGCCAGAAACACAAAGAGTGGACAACACATTGATTTGCCTGCCAAATATAGTTTTACCACCATAAATCTCAGGCTGACAGTTGCACAAAGCTTTCTTCACCCAAACACTGCCAAGTAAGGGCGTTTATTCACTGATTGGTTGATAGTCACCATGACAACTGATGCCACAATTAGACAAGTACAATCCCACTTTCAAACATGCACACAATTCATTAATTCAGCAAGACTTTGTTGATGATACATTATAAGGAAAATGAGGGAAATATTTAATACTACTCGGAGACTGATATACTTGCCTCTTATCTAGGGTAAAATAAATTATAAGAAGTGATGAAAACAATCATTTAATTAGACCAAAGTAAGTCTGACAAGCAATTCAGTGAATTTAATATTTTTAATATTTTTAATAATTGTAGGTATCTCATTCAAAAACTGAATGACCACTAAATTAGCCTTCAAGTTATTTTCCTAGGGGCCCTTTTTAAAAAGAGGTTGGAAAGAATGTGAGTCCAATTTTCTGCATATTAAAGAAGATAACAGCAAACATTTCTTTGGTACATGAGAAGAAGTAATTTTACTCAATGTTAACTGATGTTCCTCTGTGGAAATCCCAGTGAAAACTGAAAGGAGTCATTTCTCTATCCTTGTCTACACAGAAATCATATTTACCAGCGATGGTTCCTAAGACAACTCTATAGGTTCAGGATTTAAATACTAATAAGAATAAGCTAACGAAGTGTCTAATGTAAGGAAACATTGTGTTTATCAACTTTTACTTAATTTTAACTTAGCCAGTCTTATCAACCAAACTACTGGAAGAGAAATGCTGACATTTCTAAATTCATTTTCTCATATTGTGATCCACTGAGTGTGTGAAATGCAGTTAATGAGTTAAAACCTTTTATACAGATGTTTAAGGTTTTTCTGTTTACTTAGGTTTGAACGAATATACAGTGAATAGTGTGGAAGGCTAGATACTGTATTGTTAATACTTGATTCAGAGATATGAGTTAGGAGAGGGTGGAGAAAATTTTTTCTTTATATATATTTTTAGTTATTTATTTAATGAAAGTGAGATTTACTTTCTAACTTCAAGTTAAAAAATCCAATAAAATACTGAAAAACTGATCATGATATAATTAAAAATCAGGACAAAGTATTTTGTTTAATATGATCTCATTTTATTATATATGTACTCTATACATCGGTGCACATCTGTGTGTATGTGGGGGGGTTGTTGTATAGTGAACCTAATTATATACCATTGATTATCCCTGGGTAGTGGGATTATTTTATATTCTCTTCTTCATATGTATTTGTATAATTTGCAATAAGAATGATTTTATTCTTTTATTAAGAAGGGTTATTATTACATTATAAGCAATTAAAGTGAGTAACTGCAACATCTGCTTTTTACCTTCTATGTGTTGCATTCACTTTTAGAAGATGCGAAGAAAAGTGTCTTCAAAATTGTAACAATTTAATAGAGAAACACAGTGCAAGTATGAAATATTATAATACGGTGTATGAAGAATACAGATGATTTGTATAGAAATTTAGAAGAATCATCATATATTCCTTCTTAAAAATATACATTTGCCATATTTATACTATCATTTTTGGTAAAGTACAAATACTAAATTATTTGATCCATATATAATCTGAATATACATTTTTAAAATAATTGAATTTATTTAGACAATAAAGGAAGAAATGTGATTTCAAAACCATTCCCAAGAAGGAGAGTGATTTTTGATTTTTAAAGAATGTAAACCATTCCTTAAGAAAAAAAGCTGTCTATATGGTCCAAGTTAAAGAAATATCAAAATACAAAATATTTCACCTTATTCTTTGACTCTGGATGAAGCTCATTAAAAAAAAAAAAGGCTCAGCCTTTAATGAGGTAGTATAAAGTAACACCCATATTTGCTATCAGTTTGTATGCTTTTTTTCAATCAGAGATTCTCCTCTAGGGCTTTGAGTTCCGAACTAATGCTAAAGAACATGGTGATTCTTGGAGTCATATTTGTGAATGGGGCTGAACAGGTCTAACTGGTTTTGATGTCAATGTTCTTTGGTGCAGCACTATTTAGAGGGTTTCAGATTTATGACTGCATTCCAAGAATAGTGTTCCTGGCTGCCAATTTAATTTTTGTGAATCCCATAGAACTTGCCAGTGAATTCCGTATTTCTCTACGATTCACCATAATCAGTTTCGGTTGCTTGCAACTAAGAATCCTGACACAACACTACATCTCAAGTTGTATGGTTCTCTAATGACAACATATAGAACACCTAAATTCCACACAGTTAAAAGTTCCATACAGCTTAGGTATGGTCCCATTTCACCAGAATACATGCACCATAGTGTGCCTAAAACAGTTTTGGAATCCATAAAATTAATGGAATTAAAAATAAAACCACAAATGTTTCTTTTCTGAAAAGTTGTGTGATTTTCCTTCAATGGGAATATCTATATCAGTTCAGTTCAGTTCAGTTGCTCAGTCGTGTCCGACTCTTTGCGACCCCATGAATCGCAGCATGCCAGGCCTCCCTGTCCATCACCAACTCCCAGAGTTTCACTCAGACTCAGGTCCATCGAGTCAGTGATCTGAAATTCCCTGTAAGCTCATGTTTATGACATTTTCTGTTTAGGTCAGCAACTTAGAAGACATAGTTAGCTTTCTAAAATTAGCAAACATTTTTAATGTAATAATGAAGGAAAAACACAATCTTTACGCTGAATGTATACTCAACACACTCTACTTGCTTGGCTTGTGGTGTCCTGGTATACACTGCCTCAAAAAAACAGCTGGTCCTCTGTATGCTTTCCAGACACTTCTTACGTCATCTTATGTCTATGCTCATGAGTGTTTAAGGTTAGTATTTTCTGATGCAACAGTCAGAAAACAGCCCTCCAGCTCATCTTTTTTAATTCTCTTGCTAAGCATTCATTCTGGTTTAAAAATGGAGTGTCTTTTAGACATCATGTGGAAAGCGGTGCCAGTCTTTTTTTTCTGGATGTTTTGTACTCTCTTTTAGGAAGCAAATAAAGGAATTAAACAGTAATCCCTACTTTCTTTCCTACATTTTGCCTTAATTGGACTTTACTTCACATAAAGTAGTTTAAAGTTAAACTATCTGATTCAACAGAAAAAAATCAGAACAAAATAAAAACACCTCTTCTGCTTGCTAATGGGATTGACTTGGGCCAGTCACTGATTTCCTGAGCCTCCACTGTCTCAGTTTTAAAGACAGGATTAATACTCGATCTTTCTGACATCAAAAGGTTGTTTTAAGATTCAGACAAGGTAATTATGTATGTGACAGCACTTCAAAAATTAAAAAGCATTTAAAAAAATAAGCCTGATGTTCAAATATGCACAGACCACACTGTGTAAGGCCACCCTCGTCTATAGCAATATAACAATTCCCACAAAAGTAAATATCTACATGAAAAAAGCATTCACCTTTACCAGGAATAAAAGAAATGTCCTCCAACAACAAAGACATCGCATTTTTACTTATGAAGAGAGATGTTTACAAGATAAGTTTACCTAGTGCTAATGCGGCTAAAATTGGGGCTCATTCAATGCTTGTAAGTTAGCAATAATACTTCTGTCAAGCCATTTGGTGGTATGTCTGTGGAGTCTTAAAAGATTTCATACTTTTGACCCACTTATTTTCATTCAGGGGCTTCCCTGATAGCTCAGTTAGTAAAGAATCTGCCTGCAATGCAGGAAACCCCAGAATCACATTCCCCCAGAATCACATTCCCCCAGAATCACGTGCACCCAGAATTACATTCATCCCAAATCACATTCATCCAGAATTACTACAAATTCTTTGCAATGTGGTTATTTATAATACCAAGAAATGAAAACAGACTAAATGACCAACAGTAGAAGAAAAGTTCAGCAAATTTTATTATGTTGACACAATGGACAGCCATACAATGATGCCATTAAATTATGCTCTAGAAATTTTCAAGAAGCAAGGGGAAACAGCTCTGAAATATATTATTGGCTGCATTGTACAATATATGTCTGTGTATCTGTATGTTATAAATTGAATGAAAAGAGCAGGATATAATATTTACATATGGCATAATTTCAAAATTTTTAAATGTGTCAAAAAAACACACCTCAACTAGACCTGCTGCTGCTGCTGCTAAGTCACTTCAGTAGTGTCCAACTCTGTGTGACCCCACAGATGGCAGCCCACCAGGCTCCCCCGTCCCTGGGATTCTCCCGGCAAGAACACTGGAATGGGTTGCCGTTTCCTTCTCCCACACATGAAAATATTAACAGAGGTTGTCTCTGAATGTTGGCATTATGAGAGCTTTATTTTTCTATTCTATATTTTAGATTTTCAATATTAAACATGTTTTTTTAAATAATCAGGAATTTTAAAATAGTCATCAGGATCATGATATACGAGCAGGGCAAAACAATATGGCTTCATGTCCTAACTCTGGCTTAGTTACAAAGAACAAATATAGTTAAAGGAGCCTTTGAGATGTAACTATATCCAATCAGCTTCCTGACTGTTCCTTACTCAACACACTTGGAAAGTAGACAAAATCTCCATGTTGCTACTGAATTTCAGACAGTGCAATGACTCTGGCCTTCATGGAAGGCTTGGGAAATACTGTACTTCTTTAAAAGTAAGTCTGGAAAAGTTCCTAGTTTATACATCTTTGCATCTAATTTATATTTCAGAGGAGACAATCTAACTGCAACCTACCCAGGAGGCTCTCTGCTTTTACACATCCCCATGGGAAGAGGTCTACCTTAGAGACTTGGGTGTTTTGAAGAGATAACACCATTATAGTTCAGTCCCTTGGTGCAAAGGGTTCAATTCAGTCCTACCGCACCATTCCTAATGGGAATAACATTCAATGGCTATCATAACTGGTATGACATTATAGGCACAAAAGAGAAAGAGAGAGACTGCACAAAAAGAGCCTTTTATCTAGTCGTGATATATGTAAACCAGTACTCTGGAATAAATTCTTCATAATACTCCTTGTTTGGTAGTCACATAATTTCACTCAATTCAGTGTTGTATATTTTATTTTATTTTTTATTTCTGGCTTGACGCAGAATAGTAATGTGTCTGTATGTCTTCCAGAAATATAAATTATGTTCAAATTATTTTATTGTCTATTTTGTAGGATATAGACATTCAAACAACAGTGTTATATTGGTCATACTAAGAATCTCTCCAAGAAATCTGTTTAAGTGGTGAAATTATTTTAAGAATAAATCTATTCAGAAAAGCATGCAATTCCATGCTTAGGGTTACTAAATCAATCCACATCAAGTGCCGTCAAAACATAGTACTAGAAAATGGGCCACAGCAGCAAATGGAACGTTCAGTCTCTTCCTGTTCTTGAGGCTTACATGGACACTTCCACAAGGATGTTTGCCCCAAAAGAAATGGTGGAGATAAAAAGGTGGGTTCAGCTCTGAAGTTCTAGGGAAACAACAACTAAAGAACTGATCATTTAGGTGGCAGAAACAAAGATGGGATAACTAACAGTATAAATATTTTCATTTTGGGTGGATAGTCATCTATGGATGTGAGAGTTGGACCATAAAGAAGGCTAAACACCAAAGAACTGATGCTTTTGAACTGTGGTGTTGGAGAAGACTTGAGAATCCCCTGGACTGCAAGGGGTTCAAACCAGTCAATCCTAAAGGAAATCAATTCTGAATATTCATTAGAAGGACTGTTGCAGAAGCTGAAGCTCCAATACTTTGGCTACCTGATGTGAAGAACTGACTCACTGGAAAAGACCCTGATGCTGGAAAAGATTGAGGGCAGGAGGAAAAGGGGATGACAGAGGATGAGATGGTTGGATGGCATCACCGACTCAATGGACATGAGTTTGAGCAAGCTCTGGAGATGGTGAAGGATGGGAAAGCCTGGCGTGCTGCAGTCCATGGGGCTACAAAGAGTCGGACACGACTGAGCAACTGAACAACAACAACAATGGCAGATCATTAGAGAAGTAGCTTTAATGATGAACTTCCAGTGTGAATGTGTCATTGGGTCTATGATAGTCAAATGAGTTGCACATGATAGGAAAGAGTAATGAAAATAACTGGGGCAAATTAAATGAAGCTGATTACTTGGTGGCTCAGACAGTAAAGTGTCTGTCTACAATGCAGGAGACCCAGGTTTGATCCCTGGGTCGGGAAGATCCCATGGAGAAGGAAATGGCAATCCACTCCAGTACTATTGTCTGGAAAATCCCATGGACAGAGGAGCCTGGTAGGCTACAGTCCATGGGGTCGCAAAGAGTCGGACATGACTGAGCGACTTCACTTTCACTCATTTATTGTAGCTTTAGGGAGATGGGAGAATTGAAAAGTTTTACAGTCAGACACCTAAATGTTGGCAGAAGAAATAAAACCAAATGGTAGAAGTGGCAGTGAGCAATTTTATAATTTTCTTAAGTGAACTTGGAATGCAACAAAAAAGGTATTTCTGTGCCTTTTGTTCCAAATGTTTAAAGTTGAGGTTGCAAACCTTAAACTCCAGTAGGGGCAAGGTGGGGATGTAAACAAAAGATAAAGGTCACACATACGAGGCTAGGACACCACAGGGAGCATGTGGCATCAGAAGAAGGACGCATCCTCTAACTAGGTCAGTTACCACTTGGCTGGAAATTGTCGCTATGCACAAGCACCACACTGACATGATTTTCAAGAGAAGCTGAAAAGCAGGAATGTATACGAATTTTTTTGATTATTTAAAACTGAATTGTGTACCACAGTTTGTAACTTCTAACTTAAAGATAGAAAAGTGATTTCTGAATTTTAGTCATTTTTAAATAGTGAGGTAACTGGTATGGAAGAGTGACCATATATATTTTCTCAGGAAAAAAGTCAGTTGCGATTCAAAATGTATCAAGTGGTCCTATCTCATAAAAAGAAAAACTGTATATGCAATTATGGTAGATACAGAACAAAATATTAGCGGAGGTCTGGGAATGGGGAATACCTACATATATGTGTGCTGTTTGCTTTTTCTCAGCATGTATCACATGGGATTACCAAATTTCACTGATTCCAAAATATGTCTTTTTAAACATTTCTAGAAAATATATTTTTCAGACTTCTCAAAATTGAGGTGTCTTATAATCATAACTCACAACAGTATATAAAATAATGGTGTGTTCTACCTTTAATGCATCTTCGATTCAGTAAAATACGATTGAAAAAGTTACAAGCATAAAATTGTAAAATAATATTCATTTAATTCCATTTCTTTGAGATCTAATGACTGAAAGAAATAATTTGGTACTTATGTTTCTCAGAATTCATCTATTTAAAAATGTATGGCAAAACCAATACAATATTGTAAAGTAATTAGCCTCCAATTAAAATAAATTTAAATTTAAAAATTCTTTGTTAATAATCATGTCAAATGGAATGTTTTTTAGCTGTCTTTGTTTAAAGTTTCTTTTTTTTTAATCCTCTAAAAAAATAAAAAACAAAAATATTCAGGTAGAAACTGGAAATTCATTTAACCTCTTGCTTGACTACTCATGATGTCACATTTCTGTATACCGGAACGTATTTGAGGTATTGCAATTTTAATGGTTGAGGTTTCAAGAATCAAAACCCCAAATCTTCAAGTGACCCATATAATCTCAGGAGCATATTTTTGTACGGGTAAAAATTATTGTTTCTAAAGAAGTTATGGCCCAAACTGTTAAAGACTCTAATTGTTAGAACCTCTAATTATCCCAGAAAGCAAAAAAAATCTTTATTACAGGTTTCAGATCAGAGGTATTATGTGCTCCATATGGCTAACGGATCCGGGCAGTTCCACTCAGCCCCAGCCAAAGCATCGAAAGAGTCTAGGGTCTGTGATATTGTGAGTTGAAATTATGAATAATTCCTAGGAAATACTTAATGAATAATTTCTCCCCCCACCATATGTGCCATTATACCCTAGACCTCTAATAAAAGTATATTTACATTCTTTTTTCTTCATTAGGAACTACAATATATATGCCACTGATGTTAGGGGAGTTCAGTATAAATTTGAAATCAGGTATACTGTGCAAGGTATCACAACAGGCAGTATAATAGTACAACATACCTGATCTAGTGATGTGATATATTTTTTTATGCTATAGACCATGAAATTATAGAATCTCCCATAGTTCTAACATATTATTTCTCCTCCTAAATCATTATAATCACCAGACCCATCTCATGCCTCAATCTCTAAATGATAATGGAAGCAGAATCACAGTATAATGAAGGAAACTCTCAAGATTCATTTTCAGAAAAATATGATGCTCGCCCTCACTGAGTAGAATTCTTCATTAATTAATTGTGCCATTGATGGCATTATGTTACCCACCACCAAGTTTCTGAAAATCTTACTTTATGGCACCATAAAAATCAGAATCTGTGGAAAGTATCATATGAATAAGTAGTTATATTAGAGTCAAACAGGAACAATGCTCTGGAGAGATTCTTTAAAACTTCTTCAGTCTTTCCTGTTTTCAGGAATGGTTCATTCTCCCGTGTCCAGAACACAGGGGCTGAATTTTGGCTCCCAAATTTTTAACCAACTGATGTCATGGAGAGGCTTATGGGAGGGACACGTACCCTAGGCTCTACAAGATGTGGAGGGTATGAACGTCACCCTCTCCACTCCCTGCATTCTCAACTAGATTACCTTACTGGGTAGTATCAGCTTAGTCCTCGATTGTGACTTAGATATCAATGAAGCAAACTCATACAATGTTTCCAGATTAATTATGGAGCGAGAATGAGGTGCAAACATTTAGAAGAGTGGTACCTGGCCATAGTAGGTATATAATACATACCTGTCAAATCAGTGACTTTTCGTGTAAATATAATATGTGTTCATTTAAAAGAAAGAGTAAAAGGAAGGGAGTATAATCTTACTTAATCTCGCTTCGCCTCATAATCTCCTTTATAGGTATTATTTCCAGTCACATGTATGGTTGTGATTCTGTCCAATACATACAAGTGCATATGAATATAGGCACACCTCATTCCACAACCTGTTTTCATCTTCATAACAAATGTGACATCTTTCTAAGTACAGAGATCCACTTCATCATCTATAATTGTTATATATACTATTCGACTATACATTCTATATTATGTATCTGATCCCCTAGTGATAGTCATAAAGTTGGTTCCAGCGATGCACTATTGTTAACGACGAACAACCTGCGCGTAACAAAATACTTGTGCTTTTATTGGGAGATGAGTCTACCCTCGCTTCTGTCCATCTTCATCAGACCTCCTTTCCCTCCTATGTATGCAAATTCTATCCAGCCTTGGCGAAGTCTTCTCCTGGTTGCTCAAAGACACAGTCTTTCACAGTGGGAAAGAGGTTTGGGTTTAGAGTTGAACACATGTGTGTTTGAAGCCCCAATCTGTGACTTACTACCTGGCTGGCCAGATCTCCCTGAGTCTTGGTACCACAAACTCCAATATGTCATGGGAGGATTATAGAATAAGATGCATGTGAAGCATTTAGTACAGAGCCTGGCATGGAGAGATTCTCTCTACTAAAGAGGTTGTATAGTTGAAGCAACTTATACTACAAAATAGCTTGTTATGGTACCATATTAGAACAGGATCTTAGAATAAATTAATCCTTTCGTCAAATAGGAATTAACCATGTCTGCCAGGGAACAGTTCAAAGGATAATACACAATCAGCTGAATTCCATAACAGTATGCCCTGATAGGAGACTGTAATCATTATTAACACACAATAAGTATTATAAATGTATGTATAAATACATATATATATACACATGCATATATATTATGTTGTGCTGGGCTCAGTCACTCAATTGTGTCCAAGTCTTTTGCAACCCCATGGACTATAGCCTGCCAGGCTCCTCTGTTCATGGAATTTTCCAGGCAAGAATACTAGAGCAGGTTGCCATTTCCTACTCCAGGGGATCTTCCTGACCTAGGGATTGAATTCATGTCTCTTGCAACTCTGGCACTGAAATGTAGATTCTTTGCCACTCTGCCATCATACTCCCCCTATTTATTTATTTTTCTCCTAATTTATAGTCCAGGAAACTGAGGGGCAATGAGGATTTTAAATTGTATTTGTCTGACTCCAAAGCCACCCCTTTTAACCTTATATGAAAATGTGAAAAAATATAAACATTTTATTTATAAAAAGCAAAATAATTATTGCTTTGTAAGAACTTTTTAGAGGTATAATTCACATACTGAATTATTCACTCCTTTGAGTATTGTGATTTAAACAAAATTTCCTGTTGAATAGGTCAGTAACTTCATAGTAATGCTCATGCTTTAACACATATTTCCCGATAGCCTACTACGTGGCAGGTCCTGTTCTGAGCCTTGGGGATAAGGCTTAATGTTATAAATCAGGGATTATTAACCTCAGCACTCCTGGCATTTGGGGCTAAAGAGTTCTTTGTTGTAAGGGCTGCCCTGTGCACGATGGGTACCAAGCAGCATCCTTGGCCTCTACCTGTTAGATGCCAGCAGTCCCTTCTCCCTTAGTTGTGATAAACAACAGTGTCTCCACACGTTTACAGATGTCCCCTCAAAAGCAAAGCCATTCCTGTTAAGAATCATCTCTTTAAACCATAAAGTCAACCCCATACAGGCTCCAGAAGGCTTGGCTATGACTACACTTCTCATACCTTGCTTTGACTTAAACTTATGTCTACAAATTACACATACATATTGACATGTATACATCCTTCCATCCACCACAGCACTAAAGGCAGCCTTGGGGCCCTCAGCAACTATGTAAATATTTGTTGACTCAGAGGGCATTGTGGCTTATATAGTCAATTCTTTGTTAAGGGGTAAAATCACTATTCTACTGCACAACCTGTGGTATATACATTAGACAGTACAGTGTGGGAGAGGGACAGGGTGGGATGATTTGGGAGAATGATATTGAAACATGTATACTATCATGTAAGAAATGAATCACCAGTCTATGTTTGATACAGGATACAGGATGCTTGGGGCTGGTGCACAGGGATGATCCAGAGAGATGATATGGCGTGGGAGCTGGGAGGGGGGTTCAGGATTGGGAATTCATGTACACCCGTGGCAGATTCATATCAATGTATGGCAAAACCAATACAGTATTGTAAAGCAAAATAAAGTAAAAATTAAAAAAAAAGTCTATGATAACCTCACAAATGAAAAAAAATTAAATTTCTTACTACAGTATAGTTTGTGCTATATCCCACACCAGTGAATTTGTTTACTGCTACACTAAACATTTGTACCAGCATGAGTCTGTAGGGCGCCCCTACTCAGCATTCATGCAAAAGAAACAACCAATCTTTCAATAATTCAAATAATAAAAGTTACTTTGTCAGGATAAATTTTCTTGTCCATATGCTGGATGGCACTGATTGATGCCTGCCTGCTGGTACTGTTTAGACAGCTCAAAATTTAAGGCCAGTCTGTGGCCTTTGTCATGTCATTCCTAGTTCTAAATTCCTGAACGGACGTCATTTCACTGACACTGTTGTGCCGTCTGTCTTTAGAAACCTCTACTTCCCTTACTGCCCACAATTCATGGCCATCTTTCTCTTCGGACTCTCTCCAGTCAAAGGAGTAGAATATGGCCAGAAATGGTTGCTTCATCCCTGCTATATTAAGACCCAAGGATAAAAGCCAAGAAGGAAAACTCCCTTTAAAGTGTGGCAAAGGAAAACTACATTATTCATTATTGGCTAGTTGGAAAGGTCCCTTGTGGTATCTTACACAACTCTTTGAGTACTTGGATTATCACACACCCAGTGCACAGGATTCCCATTTGACATACTTGATAATAATTCCTATCTTGAAATTACACAAGAACCTATAATGAGACACCATTACCTAACAGCTACTTGCCTAAATGATTGCATTAGTGAGGTGTAAATCAATAAATGGTGATTAATGAGGTTACATTTCATTTGTGTTAATTCAGTGGCGCTCAATAAAATAAACCTTGGTTGCGTATACTAGTTAAAACAGAAACATAGCCATAAAAATGTTTCTTTTTCTTGTTTCACTAGCGTTCTCTTCTATGAATTTTCTAGTTGTCTGGGGTTTTGTTTTTGTTAGTTTTTGTTTTTTTTTTTTCGCAGTAGCAACCCAGAAAGGAGAAGAACAATGATTATTAAAAGGAAGGAATGTGCCACACTGAGATCATGCCATGGGCCTTTACTGCAAACAAATGAGCCAGGGTATACTAATAAGAACGCCTGGTTTTATTGAGCGTTTGCTATGTAAGGTGCTGTACAAAGAGCTTGGCATGCCCTGTATCTTTCAATTCTCACAACATCCATCTGAGACCATGCCAATGCATCCAGTCATTAAAGAAAATTAAAACAAGGTAATACTCCAAGCTGTCAGAATGGCTAAAAGTTTTTTTTAAAGGCAATGTCAATTGTTATTGGTGATATGATAGAGTGACTAGAAGTCTCTTAAGTTGTTAGTGGGAGAGAGAAGTGGTATAACCACAGTGAAAATTTCTTGGGCAGATTTACTAAAGTGAAACCTGGATAAAACTGCAATTCAAACAGATACATGCAGGCCAATATTCCTTACAACACGAATGACAATAGCCATGAAATGGAAGCAACCTAAATGGTCATCAGCACATGAATGGGTAAAGATGACGTGGTGCATACATACAATGGACTGTTACTCAGCCACAGAAGAGAAATAAACTCATCTGCAGCAACATGAATGGACCTAGAGACTGCCATACTAAGTGAATTAAGTCACGAAGAGAACGACAGAGAGCCTATGATATCACTTATTGGTGCAATCTAAAAATTGATACCAATGCACTCATTTACAAGACAGAAACAGACTCACATACTTAGAAAGGTTATGGTTACCAAAGGTGAAAGGTGGGGAAGACAGATAAATTAGGAATTCGGGATTACCATATACACATTACTATATATTAGTAGATAGATAACCAACAAAGACCTACTGTAAAGCACAGGGAACGTAACTCAATCGTTTATAATAACATAAATGGGAAAAAACTTGAAAAAATAGATATATATAAACACAAGCACTTTGCTGTACACCTGAAACTAACATAATTAAATATTCTCTGATGTAACTTTTTAAAATATAAAACTTGTCAAAAGAAATTAAAGACAATATTTTTCATAAAGAAATATACAAATACTTTATGACCCAACAGTTTCATCCCTTAAGTACATACCCAATTGAAATGTGTATATGTTTTTACTAAAGACAGGTACAGGAATATTTATAGCAAAAATTCAGAGTAGCTCTGAACTAAAGAACAAACAAATACCTGTCAATAACAGAGTAGATAATATATTATGGTACATGCATGCATGCTGAGTTGCTTTAGTCGTGTCCAACTGGGGTCTCTCCAGAAAAGAATATAGATAGGATGAAGCGATAAGGCAGGCTCCTGGCCAGTATGAATGGAGGCAGCTGCTATGGGCATTTTAATGGCAACCAGGGTAATGTTCTTTCAGTTGATAACAAAGTAGTCAGTGGTGATGCTGTCCTGTGTTATTTTTATGGAATGGTCACTGGATAATGGTATTCAGCTATAGCATGCATCAATGTGCAAATTAAATGCAAATTTCGGGAACCATCTCTGGTGATTCCTTTCTGAGATGGAACCCAAGGATCTGAATGTGCTCAATAAGTAAACTAAGGTCCAATGTAGTACTGACACACTGATAAATAGAGATGCTGCAAACCGCTATACAAAGGAAAATGTCAATAATGTGTCAATACATTTGTTTCAGGTCCTTGAGATATAAGGGAAAGAGAAAAAATGGATATGAGGTTATCTTATTGTGTGAAGTATATCAGACAGAGAAAGACAAGTATCGTATCCTGTCACTGGTTCAGTTCAGTTCACTTCAGTAGCTCAGTTGTGTCTGACCCTTTGCGACCCCATGGACTGCAACACGCCAACCTCCCTGTCCATCACCAACTCCTGGAGTTGACTCAAACTCATGTCCATTGAGTTGGTGATGCCATTCAACCATCTCTTCCTCTGTCGTCCCCTCTCCTCCTGCCCTCAATCTTTCCCAGCATCAGGGTCTTTTCAAATGAGTCAGCTCTTCGCATCAGGCAGCCACAATATTGGACTTCCAGCTTCAACATCAGTCCTTCCAAAGGACACCCAGGACTGATTTCCTTTAGGATGGACTGGTTGGACCTCCTTGCAGTCCAAGGGACTCTCAAGAGTCTTCTCCAACACCACAGTTCAGAAGCATCAATTCTTTTGCACTCAGCTTTCTTTATAGTCCAACTCTCACATTCATACATGACCACTAGAAAAACCATAGCCTTGACTAGATGGACCTCTGTTGGCAAAGTAATGTCTCTGCTTTTTAATATGCTATCTAGGTTGGTCAAAACTTTCCTTCCAAGGAGTAAGCATCTTTTAATTTCACGGCTGCAGTCACCATCTGCAGTGATTTTGGAGCCCAGAAAAATAAAGTCAGCCACTGTTTCCCCATCTATTTCCCATGAAATGATGGGACCGGATGTTGTGATCTCAGTTTTTTGAATGTTGAGCTTTAAGCAAACTTTATCACTCTCCTCTTTTACTTGCATCAAGAAGCTCTTTAGTTCTTCACTTTCTGCCATAAGGATGGTGTCATCTGCATATCTGAGGTTATTGATATTTTCCTGGCAATCTTGATTCCAGCTTGTGCTTCATCCAGCCCAGCGTTACTCATGATGTACTCTGCATAGAAGTTAAATAAGCAGGGTGACAATATACAGCCTTGATGTACTCCTTTTCCTATTTGGAACCAGTCTGTTGTTCCATGTCCAGTTCTAACTATTGCTTCCTGACCTGCATATAGGTTTCTCAAGAGGCAGGTGAGGTGGTCTGGTATTCCCATCTCTTTCAGAATTTTCCACAGTTTATTGTGATCCACACAGTTAAAAGCTTTGGCATAGTCAATAAAGCAGAAATATATGTTTTTCTGGAACTCACTTACTTTTTCGATGATCCAGCAGATTTGGCAATTTGATCTCTGTTTCCTTTCCCTTTTCTAAAAGCAGTTTGAACATCTGGAAGTTCATGGTTCACGTATTGCTGAAGCCTGGCTTGGAGAATTTTGAGCATTACTTTACTAGAATGTGAGATGAGGGCAATTGTGTGGTAGTTTGAACATTCCTTAGCATTGCCTTTCTTTGGGATTGGAATGAAAACGGACATTTGCCAGCCCTGTGGCCACTGCTGAGTTTTCCAAATTTGCTGGCATATTGAGTGCAGCACTTTCACAGCATCATCTTTCAGGATTTGAAATAGCTCAACTGGAATTCCATCACCTCCACTAGCTTTGTTCGTAGTGATGCTTCCTAATGCCCACTTGACTTAACATTCCAGGATGTCTGGCTCTAGGTGAGTGATCACACCATTGTGATTATCTGGGTCATGAACATCTTTTTTGTACAGTTCTTCTGTGTAATCTTGCCACTTCTTCTTAATATCTTCTGCTTCTGTTAGGTCCATTCATTTCTGTCCTTTATTGAGCCCATCTTTGCATGAAATGTTCCCTTAGTATCTCTAAATTTTCTTGAAGAGATCTCTAGTCTTTACCATTCTGTTGTTTTCCCGTTTCTTTGCATTGATCACTGAGGAAGGCTTTCTTATCTCTCCTTGCCATTCTTTGGAACTCTGCATTCAGATGCTTATATCTTTCCTTTTCTCCTTTGCTTTTCACTTCTTTTTTTTTTTTCAAAGCTATTTGAAAGGCCTCCTCAGACAGCCATTTTGCTTTTTTGGATTTCTTTTTCTTGGGAATGGTCTTGCTCTGTATCTCCTATACAATGTCACGAACCTCGGTCCATAGTTCATCAGGCACTCTGTCTATCAGATCTAATCCCTTAAATCTATTTCTCACTTCCACTGTACAATCATAAGGTATTTGATTTAGGTAATACCTGAATGGTCTAGTGGTTTTCCCCACTTTCTTCAGTTTACGACTGAATTTGACAATAAGGAGTTCATGATCTGAGCCACAGTCAGCTCCCATGTCACTGGTAGGTACAAATGAACCTATTCACAAAAAAGAAATAGATTCACTGATGTAGAAAACAAATTTATGATTAGCAGAGTTTAAGGGAGGGGAGGGATAAATTGAGAGATTGGGATTGACATATATCATTTTCGTTGCTTAGTCGTGTCCAACTCTTTGCGACCCCATGGGCTGCAGCACGACAGGCTTCCCTGTCCATCACCAATTCTCGGAGCTTACTCAAACTCATGTCCATTGAGTCAGTGATGCCATCCAACCATCTCATCCTTTGTTCTCCCTTTCTCCTCCTCCCTTCAATCTTTCCCAACATCAGGATCTTTTTTAATGAGTCAGTTCTTCGCATCAGGTGGCCAAAGTATTGGAACTTTAGCATCAGTCCTTCCAATGAATATTCAGGACTGATCCTTCAGGACTGACTGGTTGGATCTCCTTGCAGTCCAAGGGACTCAAGAGTCTTCTGCAACACCACAGTTCAAAAGTATCGATTCTTCGGTGCTCAGCTTTCTTTATGGTCCAACTGCCACATCCATACATGACTACTAGAAAAACCATAGCTTTGACTAGATGGACCTTTGTCATAAACTAATGTCTCTGCTTTTTAATATGCTGTCTAGGCTGCCCATAGCTTTTCTTCCAAGGAGCAAGTGTCTTTTAATATCATGACTGCAGTCACCATCTGCAGTGATTTTAAATCCTCACTCTTTCCATTGTTTCCCCATCTATTTGCCATGAAGTGATGAATCCGATGCCATGATCTTAGTTTTTCGATGTTGAGCTTTAAGACAGCTTTTTCACTCTCCTCTTTCACTTTCATCAAGAGGCTCTTTAGTTCTTCTTCACTTTCTGCCATAAGGATGGTGTCATCTGCATATCTGAGGTTACTGATATATCTCCTGGCAATCTTGATTTCAGCCTGTACTTCATACAGCCTGGCATTTCACACTGACATATATACACTACTATTAGTTTAGTTTAGTTCAGTCACTCAGTCATGTCCGACTCTTTGCGACCCCATGGACTGCAGCATGCCTGGCCTCCCTGTCCATCACCAGTTCCTGGAGTTGACTCAGACTCATGTCCATTGAGTTGGTGATGCCATCCAACCATCTCATGCTCTGTCGTCTCCTTCTCCTCCTGCCTTCAATCTTTCCCACCATCAGGGTCTTTTCAAATGAATCAGCTCTTCTCATCAGGTGGCCAAAGTATTGGAGTTTCAGCTTCAATATCAGTCTTTCCAATGAACATTCAGGACTGATTTCCTTTAGGATGGACTGGTTGGATCTCCTTGCACTATACACTACTATATATAAAATAAATAACTATTAACAACCTACTGTATAGCTAACGAAACTCTACTCAATACTCTGCAATGACCTATATGGGGTAAGAATGTTAAAAAAGGTGGATACATGTATATGTGTAACTGATTCACTTTACTGTACACCTGACTCTGACACACTGACACAACACTACGAATCAACTATGCTCCAGTGAAATTTTTTTAAAAAGGAGAAAATGAAATGGCAGAGAAAGTTAATTCATTTCTCAAGGAACTCTTTTATAGGTTAAATTTTAATCTAGATTTAAAGTGCTTACAAACATAACTCTGATTAAATATAAGATAATCAAGAACAAAAGAAAGAATAAAATAAATTCCCAGTAATCCAAAGTATGCAAACCAAATTCATTTCTTAAGTATACTCTAAAACACACATACACACAATTTCTTAAGCCCTACATGCTTTCTAAAAATTTTACCTTGATGAATATCTTAGAGTTAATTGAAGAAATAATTTAAAATGAATGATGATATATTCTGGGACTTGAAGAAAAAATGATAGTAATATCAGTGACTTAGAATTTCAAACCATGTTATAAAATAATACTTCTTCTGTTATATACATACCCCAGTAGAAAATACCATTCTCTCCGACCCAAGGCACTAATCATTACTGCATGACAGTCTAGAAAGTTAGCATCTAATTAAAAATTTAATTTAACTTCATCCTACATGGTTATTCTTATAAAAAGTTAAGATTTCACCTGTTTTTTAAAAAATTCTGCTTTTCTGGACTGACGTTACTAAGTAGTTTTATGTATGTACAAGAAATTTTAGCCTGATTTATGAGTATGTTTGTTAGTGATCTATTGTATTACATAACCGCAGACTATCCCATCATTTGTCAGACCATTTAAAGGAAAACCTTGAAACAGCTGTTCATACTTGTAACATGAATAGTGTTTCACATGCTAAAATTTTAAACATTTGTCTCAGATTTCTTAGATTTTAAGGTTTCTAAAAATCTAGATCATGAAAGTCTGTTTCTGAGTACAACGCAGATTACTGCAGATGAATATTTGCACTGACAATGAAACAAAGCTGGGTAAACTTCGATAATCATGTTATCATATGCATCAGAAAGCAACAAAAACTAGATTGAGGAGAACTAGTAGGTGATGAGTTGATAAGTTAGATGAGAGTTTTGTTTCATTTTTCCTTGTGGGTATTTGTCATTCTTGGCACAGGATGAGATGTTGGTGCAAGTAGATGGTATTACAGAGAGAGGGAGAGAAAGCAAAGTTTTCAGTGGCACAGGGAAGCCAGAAAAATAGTGTGCAGACTTGAGGTCCTTCAAACAGACAACCCATTTCTATGTGAACTCATCAATCTAAGAATGTGTGAAAAGTTAAAGAAACAGATCAAAAGATTCCAAAAGGAAAAGTGAAAAATTTCACAATCTTGCAGACTTAATCTGGTGGAGAAGGCCTGAAAATAAATTGAGCCACAAAAGAGAAACCTAAAAGGAGGGATGAATTAGGATAAAAAATTGACAGCTCATGTTACTTGCATCCACTTACTGATTCTAGATTCACCTGAAGCTGAGGGATGAGGGATAAAGGGGGATGAAAATTCTATGATTTTTTGATATTTGTGTAAGACTGACACATAAGGTTGGATGCTTAGAGTCCTCCTTCACATGACCTTAATACATTTACTACATTTGAAACTGCATGGGATAAATGATCAAAAAACCAAGCTGATTATTAGTGTATAGGAATGCAAGGGATTTCTGTGTGTTGATTTTATATCCTGCAACTTTACTATATTCATTGATGAGCTCTAGTAATTTTCTGGTGGAGTCTTTAGGGTTTTTCATGTAGAGGATCATGTCATCTGCAAACAGTGAGAGTTTTACTTCTTCTTTTCCAATTTGGATTCCTTTTATTTCTTTTTCTGCTCTGATTGCTGTGGCCAAAACTTCCAGAACTATGTTGAATAGTAGCAGTGAAAGTGGGCACCCTTGTCTTGTTCCTGACTTTAGGGGAAATGCTTTCAATTTTTCACCAGTGAGGATAATGTTTGCTGTGGGTTTGTCATATATAGCTTTTATTATGTTGAGGTATGTTCCTTCTATTCCTGCTTTCTGGAGAGTTTTTATCATAAATGGATGTTGAATTTTGTCAAAGGCCTTCTCTGCATCTATTGAGATAATCATATGGTTTTTATTTTTCAATTTGTTAATGTGGTGAATTACATTGATTGATTTGCGGATATTGAAGAATCCTTGCATCCCTGGGATAAAGCCCACTTGGTCATGGTGTATGATCTTTTTAACGTGTTGTTGGATTCTGATTGCTAGAATTTTGTTGAGGATTTTTGCATCTATGTTCATCAGTGATATTGGCCTGTAGTTTTCTTTTTTTGTGACATCTTTGTTAGGTTTTGGTATTAGGGTGATGGTGGCCTATAGAATGAGTTTGGAAGTTTACCTTCCTCTGCAATTTTCTGGAAGAGTTTGCTATACACTAATAATGAGAAAGTAGAAAAAGAAATTAAGGAAACAATTCCATTCACCATTGCAAGGAAAAGAATAAAATACTTAGGAATATATCTACCTAAAGAAACTAAAGACCTCTATATAGAAAACTATAAAACACTGATGAAAGAAATCAAAGAGGACACTAATAGATGGAGAAATATACCATGTTCATGGATCGGAAGAATCAATATAGTGAAAATGAGTATACTACCCAAAGCAATTTACAAATTCAATGCAATCCCTATCAAGCTACCAGCCATATTTTTCACAGAACCAGAACAAATAATTTCAAGATTTGTATGGAAATACAAAAAACCTCGAATTGCCAAAGCAATCTTGAGAAATAAGAATGGAACTGGAGGAATCAACTTGCCTGACTTCAGGCTCTACTACAAAGCCACAGTCATCAGAACAGTATGGTACTGGCACAAAGACAGACACATAGATCAATGGAACAAAATAGAAAGCCCAGAGATAAATCCACACACATATGGACACCTTATCTTTGACAAAGGAGGCAAGAATATACAATGGAGTAAAGACAATCTTTAACAAGTGGTGCTGGGAAAACTGGTCAACCACTTGTAAAAGAATGAAACTAGATCACTTTCTAACACTGCACACAAAAATAAACTCAAAATGGATTAAAGATCTAAACGTAAGACCAGAAACTATAAAACTCCTAGAGGAGAACATAGGCAAAACACTCTCCGACATAAATCACAGCAGGATCCTCTATGATCCACCTCCCAGAATTCTGGAAATAAAAGCAAAAATAAACAAATGGGATCTAATTAAAATTAAAAGCTTCTGCACAACAAAGGAAAATAGAAGCAGGATGAAAAGACAGCCTTCTGAATGGGAGAAAATAATAGCAAATGAAGCAACTGACAAACAACTAATCTCAAAAATATACAAGCAACTTATGCAGCTCAATTCCAGAAAATAAACGACCCAATCAAAAAATGGGCCAAAGAACTAAATAGACATTTCTCCAAAGAAGACATACGGATGGCTGACAAACACATGAAAAGATGCTCAACATCACTCATTATTAGAGAAATGCAAATCAAAACCACAATGAGGTACCACTTCACACCAGTCAGAATGGCTGCGATCCAAAAATCTGCAAGCAATAAATGCTGGAGAGGGTGTGGAGAAAAGGGAACCCTCGTACACTGTTGGTGGGAATGCAAACTAGTACAGCCACTATGGAGAACAGTGTGGAGATTCCTTTAAAAATTGCAAATAGAACTACCTTATGACCCAGCAATCCCACTGCTGGGCATACACACCAAGGAAACCAGAATTGAAAGAGACACGTGTACCCCAATGTTCATCGCAGCACTGTTTATAATAGCCAGGACATGGAAACAACCTAGATGTCCATCAGCAGATGAATGGATAAGAAAGCTGTGGAACATATACACAATGGAGTATTACTCAGCCGTTAAAAAGAATTCATTTGAATCAGTTCTGATGAGTTGGATGAAACTGGAGCTGATTATACAGAGTGAAGTAAGCCAGAAAGAAAAACACCAGTACAGTATACTAACACATATATATGGAATTTAGAAAGATGGCAATGACGACCCTGTATGCAAGACAGCAAAAAAGACACAGATGTGTGTAACGGACTTTTGGACTCAGAGGGAGAGGGAGAGGGTGGGATGATTTGGGAGAGTGGCATTCTAACATGTATACTATCATGTAAGAATCGAATCGCCAGTCTATGTCTGACGCAGGATACAGTATGCTTGGGGCTGGTGCATGGGGATGACCCAGAGAGATGTTATGGGGAGGGAGGTGGGAGGGGGGTTCATGTTTGGGAACGCATGTAAGAATTAAAGATTTTAAAATTAAAAAAAAAAACCAAGCTGAAAGTAAGTTTGCAAAAGTTACAGCTCAGCCCTATTATAGCACAATCCTTGCTTTCATTTAGACAATCAGCTCCTTACACTATCTGCTTACAAAGACTTCTTTTGTAGAAATTAACAAGTGGTGTCTCTCTAGTTTTTTATATACAATATCTTACATATAGTCAAAAATGATGAAACACAATAAGTGGAATGGCCATAATCAACAACCACAAGCAAAAGTAGACAATAGGAACAAACCCACAGATAATCCAGAAGTTGACATTAGCCATCCAAGTCTGAAATAGCTATGATTTATTTGCTCAAAGAAATAGAGAAAAAGATGGACAAAAGATAGTGTGAAGAAATTAAAAATACATAGTTGATTTTTTTAAATCGACACTGATGAATAGTTTGGCATTAAAAATACAATATCTGAATTTAGGAACCTAAGTGGAGAGGTTTAACAAAATAGAAGACTGGGTTGGTTAAACTAATGACAGGTCAGTAAAAGATATTCAGCTGAAGCTCAAAGAAAAAAGTGGGGAAAGAAGGAAAAAGAGCACAAGAGACATTAGGACTATTATAAGTGGAACTAAGTCCCAGAAGAGGAGGAAGAAAGACGATGGGAAAGTTCCCAAACAAGTATGAGACATCAACGTAAGTATTCAAGAAGCTTAGAGAATCCTAAACAGATTTTTAAAATCCAACAGACTGTAAGAATAAAATACAGCAGGATCATACTCCAGCCAGCTGTGTATCTTGTGAGATGTGGCCGTCCAACTACAGAAAGGATGCTGAAAAACCTTTGTTGAAGTAGTTAGTTCCTGTGTAGCCTCAGACTACTACCGTTATTTTTTCAAATATTTCTGTAGAAATTTCACAACACGATTAAACCTATGAATCAATTACATTCTAGAGCTGTGAATGTTCTTATGAAAAGGAACCTTAGGACTCCTCCAGTAAATAGTTTTAAATTGAACTTTGATGATTCCCAAGGCTTTGATTTAGCTCCATTAGAAAGGACCATAATGGGAAAGAAAGATACTGTACAGGAGAACTCTGGGGCACCCATCCCTGCTTTATACAGTTTCCCTGCTTTTATCTGTTCTACTGGTTTGCACTCACATTTTACTTGAAAAAGTTCTTCAGATAAAAAAGGACTGTGGAATCATGAACTATTGCATGTCCCCCCACTCTTATGTAGAATGAATAACAAAATTGAGGCTTGGAGATACAACGTGACCTTCTCAAGGTTACATTGCTAATTAATGGCAGAACAGGGACCAGCCTAAACGTCTCTGGAATTCTGTGTTCATGGCCTTTTCTGATACATCATACCACTTATCCTCACCTAAGAATTTATGCAGAAAAATTTTTTGCAACATAATCATTAACACCATGGTACTTTCCACCATATTATTTGAATATTTGTTCTGAACTATAAACCCCTCATTGTGCTCTCACTGGAAAACAGACAATTTCATCTCATTGTTACTTCCACCATCCTTCTCTGTTGCCATATCCTGTCTCTTTTATCCTCCACGTTATCCTGTTCTTGCTTGAATGATGCAGCCATAGCCTTGTGCCATATGGATAAGTTATGACCATCTTAGTTCATGTTAATAATTCCTGATCTCAGTTTAAGTTTCAAGTATAGTTCAAGACCTGCTACAGAGGATGAGATAGTTGGATGGCATCACCGACTCAATGGACAACAGTTTGAGCAAACTCCAGGAGACAGTGAAGCCTGGTGTGCTGTAGTCCATGGGGTCGCATAGTCAGACACAACTTAACTACTGAACAAGACCTACTTATTCTAAACCTTTTCTGAAAGGGATCATAGGGTAGTCATCTATCACTTAAAATTTCCCTAGCATTAAGCATTTTTTGTATGTGCCCTTATATTGTCTTAAAATAGCACCTATTTTTAAAAATCAATTACATTGGCACAATAAATATTTGGCAAAATTTAAAACACAAAAGAATACAGAGTGATAAAAAAGGTTGCTATCCCATCCCTGTTCTCTAGACAATGAATTCATCTCATCAAGAATAGCAAATATTCTTGTTTGCACCTCTAGTGATAGTCTAAACATATGGAAGCATATACGTATATATTTTACTCTTTCTTAAAACACAAATGAGAGTATACTATAACACTAATCTGCACCTTGCTATTTTCATTTAACAATATTTTTAGATGTAACTCCTTATTTGTACTCACAGCGGTGCTTCATTTTTCCATTGGCTGCATAGAACTCCACTGTCTGAATGTACTGAAACACACATTTACTGCATTTTCTATATCGAGTGTTTTCATTTTTTTTATAGAGCAAGTATGCTGCAGTAAGTAACCTGCATTTTGCTCATATGTGAGAATGCCCCAAAATGAAATTATGTGCATTCTGGGGCTATGCTGTGCTTGGTCGCTCAGTTGTGTCTGACTCTTTGTGACCCCATGGACTGCAGTCCACCACGTTCCTTTGTCCATGTGGATTCTCCAGGCAAGAATACTGGAGTGGGATCTTCCCAACCCAGGAATCGAACCGATATTGCTAATTGTTTTCCAAGAAGATCATAAATTATTTTCCACTCTTACAATGCTAATAACAATTTATACCTAAACTCTTCCTAACAAGTTAGTCATGAAACAAAAAATTTTTTTTTACCAGTTTGCTAAATGGTATCTCATTAAATGATCATCTCATAGAGGCCTTTGTTTCATAAAAGCTCATCTATGACCAGTTTTTAAACATTTTACCGCCAGTTGTATTTCCTTTTCTTTTGTCCATTTTCCTATTATGTTATAGGTTTTGAAATTAGTTTGAAAGAATATTATATCTATTAAAAGTTAATCCTTTGCTGTGATATAAGAAAATTTTTTTGTCTTTTGACATTTTTTATGCTATTCTTTCATTGTGTAGATTTTTTTATGTTTATGAATCAGATTTTATCATTTCAAAACCTGGATTCTGAGTTTTGGTCATACACAGGAATGCCTTCCCCTCTCTAAGATTATATCAATATTTTTAAAAGTCCTTGTTTTCTTGAGTGTTTTATTGATTTCATTTTGCAAGTTTTAGTCTGATAAATTTAGAATTTATTTCACTATAAACATAAGGTAGGGATACAGATTTATCTTTTCTAGACACTGTACCTAATTTTAAAACATATCCTCTATTTTAACATGACTTTTCTAATAGAATGTTAACTTAAGGTCAGAGACTTTTTTTTAATAACTGGCACAACACTGAGCATAGAGTTAACTGTCAGTAAAGATTCACTAAACTAAAATGGTACAGACATAGTAATAATATGTATGTTATATACAGTACCATATATATAGTAGATATATGTAGTACTATAATAATCATATCTTCAATAAAATATGTGGATGTTAGATCAGTTTCATCTTGCATTTCTTCCTCTTTTAAGTTAAAATGATTTAATTGATCCAATCTTTTTCTTTCTAGTTTATATTGTTAGAATATTTATTATAATAAATTGATATCTTAAATGTGAATAGTACATTTTATTTGTATTTGTTATTTTCTCATCAGTATTATATATTTTAAACACAGAACATAAGTCACTGTCAATAGACCATAAAAATTAGTTAAAACCTGGAAAGTCAATTCAGGACAAAACAAATCACATAATTCTCTTAGAAAAATGTAGAAAACATTTAAAATTTTATTTCCATTCTCTTGTTACCTCCTCAATAGTCTTTCTTGTATGTATACTACAAGATAGGGTTGGGAAACCACATTGAAAAGCAAACTTTCTGTATTATAGGAATAATAAAGAAGTCATTTAAAAAAAAAAACAAACAGGCCATAATTAGAAAAATGGCTACAGGAGTTAAAAAGGAAACGATAGTGACCATAAGTTACTAATGTCTGGGACAGCAGACCCAACACCCACCCATCAATATTTTATGTATGTTTTATTTGCCTATTTATTCCAGAGTTCAATAAAAATTACATGTTGCTATGGAAACATGAAAAATCACAGATACCTGCTCTACTCAGAGGTATGGCTTTTCACTTTCTTAATGAAACTCACATTTCATAGGGGCTTAAGCCTTGTATTTGGTCATAACTTTTGGAAAGTGAAATTTGTCATAGAATGACCTATTAGTTATTTTTTGTATTTGTACTGATTTAGCTGAAGTGCTAGAAATAGTCCACAAAAAATAAGAAATAGAAAAGCAGACATCTACAGCAAGCTAAGTAAAATCTCCGTCTTCAAAAGTCTGAAATTTTCTTTCTCACACATAGTCTAGGGGAAGGCCCACCTGTGGGTTACATAAAATTCTTTTTAAAAAGGAAAGAGAGTGATAGGTTTTTTTCACTCTGAGAGGGGGCCCAGAAGGCCAACGAAAAAAAACAAAAAACAAAGCCTCACCCTTCTTGAGGAGACATATTTCAACTCTCTTGTATTTTCAGGATCCATTCCAAGGGGACCAAAAATTCCATACCAAGATTTCCTGGTGCCCACCACTGGTGCAACCAGGACCTATGATGTCTGCACAAGTGTCAGAGAGGTGGAGAAATCCTTCAAATCTGTTAAATGCGGAATAAAGAGGAGAATAACTTGAATTAAATTCCTGTCCCCACTTGAAATAGACTCTGACTGTGCCTCTGTACCTGGCCCTGATTTTTGCATGAAAATATTCCTTTTGTCCCTATCTGGTGCTAGCCTTCAAAAAGGAACAGGGTTTAAAAAGCAGGAAATAATGTGAGATTTTAAGCAAACAGTTCAATATTCTTTTAGAATGCTCTCTGTATTCAAAAGCACTTTGATTTATATCTTTAGGAGTCTTTGAAACTGTACCTCTTTTAAAAGACCATCCCTGATTTTGGGTCTTTGTTCCTTTATGAGCTTTGTCCCTGATATCTAATATAGAGACCCGAGAGGCATGTTGTTAAAGGAAGGAAAAATAATTTTTAAAAGCCTGGCAAACTGTGTTAAATATGCTTTTGAAAATTAAGTTTAATATAAAGTTCAATATCACCATCGCCATTGAACGTATTGTCTGTGCCAAATAACTCTTCCGATAAAAATATCCTTTGTTTTCCTGTAATGTAATTAAAAATGAGCCCAAAAGGGCAGCAATAAATCAAGGTGCACAAAAGCAGAAAAATATTATAATTAATATTTAACATAAGTTTTGATTGCTTTTAGAGTATTAAAAATACCAATTAGAATATATATTCAAAGTTTTCTTCCTTTCCCATTGCACAGTGTAAGGGGCTATTTTTAATTCTGGATACTACAAACCAAATAATACATAGTCCCTAATTAAATAAAAGGCTGCAATTGAATTGAGAGTTTCTGCTGATGTCATATATAATGAGAGCACAGCTCGAGGTATGAATGAATGGCAGCCAAACCCTGAGAATGAATTACAATGTTAGCATTCAATCAGGGACTAGGTATTGTTATTTGTAATAGATGTAAAATGATTATTATTATTTTTAAATACAGACAAAGGGAAGGAAATTTGAATTCAAAAATCTGAGACTAGGAGGCAAAAAGATTAGAAAGTGTGTGATTAAACTGAATACACTGTATTGGAAAATGAAATGTACAAATTTACCAGTGAATAATTGCTTTATATATTATATATAGATAAATAGCTAGGTATAACCATATCCATATCTATGTGGGGATAGATATGTGCAGAAAGTCTCTAAATGGAATAAGACTTTCAGTTTGCAGGCACTTATTTTAAAATACTAAAAAGAAACATGATATAATGAAAGGGTAAAATGGTATATATTTAACTTATCTAAGATTCTGCATAAAATGCTATGATTTACAGCCTCCATCAGAACGTATCAAAGATTCTCTTCTAGAATCTTATTTTCAGAGGCACATTTTAATCTCTACATATGGGGAATTAAGCCTTTAAAGCCAAATGACCATTTATTGTTGAGTATTGACAGTATGATTGACTCAGCATAAAATAGAGACAATACAGTGTTTACCCTAGTGGTTTCAAACTAAAGGAAACAATGAGTTCTACCTCTTCTCTCTTCCCTCCTCCTGCTCCCTAACTCAGATATCACTATCTTACAAGTGCTCAAGAATGTCATTCCTGCCTTCCTCACAGTTTGGCCACTCCTTCTCTATTATTGCCATTGGAATAAAATTAAACTCTAGTCAGTGTAAGACGCATTCCTCTCTAGAATGGAAGTGTGGAGACTGCACTTAAAGCACCAAGACAGATAGAAAGCCTGAATGTTTTGAGGGAAACAACTAGGACCAGGGAGTATTAAAAAAAATCAGAAAATTAATATATCAAGACACTGATTGACAAAAATGAACAACAGTAATATAATAATGGGATAATTCTATAGAATAATTCCATTAGTTCTATAGGACCAGTGTGTCCTTGTTAACATACATATCAGTTGAAAATACTACTAGTGTAACAACTTAGCTTGCTGTGTTCAGTTATTTGTCAATGTCACCAATCTAGAACAGAGCCAGTAATAAGAAAGTAGCAAAGGTTCCTAAATAGTCAAATGCTGTAACTTACGTAGTGAGATTCATGCCATACATCCTCAAACTTTAAAGTGCAAGACAATCACCTCGAATAGTTGTTAAGAATAGACTGTAGACTTTAACATTCTCAGAGCTACGTGACCTCGGGTATGTCTCCTACCCTCCCTATGCTTTCACGTCTGTAAAATGGAGATCTTTCCTGTCTATAAAACGGAGATCGTAATAGTCCCCACTTCTAGCAAAAGGTTTAAGTTAATATCTGTGGAGCTTTAGAACAGTGACTAGTCAATATTAACCACTAAATAAATGTTAATTATTATTAAATGATGAAGGAAATGAAGCCAGCTCCCTTTAGTAATCTTCACTGCTTTAAAAATTATTTTAAACAATTTCAGACTTAACCAGTAGCTGCAAAAAAACCCCAAGAATTTCCCCTCTCCTTTATCCTGCTTCTCTTAGTGGTACCAGCTCACATAACCAAAGTACAATAATCAAAACCATAAAACTAAGGTAACACTATACTATTCACTAATCTAGAAATTTTACTTAAATCTTGCCAACTGTCCCACTAATATTCCTTTTTTTTCCACCCAGGATATCCCACTGCATTTAGTTGTCATGATTGCTTGATCTCTCCCAATCTGGGACAGTTCTTCAGTCTGTATATGTGATGACTTAGCTATTTTGAAGAGTCTAGTTAGAATTTCTTTTTTGTTTACTCTTCTTGAATTACAGCTGAGTTACAATATTGTGTTAGTTTCAAGTGTACAGCATAGTGACTCAAGTTATTTTTTTAGATTCAATTCCATTGTAGGTTAGTACAAGATATTGAATACAATTTCCTGTGTTATACAGTAAATCTTTGCTGTTTATCTATTTCACGTACAGTAGTTCATAGCTGCGAATCACATCCTTCTAATTTTCCTCCCTTTTGGTAACTGTTTGTTTTCTGTGAGTCTGTTTTGTATACAGATTCCTTTGTATTAGATTTTAGATTCCATATATAAGTTCTAACATATAGTATCTGGTTTTCTCTGTCTTACTTCATTAAGTAAAATATTCTCGAGGTACATCCCTGTAGCTGCAAATGGTAATATGTCATTCTTTTATTATGGTTGAGTAGTATTCCTCTGCGTGTGTGTCTGCATGTATTTGTGATATATCTTAAACTAATCATCTGTTGATGAGCACTTGGGAGGTTTTCATGTCTTGGCTTTTGTAGAGTAGTGCTATGAATATTGAGACACATGTTATCTTTTCAAATTAGAGATTTCATTTTTTCCAGATATATTCCCAAGAGTAGTTATTGTTTAGTCACTAAGTTGCGTCCACATCTTTTGGGACTCCATGGACTGTAACCTGCCAGGCTCTTCTCTCCGTGGGGTTCTCCAGGCAAGAATATTGGAGTGGGTTGCCGTTTCCCTCTCCAGGGGATCTTCCTGACCCAGGGCTCAAACCTGCATCTCCTGCATTGCAGGTGGATTCTTCACCACTAAGTCACCAGGAACGCCCATGGAGAGGGATTGCCAGATCATGTGGGAGCTCTGTTTTTAGATTTTGAAGGAACATCCATACCCTTCCATAGTGGCTGCACCAATTCACATTCCCACCAACAGTGTACAACGGATCCCTTCCCTTTACACCCTCTCCGTGTGTGTGTGTTAGTTGTTCAGTTGTGTCCAGCTCTTTATAACCCCATGGACTAGAGCTCACCAGGCTCCTCTGGCCATGGAATTCTCCAGGCAAGAATACTGGAGTGAATTGCCATTCCCTTCTCCAGGGGATCTTCCCAACCTGATGATTGAACCTGCATCTCCTGTGTTACAGGCAGATTCTTTGCCCTCTGAACCACTCTCTTGCATTTACTATTTATAGGCTTTTTGATGAAGACATCCTGATGAATGTGAGGTAATACATCAATATGGTTTTGATTTGCAATTCTCTAACCAGTAGCAATGTTCAATATCTTTCCACAGGCCTGTTAGCCATCTGTATGCCTTTTTCGGAAGACAAATATCTATTTAGGTCTTCACCTATTTTTTGATTGGTTTGTTTTTTCAAAATTGAATTGTAGAAGCTGTTTTTTATTTGGATATTAACCCTTTGTCAGCCGCATTGTTTGCAAACATTTTCTCCCATCTTGTAGGTTGTCTTTTTGTTTTGTTCACAACTTCCTTTACTGTGCAAAAGCATTTAAGTTTGATTAGGTCCCATTTGTTTATTGTTGCTTTTATTTCTTTTGCCTTGGAAAATTGATCTTAGAAAACATTGCTACAATTTATGTCAGAGAATGCTTTGCTTATATTCTCTTCTTAGAGTTTTATGGTGTCATGTCTTATATTTTGGTCTTTAAACCATGCTGAGCTTATTTTTGTATATGGTATGAGGGAGCATTCTAATTTTGTTGATTTACATGAAGCTTTCCAGCTTTCCCAGTACTACTTAGAGAAGAGACTATCTTTTTCCACTGTACATTCTTGCCTCCTTTGTAATAAATTAACCAACTGTAGATGCATAGGAATGGGATTTCTTTATACTAGTTTCCTATTGCTGCTGCAACAAATTACCATAAATTTAGTGGCTTAAAACTGCACAAATCTATTATCTTTCAGTGCTAAGGATCAAAAACTCCGAGTGACTTAGAGTGCCAGATCAAGATGTCAGCAGGACTGTGTTTCTTTTGGAGGCTCCGGGAGAAAATCTATTTCCAGTCTCTTCCAGCCTCCAATCCTCCTCTTCACATTCCAAGCCATGTGGTCACACATCACTCTAACCTCTGCCTCTGTGGTCACATCTCCACCTCTAACTCTAACCTCCTGTCTACCTTTTATAAGATGATGATTACATTAGCCCAACTGGATGATCCAGAATACTCTTCTCATATCAAGAGCCTTAATGTAAGCATATCTGCAAAATCCCTTTGCCATATTTGTTGTTCAGTTACTCAGTGGTGTCTGACTCTGTGATTTCATGAATTGCAGCACGCCAGGCTTCCCTTTCCTTCACCATCTCCCAGAGCTTGCTCAAACTCATATCCATTGAGTCAGCGATGCCATCCATCTATCTTGTCCTCTGTCGTCCCCTTCTCCTCCTGCCCTCAATATTCCCCAGGATCAGGGTCTTTTCAAACGAGTCAGTTCTTCGCATCAGGTGGCCAAAGTATTGGAGTTTCAGCTTCAACCTTAGTCCTTCCAATGAATATTCAATGACTTCTGATGACTGATTTCCTTTAGGATGGACTGGTTGGATCTCCTTGCAGTCCAAGGGACTCTCAAGAGTCTTCTCCAACACCACAGTTCAAAGGCATCAATTCTTTGGCACTCAGCTTTCTTTATAGTCCAACGCTCACATCCATACATGACTACTGGAAAAACCATAGCTTTGACTAGATGGATGTTTGTTGGCAAAGTAATGTCTCTGCTTTTTAATATGCTATCTAGGTTGGTAATAGCTTTTCTTCCAAGGAGCAAGCTTCTTTTAATTTCATGGCTACAGTCACCATTACAGTGATTTTGGAGCCCAAGAAAATAAAGCAGAGCTAGGAAATATTATATATATTTATACATGCACACAGATAATGATTAAGACAGAAGGCCTTATGATTTCATACTGATATTTTCAATTCAAATTCAGGGTCACAGACTTTCTTAACTGCCAGTATATTATATCTTACATGCTGAGAATCCTGGTTCTCAAGGACACATGGAATGATAGAATTACAACTATCTCACAGTCACTCATTGTCTTTATCTTACACGACAAACACAGCTGTCTTAGAATAATTATATGAGCAGTACCATCACTAACTGGATTCTTGAAAATGGTTAAGTATCTTTTTTTTTTTTTTTTTGCACTCCCTCTCCTGTTCTTCATCATTTCTTTTAGAATGGTACTAAGTCTACATAAAAAGAACATGTCAGCTTAGTTATACACATCCACAGAAATCCTCTGATGATGTCTGCTCATTTTGGTTGTCAGAAACTCCCTGAAATCTGCACAGATGCCACTAATAGGCAGATACGATGGCTTGGGTTGTTCCGTCCTCATCCTGTTGCACTTCGGAGTGCACGAGGCTGCTGTCTCACTTTATCTTATTGCCAACACTCTCTCCAGGGTTTGGGTGCAGCTTCCTAGTTGTTCTGGTATTTCTATGCAGGAACTGAGTAACATCTAAAAACTAGACCATACCGTAGTTGCCATCTTTGCAAAATTCTGTCCTAAATATTTTTAATGGATTATTCACTTAAGGTCACAAGCCTAGAAATTCTTTTTTTCCCCCCTCCAAAAAGCAATCAATTTTAATACTTCCATTTTCCAACAATAGAAAACAGAAGACTGAAAAAAATGATAAATACTCGTCTAGGATCAAATAGCTAGCTACTGATGGAAAGCCATTTGAACTCAGGTCTATCTGACTCTTCAGTCCTTGTCCAAAGGACATATGGCAATAATTTTATAAATAGTATAAAGCTTTTCCCAATATCAGATAAACTAGAGCTTTGTGACTTCTAAATAAAATAAGCCTTCAAAGGAAAATTTCAACACACTTCAGGTTGTAACAATCTTACTTTCTACCAAAAACCTTGCATGTAGAGTCATACATGCACACAACTTTCAGAAATTCTGTAGAATCACCAAAGAAATTTCCATTGGGTTATTAAAAACAACAACAACAAGAAGAACTCCTTCATGAATGCTCTGTTACCAGTCCATGGATTGCTTTCAGCAGGTCTTTAGCCAAGACTAAGAATAGGCGGTATCGTTTGTGGACAGAGAATAAGACAAATGGTCAGAATTCCTAGGTTTCATTCTTGATTCTGTCATCAGCATACTGTGTGGCCTCCTGAAAGCCCATTTAGTCATATGATTATAGACTCCTTCAACACTGACATTAATTCACTCGTGCAAAGTTAGTCTCTGGTATCTAATGTCCTTCGACATCATCTTGAGACAATGGTTGTAGCAAATACGATAAGAGGCACATAATGGATTATGTATCGATGACATAAAGGAGGCATGCATAATAAGGAGTGGAAAATAAATTCGAAGCAAGTAGGACAATAGGGGAATTGTTTCGTTCTTTTCCAGAAGAAAGAAAAGCATTTTTATTTTCAAAAAGCCATTCATGGACAAGGGTTTCATCAATAAACTAATTTCTCTGATTGCATTGGTCGGAATCTGAGATGGATTCTTATACATGAGAAACTTCCACAGAAAATAGCCTGTTTTCAGCTTCAGATTTGTGGCCTGGCAACAACAGTGCCAAAGAAAACCCAAGGTTATTGAGGAGGAAACTGAGATATACATATAGTTGGATATTCTGCTTACTAAGAGCTTAACACTGAAATACGCATTGAGGTGCTCTAAGTAAAAGCACAGGAACAGCAGAGAGTGGTGGGAATTTAGGAGGCTTCAGTTTCAAAGTTTTAAATTTTCAGGCAGCTGCTCAGGATATGTGTAATGAGAATTAAAAGGTAAATCCACACTCTGAAATCTTCTCCTTCTCCCTCTCACTCTCAGAAACATATTCCTTGAAGTTTGTTTAGAAACAAATTTAGAATTATTGTGTAATGCTTTTATTACTAACATCTATCCATGCCAAGTTATATAGATTATGGAAACAAATAAATCTCTCTGGCTTGGATTCTTTCAAAATGACTCAAAACCTTTACCATACTTGGGGATTTTCTATGTATTCACAGGGAGGAGACATGGAGAAAAAGACAGCCAACAGGTGTAATGCTTTAGAAAAAGCAAAGGAGCCAGGAATCATTTGAACTGTGTCCTGTAACTTAGATGATCTGGTTACCTAGCTATCCTTGATCATCCTTCACTGTGAGCTAACATTTTAGAGAAAATTTCACCTAGTATGATGGAAGTTTCAAAGTGTTTTTTTTTTAAATATATATAATTTTAAATATGGGAGAGGGGAGGGAAAAAAAACTAATAGAATCACTTCATGAACAGGGCAAAACATGTTAATTCATTACGATTTGAGGCTAATTATGTATAGATGACACTAAGTAGTAGTACTTATTTTATATATCAATCACAGTGTCTTTAAGCTCTAAGACAAGCAGGGAGGATATAACTTATATCAAAACTTATAAATGGTTCATTCAGACAGTTTAGCATTCCTATGCAAGCACTTTCAGGATCCAAATGTTTAGATGCTCTTGGGTTGAAATGTGGTGGGGGACGTGCTGGGGTACAAGGAATTCTCCTGACCCGCCTCACCCCTCAAAACGTACCCCATCCTTCTGCATTCTGGCATTTCTTCCGTTCATTTCACTCCTGAATCTCACTTTGGAAGCACATGTATCTTAACTGTTTAATGGCTGAAGTTTAACATTTTCAGAATAATGTTACAAACATATAAATTCCAACTTCAGTCATATAACTGGATTAAATCTAGAACCAACAAGTAATATGGAAGAGAAGAAGCAGAATCCAAGAAGACAGGATATCTGTTTGAAGTAAATGGCAGCTTGGGTAGAGCTGTGAACATAGACTCTCTTCCAAAGCAGCTAAAACTGTACTATGATGTTTTCTGGAAATACATGTTCAAAAGGATGAAAGATAATGGCGTTGCTGATGATGAGGAAAGATAGCACAAGATAAGAGAGGGAGAGTGAAATTGCTTTTCCTAGATCTGGTTGCGGTTTGTAAAATCTGGTGGCCTCCACTAAAATTCTGGTGTATTTCTGTAGGAGACAGACATCACTGGTTTTATTTGTAAAATGGCCTTCTTTCCACTGGAACACTGTCCCTTATCCACAATGCTGTTATTGTAGGACTATCAGTCGCAGAACCCAGTATGTATGGTGTTGAGCACATGACCTAGGGTCAATCAGTTCTATGACATCTCATCTTTTTGGTCACAGTGACCAATCATATGACTTGGGCAGATACAGCCTATATATAGATAGATATACACATATAAAATATATAAATACTGAGAGATTCAATAAATATGTAAATTCAATATATAAATACTGGGAGAGACAAGTTCCTCTTCCTTTTGGATAACAAGCTATGCAGGACAAGCGGCTGAAGCTAGAAATAACTTTCTTCCATGTGAGAGGGTATGGGACCATCTACATAAAAAAGGAGAAAAACAAACATGCAGAAAGAATCCAGCTGCATCACGTTGGTGAGAAAGCCCTGACACTATTTTTGCAAGTTGATGAGAGAGCCTTTTGCCATCTCTGAATCCAGCACTTCTTAAAGCCAGCTCAACAGCTTAATTTTAGGTTTCATGAGGCAATCAATTTCTTCTCCAGTCGCTTTAGGTTTTATTAAGGTGGCTAGTTTGACTTTGTCTTTTGTTACATAAAATTAGAAGAGCTTTGACTAATAAGAAACGAAAGGGCAAAACTATTTTTTCCCACTGCATAGTTAAAAACCCACAAGATAAGAAAAATAATCAATTATGGTGGGTAAATTACTTTTATATCTACTTGACTCATATGACCATTTACCAATAACTGAAACAGAAGTAGCAAATTTGATTAATGAAACTATATGGACTTGAAAGTAATTCAACAATAACAAAAATAATTATCACTAAAACAGTTACATGAATTCATTCACCTGGAGTTTAGGTGACAGGTTGATAAACTCTTGCCTGTTAGCAAATATTTATGGCTTTGTGGACCATACAATCTCTGTTATAATGAATCAAATACACCACTAGAGCATGAAAACAGCAATAGACAATACATTGAAAGTAGCATGGCTGCAGTCCAATAAAATTTTATTTATAAATACAAGTGGTGAGCTACCCTTGGCCCATGGCCTATAAGTTGCCAACCTCTGTTTAAAAGATCAACTTTGGATTCTCCTCAATTTACTTCACCATGAATTCCTGAAACAGCTACATTATATTAGGTAACATATTTATCCCTACAAAATATTCAGAGCTGTGCATGGAAAAGTTCTGACCCTCAAGAAGTTTGCATCATAATAGGAAAAGAAGGCAAATTTATCCCTAAATTATCATTCAAACCAAATATCAAGTGTCTTAAAAATAAAACAAAATTACATGAAAGCCCAGAGGAGAAGATTAAGTCTACTGAGGGCATTTTCCCCCAATGGCCCAGAAAGATATGATTTACTCAGAAAAAAACTTAATCCCATGTTATTCTAAGTTGCTTGTGACAGGGAGAGAAAAACATAATAATTGCACCCCCTTTCTCTTTTCTTGTCCTGAATGGTAGATTCTCTGTCCTATTCAGTGAAAGAGAATTGTGTGTGTCTCTGTGTGTATTGACCTGAAATTAATGATGGGAATGTGGAATTAAAGATGGAAGTCAGTGGCTGGTGACAATACAGCTCTACAAAAGAAAGAAGGTACATAAGGAATGTTTTCTTATGCATCATGAAGATACAAAGGGAAAGCTTTCTTAAGTGGAATACATTTTAGTCTGCTCTGTATGCCCTGGAACTTCCTAGTTCCTGTTCCAGATTTGGAACGAAACTGTTGGGAACAGATGATTTGGAGCAAAATTATTGGGAACAGATTATTGGTCTGAAAAGAAAATCTCTCTGTCTCTGAATGTTTGGAGTCAGGTTTCTGTTGCTTTTGAGGGAGAATATGTGACAGAGGGCATTTAGATGGGAGGGACAAGGCCCAGATGAAATGGATGTGAAATATATAAATGACATTAGATGTTCAGAGACAGAAATGTCTTTGGAAGAACAAGCAGCATGTTCCTTTTCAAACTGTTTTCTGTTTAAGTCAGGTCACGAACAAGTGGGTGGAGACAAAGGCAAGAGGTTCTGTAGGTTGGACTCTGGGACCCTTGCCCTCAGTTGAACCAGACCTGCGAGGTTTGTTTTCATCTGTTTTATGTACTAGGGTTTCATGGAAGACAGTTGAAAAGAGAGGGGCTAAGGCTAGAAAAAGAAATGCTTCAGCACTATCAAGTTAAACTAGAGATGTCACACAGGTTGAGTCAGAGCTGGGACTAGATCTCACAGTTAGTTCCCTTTTGACTACCCAGGATGGTTCTTTCATGTGTATATTCTCAAATAAGAAGGTGAGCTGCCCGAAGACATAAAGGGAATTAAACTGGGTTCAAATGATCAGCTCTGGACTCACTTGTTAAGTTCAGTATTAGAATCCCTGCTATGGCCAAGTGCTGTTTCCTGTCTTTTTGCTTAGACCACAGAGTTATACACATGTTTACTGAAGCAAATTACCAGTGTTTGTGCCTGTGTCTGATAAATGTCAAATTCCACCCTCCTTTGGTATACAGCTCCTTGGAACTGAACATCATGTCAGCCGCTTCAATAAGTGCTTCTACATTTTCAGCAAGAGCTCTCTTCAGGCCTACTGACCATCTAAGAAAGGAACCAGATTGTCCATCTTAACTGTAGTATTGAATCTTGGGACAAAAGGCTCCAAATGAATCTGGCTAGTCTCTGGGGCCATTTATAAATTTACTCGTTCACAGTATGGTTTACTTTTCTCTCCTACCACACTTTCATTCTGACTTGTAGAGACAATCCAAGAGTCTTATTTTTGTTCATATTCAGTTGGGCATTTACTACATAAAATTGTTCCATCTTACATGAACTCTGCACTACCTTGCATTGATCACTTCCATCTGAAAAATTCCATCTGAATGGTTTTTGGTAACCTTCTCTGATTCAAAGGAAGTGAAAGATGTCTATCCTATGAATCAACATTTATTTCTCTGATCAATTACTAAGTTACCACATTAGCCCTCATCATAAAGAAATATATTAAGATTTCCAGACCTCATCAACAAAAAAGCTTTATCACCTACAATGAAGAAGATGGGTAAGAGATGAATAACATTAGTTAAAAGATTGAAAATGGGAGGTCTGATTAGATTACGCTGTCCACACGTTCTTTTTCCTCAGACATATATCCAGAGATAAAACCTAAGTTCAGTTTTTACTGATGTATTTTATCCACTGTCAGTAAACAACTGTCTTCAGGGATGTTCACCAAGAACACTAATCCAGAATCACTTGGTAAACTCTTTAGGGTTAATGACCAATGGTCCCCACAGCTCTAACAGCATTAGCATCAACAACCAATATTTGGTGAGACTGACTGGGTTCTGGGCTCTGCTCTAAGCACGAATTCAACATCTACGGAGTGTCAAAGAATTACATTCCAACTATCTCTCTTTAAGCTTACGTTGAAGTGAAGAGTACAAAAAGCACAAAAAACTACTTCTACAACCTAAGATTCCATAGCTCTTAGGAAAAACACAACCCACAGAAATTGAAGAGCACTAAGTTAGCCTCCTGGAGGAGGAAATGGCAACCCACTCCAGTAGTCTTGCCTGGAGAATCCCGTGGACAGAGGAGCCTGGTGGGCTGCTGTCTATGGGGTCAAACAGAGTCAGACACAACTGAAGGGACTTAGCAGCAGCAGCAGAAGTTAGCCTCCAGAAAGTTAACAATTTTGAGGGAAAGACTGCCACACTGAAGAATGGAACGGGCAGTATCATGAAATAGACAATGGTATATCATTCCCTTTATTTTCTTTAAAGTGTTGGCATTTTGGTCAGTTAACAAATTTATCAAGCATTAAGCTTCCCTGGTGGCTCAGACAGTAAAGAATCTGCCTGCAATGCTGGAGACCTGGGTTTGATCCCTGGGTTGGGAAGGTCCCCTGGAGGAGGGCATGGCAACCCACTCCATATTCTTGCCTGGAGAATCCCCATGGACAGAGGAGCCTGGCAGGCTACAGTTCATGGAGTCACAGAGTCAGACACCACGGAGCGACTCAGCACAGCACATGGCACTTTAAGTATCCCATATTTTACGTAACTTTTCAGAAAAGTCTGTGTGATGTGTTGACCACAAACCTTTTTCTGAATTAAAGATAGATTAGGAATATTACAAATTAGATGACATGGATTTTTAGCAAAACCAGTAAGTATGTATACTTAATATTTCATGACTTTTGTAGGTGATCCTTCTTACCTAAAACCAGGATAACATATTTTAAGAATAAAACGCTTTATCAACACTCATTTGCAGCTATAACATTAAAGCATTCAGACTGTACAGGAAGTTAAAAAGTTTTAAGATTTCGCTGAAAGACAAATGACTTTTAATTTTTTTTTACATAAATATTTAGTTGCTGGCATAAAGGCTGAAGTATCAGAAGCCAGGGGGAAGGAAACTGTAACAGTCATAAAGGTAACAATAGGCTCAAAATATAAAAAGGGCCAATTCAGTTGGTTTAAAAAAAGAAAAGAAAGCACAATAGCACACCAGTAAGTTCACCTATTATATAATTACAGGTTTTGTATACAAGTGCAGACAAGCAGACAGAATAAAAACCTCCTCTAGGAAATCCAAAAAACTTGGCAGGTCTGGCCAGGTGGGATGTGATGCTGGTATCAACAACAAAAAGAAACAGAATGCAACCAGGGTTTGGCCTAAGTCTGAATTTGGCTTCTCTTTGCTAAACAGCAGTTTGCTGTAAAACTCTGAGAAAAAAAAAAAAAGAGAGAGAGAGAAAATGGAAAGTACTAGAGAATTAAGGCATAGAGATCAGGTAATGAAAAAAAAAAAATTGTTGTCAGTCACAGGTTTTGCCAGACAATGTTTTTGCCTGCATTTATGAGAACAACTCATTTGAGATCTTTCAAGAACTTCAGAAGACAGGCATTTCGCAAACAAAGCTCTTCATCAGAAGGCAAAGGAGGAGACAAATAAAACTGTTTTTAGAACATGAAGCTATGGTGACTATGTACAACCTACTGATGTGTTTTAGATTCAAAGCAGCTCAGGTATGGCTGGGGTTATAGCAACGGATGAATCCAGATTTTGAGAATTTATGGGCAATTTACTTCCTTCCTAGCACACTGATCTTTCTGCTCAGTTGATTCCCACATATTGTGTTTACTTGTTATGTAGGGCACTCAAAAGGTAAATAATTCAGCCTTTCTACATCTGGGAATATAACCAAAGGACCGAAAACAGAGACTCCAAGAAATATTCGTGTACCCATGCTTGTAGCAATACTATTTGCAGAAGCCAAAAAAGAGAAGCAACCCAAGTGTCCAGAGATGGATGAACAGGTAAACACAACAAAGTTTACATACAATGGAATATTATTCAGACTTTAAAAGAAAGGCAAGTCTGACATATGCTACTACTTGGACGAACCTTCAGGGCATTATGGGAAACGAAATAAGCCAGACACAAAAGGACAAAGACAGTATGATTCCTCTCAAATGAGGCTCCTAGAGTAGTCAAATGCATAGAGACAGAGGTAGAACAGAGGTCACCAAGGACAGGGGAGAATGGGGAGTTTATATTTAACATGCAGAGTTTCAATTTTGGGAGATAAAAATGTCCGTGGATGGATAGTGTTGATAATAACACAACAATGTGAACATCTTTAAGGCCAGTGAACTATATATTTAATCCTGCTTAAGATGGAAAGTGTTATGTTACATGTATCTTACTACGATTTTAAAACAGATCAAATATTTAGAGGGATGGAGAGAAGAGGCCAATAAATGATGACAGCAGTACCTCTGAAGAAATCCTAACACCAGACAGACACTTGGACCAAGGGTTACTCTCACAGTGCAGCAGATACTGTCAGGGCATCATCCATAGTCCTTCATGTAACACTCTTTTACATGCCAGTCTAAATTTTGGTTTCCAGCAGCAGCCCCTGTTTGCCTTAGGGCAAACAGAGAGTATCTTTCTCTCTTTCTCCCTCTTTTCTTTAAGATCTTTGCATGCGTGTCTGCCAAGTTGCTTCAGTCATGTCCAACTCTTTGTGACCCTATGGACCGTAGCCTGGCAGGCTCCTCTGTCCATGGGATTCTCCAGGCAAGAATACTGGAGTGGGTTGCCATGCCTTCTCCCAGGGCATCTTCCCAACCGAGGGATCAAACTTGGGTCTCTTATGTCTCCTGCATTGGCAGGCGGGTTCTTACCACTAGCACCACCTGTTTACTCAGCCATAAAGAAGAGCGCATTTGAGTCAGCTGTGAGTATGCACACATATAGTGAGGTGGATGAACCTAGAGCCAGTTATATACAGTGAATTAAGGCAGAAAGAGCAAAATATTATATATTAATGCATATACATGGAATCTAGAGGAATAGTACTATGAACCTACCTGCAGGGAAGGAATAGAGATGTAATGCAGATGTAAAGAACAGACTTCTGGACAAACTGAGAAAGGGGTGTGTGTGTCTGTGTGTCTGGACAAAGCGGGGGAAGGAGAGAGAAGGACAAATTGAGAAAGGGGTGTGTGTGTGTGTGTGTTCTATCAAATGCAAAATAGCTAGCTAGTGGGAAGCTGCTGCATAGCTCAGGGAGCCCAGCCTGGCACTCTCTGACAACCTAGAGGGGTGGGATGGGAAAGAGGAAGAGGCTCAAGAGAGAGAAGATATATGTGTATGTGTATGTGTGTGTGTGTGTGTGTGTGTGTGTGTGTGTGTGAAAGTGAAATCGTGTCCAACTCTTTGCGATCCCATGGACTGTAGCCTATCAGGCTCCTCTGTCCATGGGATTTTCCAGGCAAGAGTGCTTGAGTGGATTGCCATTTCCTTCTCCAGGGGATCTTCCCGACCCAGGAATCGAACCCGGGTCTCCCACATTGTAGACGCTTTTATCGTCTGAGCCACAGCAGGGGAGGGGGGGGGGGCGGAGGGAGGGAGGGAGGGAGGGAGGGAGGGAGGGAGAGAGAGAGTGTGTGTGTGGTGTGTGTGTCTGTGTGTGTGTCTGTGTGTGTCTGTGTGTGTGTCTGTGTGTCTGTGTGTCTGTGTAATAAAATTGTGGCTGATTCGCATTGCTGTATGGGAGAAACCAACACAATATTGTAAAGCAATTATCCTTCAATTAAAAAAATAAAGATTGTTTTGTGTGGACCAATTTTAAAGTCTTTATTGAATTTGTCTCAGTATTGTTTACGTTTTTTTTTTTTTTTTTTTATCTGTGAGATGTGGAATCCTAGCTCCCCAACCAGGGATCAAACACACCTCCTGTGTTAGAAGGTGAAGTCTAAACCACTGGCCCACCAGAGAAGTTCCCTGATGGGTTCCATTGGCCACCAGAATCTGCTTTTCCTGGGTGTGCAGCAAACCAGAAGTGCCAGGGAATTCAAGCTCCTTGGGAACAGACCTCAGTCCACGAGTGCTGGGATCTGATATGCAAACACCCCTGTTCCCTCTGTCCTGTGAGTGGGATGGATAACTGTGAGACAGGCATTTTACACCAGTTCTTGAATTTCCCCAGCCGAGCTACACCCCCACTTCCATTAGAACTTGTGGAACAATATACCTTTATTGGCGTCCCTTTCCTTTCTGTTGACAGTCCGCTCTAAATGTCAACATGATTAACATACAGATATTTGGTCAAACATTCTAGAGGCTTCTGTGTCTTGTTTAAATGAGATTAACCGTTTAGTAGATCAGCAGATTGCGTAACCATTACTCTCCAGAAGGAGAGTGGGCCTCATGCAATCAGTTGCAGCTTTTTTAATAGAAAAACACACCTCCCGCCTGAAGTGGGAATTCTGCCAGCAGATAGCCTTCAGACTTGAAATTCAGTGTCAGTTACTGCCTGGATCTACACCTGTACTTGCACCTGTGACTTGGAGAAACCGTTTTCTCCCCAGAGTGCCTTTGGTAACACATGGAGACGTTTGTGTCTGTCATAACCGAGGGTGCAGCCAGAGGCCGGGGAAGCTCCTGACCCTCCTACAATGCTCAGGGTAGCTCCCCACAGCAAAGACTTACCCAATCCCCAATGTTAAGTGCCCAGGTTGAGAAATCCTGACAGAGCTGGCTTTTGGAGAAACCCAAACTAAGGCAGGGACTAAAACGAGAAAAGAAGATGTTACTGGGCTTCCCTGGTGGCGCAGCTGGTAGAGTCCACCTGTAATGTGGGAGACCTGGGTTCGATCCCTGGGTTGGCAGGATCCCCTGGGGGAGGGTATGGCAGCCCACTCCAGTCTTCTTGCCTGGAGAATCCTCACGGACAGAGGAGCCTGGTGGGCTACAGTCCAGCGGGTTGCAAAGAGTCAGACACAGCGGAGCAATGAAGCGCACGCAGATGCTGCTGAACTAGCAGGAGATACTAGACTCAGGGTTATTAAAAGTCTGCACAACAAACACAAAATTCTAAAATTCTTGCAGATGCCGGATGCGAGAAACAAGCTTAGAATGCCAAGAGAGGCTGTCTCTTCGCTTCAAAATGGCTGTGTCACAAAGTGGAACAAAACAATGGGGGATTTATCTCTGCATGGTCAATCCTCACACATAGAAATCAGGACTCCAGAAAGGGCCAGCGACACGGCTGGTAGTGGACAGATTCCTCCTGGATGTTCCTGTGCTGTACTAATATGCTAAGCGATTTGTGTCCTGGTCTCACCTTCACACAGGATGCAATCCAAACTTGCATCTCAACAAAAAGACCAATTAACACTACTGAGTCTAGGGAAGGTCCTAAAAAGGTCACCCTTGCCAAGGCTATCTCTGTGAATTCCCCAGGCCTCATGGACTGGATTTCCGGCTCTGTGAAAAACATGATTGGTTGTCATCTGTGTTCACTCGTTTTCCTTCATTGGATCTAAGTTCTTTCTTGGCCACATTAAGAAGAGAGCCTGTCAACACTTCCATATGCTCTCTGGGAAGAACGGTCACTCCCTCTCAGCCTGCCTTGCCAGACAAAGCTCTTTTCAAAGTGCTACCTGTCCAGTTCCTTGTTTCTCCTGGGAGACTGCATTTTCCTCAGTCATCTGGATTGTTGGAGTTTGCTGGGAGTGTGACTTTAACAGGCACGGAGGGGTGTTAGAATATCTGTTCCTCTCTATCTGTGTGTTGTTCATTTTCAGACAATCCAATTGCAGAGCTTGTCTTGGCGTGTCTGATAATGGGGATGGTTCCAGGGCAAAAAAAGCGGGGCCAGCAGTTGGTGAGAAAATAAGTGAGAGTCAAAGAGAAGACTCCAAGAAAATGTTTCTGGCTGCTTTGCTAATGCTTGGATTGATCTGATGCAGAGATATTCTTGGAGAGTTTTGATTATTAATGTGCCTAATTTGACAGCTTCTATGTAGGTAGTGGGCTCTTCCATAGCATGGGATCCTGTGAAGATTCACAGGGGTGGGATCGATGTTAGTTCAGCCTCTTGTCCCACATAATATGTTGACCAGACACCCATGACGGCAGCTTCAATTGTCCCACTGCAAAAGCCAGACTCTATTCTGGGGCTGTAACAATAGCTTCTGTGCCACCTGATTCTATTCCAACATGAGAATAGCACAGAAGAATATCAGAACCTGGAGCTTTATAGATACAATTTGAAAAACTATACGAGAGGGAAACAGTCAAATATTATATTTAGCTTTGAAAACTCTGAGCTGAGACCCTTGTGTACTGAAAACCAATTGGTTTGAATTCTAATTTTATCTCTGTTAGGAATTACAACCTTGGAAGAGTTATTTAATCCCATTGGACCTCAGTTTCCTCCACTGTTAAATAAAGGAGTGGGCAGGACTGTGTCCAAGAACCGTCCCAGCTCCCACATTTTACGGTATCTTAGCAAACATAGGTAAATCAGATTTCACATCATAAATACTGCTTGCATAAAATTAGTTAGCCTATTCCCCAACCACTTGATCTATGGCAAAAACACTGCTGATGGAGAAAAAAAATGTAAGAGATGGTTCTGCATAAATGGTGCTGATTTGGGACTGAACCAATGAATACTTTGTGAAAAAACCTAAACGGCTTTTATAAGCCAGTAAAATATACTGAGGTCTATGAAAAGTAACTTGTATGACTCTACATTCGAAAGAAGTTTTTAGGGGAGGTATTCTCTTTCACCACATATTCCACCATTTGCCATGCAGGACTGTCTACAATGATGGCATTTGAACTCTGGAAAGCAGGAAACACTATGTTGTTTAATTGCTAAGTCATGTCTGACTCTTTGCAACCCCATGGAATGCAGTATACCAGGCTCCTCTGTCCTCCACTATCTCCAGAGTTTGTTCAAATTCACATTCATTGAATTGGTGATGCTATCTAACCATCTCATCCTCTGCTGTCCCCTTCTCTATTTGCTTTCAATCTTTCCCAACATGTGGTCTTTTCCAACGAGTTTGCTCTTTTGCATTAAGTGGCAAAAGTACTAGAGCTTCAGCATCAGTCTTTCCAATGAATATTCAAGGTTGATTTCCTTTAGGATTGACTGGTTTGATCTCTTTGCAGTCCAAGGGACTCTCAAGAGTCTTCTCCAGCACCACAGTTTGAAAGCATCAATTTTTTAGCACTCAGCCTTCTTTATGGCTCAACTCTCACATGAGTACATGACTACTAGAAAAACCATAGTTTTGACTATTTGGACCTTTATTGACAAACTGATGTCTATGCTTTTTAATATGCTGTATAGGTTTGTCATAGCTTTTCTTCCAATGAGCAAGCGCCTTTTAATTTCATGGCGGCAGTCACCATCCACAGTGATTTGGGAGCCTGAGAAAATAAAATCTGTCGGTGCTTTCACTTTTTCCCTCCCTATTTGCAATGAAGTGATGGGACCAGATGCCATGACCTTAATTTTCTGTATGTTGAGTTTCAAGCCAGCTCTTTCACTCTCGTCTTTCGCCCTCATCAAGAGGCTCTTTAGTTCCTCTTCACTTTCTGCCACTAGAGTGGTATCATTGGCATATCTGAGCTAGTTAATATTTCTCCTGTCAATCTTGATTCCAGCTTGTGATTCATCCAGCCCAGGGTTTCACATGATGTACTCTGCATATAAGTTAAATAAGCAGGGTGACAATATACAGCCTTGATGTACTCCTTTCCTAATCTTGAACAAGTCAGCTGTTCCATGTTTCGTTCTTGACCCACATACAATGTTTCTCAAGAGATAGGTAAGGTGGTCTGGTACTCCCATCTCTTTAAGAATTTTCCACAGCTTGTTGTGATCCTACAGGCAAAGGCTTTAGCACAGTCAACGAAGAAGAAGAAGATTTTTTTTTTTTATGGAATTTTCTTGTTTTCTCCATGATCCATGGAATATTGTCAATTTGATCTCTGATTCCTCTACCTCTTTGAACCCCAGCTTGTCCATCTGGCAGTTCTCGGTTCACATACTGCTTAAGACTAGCTTAAAGGATTTTGAACATAACCTTGCTAGCATATGAAATGAGCACAATTGTACAGTAGTTTGAACATTCTTTGGCATTAACCTTCTTAGGGATTGGACTGAAAACTGACCTTTTCCAGTCCTGTGGCTACTGCTGAGTTTTCCAAATTTGCTGACATATTGAGTAGAGCACTGAAACAAGTATCACCTTTTAGAATTTTAAATAGCTCAGCTAGAATTCCATCACTTCTATTAGCTTAGTTGGTAGAAATGTTTCCTGAGGCCCACCTGACTTCACCCTCTAGGATGTCCAATTCTAGGTGAGTGACCACACCATCATAATTATCCAGATCATTAAGACCTTGCTTGTATAGCTCTTCTGTATATCCTTGCCACCTCTTCCCAATCTCTGCTACTTCTGTTAAGACCTTACCATTTCTGTCCTTTATCGTGCCCATCCTTGAATGAAATGTTCTTGTGATATCTCCAATTTTCTTGAGAAGGTCTCTAGTCATTTTCATTCTATTGTTTTCCTCTCTGTCTTTGCATTGTTAATTTAAGAAGGCCTTCTTATCTCTCAGTGCTGTTCTCTGGATCTCTGCATTCAGTTGGGTATATTTTTCCCTTTCTCCCTTGCCTATCGCTTCTCTTCTTTCCTCAACTATTTTTAGAGCCTCCTCAGACAACCACTTTGCCTTCTTGCATTTCTTTTTCTTAGGGATGATTTTGGTCCCTGCCTCTTTTACAGTGTTACAAATCTCTGTCCATAGTTCCTCAGGTACTCTGTCTACCAGATCTAATTGTTTGAATCTATTTGTCACTTCCACTGTATAATCATAAGGGATTTGATTTAGGTCATATCTTAATAGCCAAGCAGTTTCTCCTACTTTCTTCTATGACTATATAAAACTTCTTCACCTTTGGCTATAAAGAATGTAATCAGTCTGATTTTGGTACTGACCATCTAGTGATGTCCATGCACAGAGCCACAGAGCCATCTCGGGTTGTTGGGAAAAGGTGTTTGCTGTGACCAGCATGTTCTCTTGACCCAAACTCAGTTAGCTTTTGCCCTGCTTCATTTTTGTACTCCAAGGCCAAAGCTGCCTATTATTCCAGGTGCCTCCTGATTTCCTACTTTTGCATTTCAATCTCCTATGATAAATAGGACATCTTTTTTTTTTTTTTTTTTTTGGTGTTAATTCTAGAAAGTCTAATAGGTATTAACTCCAACTTCTTTGACATCAGTAGTTGGGGCTCAGACTTGAATAACTGTGATGTTGAATGGTTTGCTTTGGAAACGAACCAAGAACATGCTGTCATTTTTTGAGGTTGTACCCAAATAACTACCTTTTGAACTCTTCTGTTGACAAGGAGGGCTTCTCCATTTCTACTAAGGGATTCTTGCCCACAGTAGTAGATATAATGGTCATCTGAATTAAATTCACCTATTCTTGTCCACTTTAGTTCCCTGATTCCTAAAGTGTTGATGTTCAGTCTTGTCATCTCCTGTTTGACCACATCCAATTTACTTTAATTCATGAACCTAACAATCCAAGTTCCTATGCAATATTGTTGTTTGTAGCATCAGACTTTGCTTTCACCACTAGACACATTCACAACTAAGTGTCGTTTTCACTTTGGCCCAGTTGCTTCGTTCTTTCTGGAGCTATTAGTAATTGCTCTCTCCTCTTCCCCAGTAGTGTACTGGACACCTTCCAGCCTGTGGGGCTCATCCTCCAGTGTCATATCTGTCTGATTTCTCATACTGTTCATGAGGTTCTCCTAGCAAGAATACTTGAGTGGTCTGCCATTCCCTTCTCCAGTGGACCATATTTTGTCAGAACAATTCAGTATGACCTGTCTTGGGTGGCCCTGCATGGTATGGCTCATAGCTTTATTCAGTTATCCAAGCTTTTTCGCCATGACAAGGCTGTGATCCATGAAAGGGAGGACGAATTATATATGAACATAAACTGTTATACGTTAACATAAAAAAATGGTCATTATTGGTCTTAGTTATGATGCTCTCCAAAGCAGACCCTAGCACAAGGATTATGGTACAGGTCATTTATTTAGGAGGTGATACCAGGAAGCACAAGAAGGGAAGTAGGCAAAGTGAGACACAGAAGAGAGAAAAACCAAGAGGGAGCATGAATAAGCAGGCTGCCTCAGAGAAAACTAGCGCTCCGACACATCGGTGCTATTCTGAGGAAATGCATAAGAAGGACGTTTGTAACTGACTCACAGAAGGACAGGAAGCCACAGACATTTGTCCACTCAGTCCCATTTCCCTTGGGCTGAAGGCTGTTCTAAAGGGCAGTCCTGAGCTGTGCCTATCTGCTGCCTGTCCACGGCTTCAGAAAAAGCATGACAGAGGAGCATCAGCCCTACAGATCCTAGGACACCGGCGAGCAGAGGGAACTGTCCACCACAGCTGCCTTGAAATCAGCTGGGCCGACTGGACGTGACAAGGGGTATCCCAAGGGCCACATTTATCTTCATCAGGTCTAGCATATTTTCATCTTCATTCCACTAACTGGAAAGAAGGGCATGCACTAACAAAAAAAAAAAAAAATTAAGCATGTTGTGACAGTTAAGATGGGAACTTGGAAAAAGTTATCTTTAATACCAAGTTAGATATACCTTTCAAGGAAGTGGGCTTGGAGAAGAGGCCCATGTGTGGATGAGGGTTCCTGTACAAGCATTGTGGCCCACAGATGACTGCAACTGTCCAGGCTCTGTATTCCCTTATTATTATTATTATTATTATTATTATTATTATTATTATTTTGTATTGGCTTTCTTTTTGTGTTTTTTTCTGAAATTTTTTTATTTTAATTTTTACTTTATTTTAAAATACTGTATTGGTTTTGCCATACATTGACATGAATCCACCACGGGTGTACATGCGATCCCAAACATGAACCCCCTTCCCAGCTCCCTCCCCACAACATCCCTCTGGGTCATCCCCATGCACCAGCCCCAAGCATGCTGTATCCTGCATCGGACATAAACTGGTGATTCGATTCTTACATGATAGTATACATGTTTCAGTGCCATTCTCCCAAATCATCCCACCCTCTCCCTCTCCCTCTGAGTCCGTGGGAATGCAAACTAGTACAACCACTATGGAAAACAGTGTGGAGATTCCTTAAAAATTGCAAATAGAACTGCAATATGACCCAGCAATCCCACTGCTGGGCATACACACCGAGGAAACCAGAATTGAAAGAGACACATGTACCCCAATGTTCATCGCAGCACTGTTTATAATAGCCAGGACATGGAAACAACCTAGATGTCCATCAGCAGATGAATGGATAAGAAAGCTGTGGTACATATACACAATGTATTCCCTTATTATGTCATGAGCACACCAACACGGAGAGCCAGAGGAGCAGGAGCCAGTGCCAAGCTGCTGACTGCTTACCTTCAACCCTTCCTTCTAGGCCATACATTTTCCCTCTGGATTTAAAACACTTCAAAAGAGGGAAGGACAAAAAACGTGACTTTAAAAAGCTGTAAGTCCTATTCTGTGTACACCTTTATTTAGTATTGGGCAATCCTATCTGCTGAAGATAAAGGGACTTTGATTTGGAGTTTGATATTTCAATCCTGCTAACCTCTAGAAAAAGACAGAGGGAAGATTGTCTCCTCTGAATAGAAAAGGAATGTACCTCATAACTTCATTGGCTAATTAAGGTCTTTTGGATTCAGTGATCAGCATTCCACTCAAGCTCAGATTAAACGGGGAGGAGGGGGGAGGCTTATTTTACTGATGCAACACAGATATGGAGAGATTCAAATAAAGCACATTTGGGCTTAGGAAGGACTAGCATCAGAAACTGAAGACTCAGCCATGAAATCTTTCTCCATTTATTAAGGGCTGTGGTTTTCTCTCTTTCTGCCGCACCCCCCATCGCCCCCACCACCCACCCACCCACACCCACACCCACACACACACACACACTCTCCTGCCTACCAACTTCCTCTACTGACTGTTACTCTAGTTCCTCCAATAACCCTCACTCATAAGCTTCCAGTTCTAGTAACCCTTTCCAATCAAGAATTTCCTGTTTCTCTAATACCAAATTCCCCAGAGAAGAATCCATGGGAACCATTCCAATTCACACTAGACAAGTCATAAATTGTCAGAAACTATACGTTAGGTTAAGTTCCCATCTATTGTTCAATCAGCTGTTGCAAGGGCCAGGGTCACAGAGACCACACACACTCAATAAGGCTGTGGGTGGGACTGGTCCCCAAAGAAGAAGGCATGTGTACGATAAGCAGTAAATCATATGTCCAGGGCTTATTTTGGAAAGTGATGGAATACACTACATAATTTTCCATAGCACTACAGTTTGTTGCTTAATAAATCTTAAAATAAATTTAACAAGTACTAATTTGAATTCACAATCCATCATATACCTGTAAGATCTAAATAAGAAGGGTAACATTTTGGAGCTTCACTTCAATCTTTCACAAGCGGCAGAAATAATATTTATCACCAGGCTCAGTGGTAAAGAATCCACCTACCAGTGAAGGAGACGCTGGAGACTCGGGTTCAATCCCTGGGTCGGGAAGATCCCTGGAAAAGGAAATGGCAACCCATTGCAGTATTCTTGCCAGGATAATCCCATGGACAGAGAAGCCTGGTGGGCAACAGTCCATGGGATCACAAAGAGCTGGACATGACTCAGCGCACATGCAAGAGTTGGCAAACTAGGACCAGTGGGCCAATTCCTGCCAGCTGCCTGCTTTTGTAAATAAAGTTTTATCAGAACACAGCCATACCCATTTGTTTATATATTATAAGATAACAATCACAGAACTGAGTAGATGGAACAGAGACTTTATGTCTCATACAGCCTAAAATACTGACTATCTGCTATGGACTGAATTATGTTCCTCCCAAATTCAAATGTGGAAGCCCTTTTGGAGGTGGGGCCTTTGAGAGGCAATCAGGTTTAGCTGAAATCATGGAGGTGAAGCTTTCATGAGATTATTAGTTCCTTTACAAGAAGAAGAAAAGAGATTCCTCTCCTTGTGCAATCATGGAGAAAAGACCAGGTGAACAGACAGCAAGGAAGCAGTCATACATAAGCCAGAAAGAGGATCATGGTGGGGATCTAAATCACCTAGCAACCTGATCATGGATTTCAGCCTCCAGAACCATGAGAAATGTCTGCTGTTTAATGCCACCCTGTCCATGGTATTTTGTTATGGCAGTCCACGCACACACAACCTATCCTTTTATAGATAAAGCTTGCTGACCATGGCCTAGATTACTGGGAGGATTAACTGTGCTGGTGCCTCCCTAAGCACAGAGTCTGGTAACCGCACACTTTCTCCATGGGTATTAAATTCCTTTTGCGGCACTCAGACCACATTCAGGACTCTGAGAGCACATACCTTTAGGGGGAAAAAAGTAGCCTACAAATTTAAGATCAAGGAAATGGTTTTTATGCATTGAATATACTCTTGAAATCTTCACAGGTTTTCAGTTAATCTGTTAAATGTAGCAGTGTGTTCATAACTTAATTTGTATATTTTAGCCATTTGCTTTAATGCAAGTAATTGGCAGGTACCACATTAACACACAAAGGTAGCTAATGCCATGTACAAAAAAAAAGCATATTTGGTTCTTTATTATTTCTGCTAAATAATATAATGCACAAATCATACAACTGAAGGGCCTGAAAAGACGTGTGAAGGTGGATCCATTCATTCCTCAGCTCCTGGGCAGCACTTCACATCAATTATCCTACAAAAATGGTTGCACATTCGTCATTAAAAACACCAGATAATGAGATGCTACAGAATCCTGGGGTAATACACACCAGGGCCTCACAATTCTCTTATCGGGGTGTCTTCCTAAAATGGAGCCCCAATTCTTCCTGCTGCTAGGTCTTTTCATCTTGTTCTCAAAGGTCCAAGCTGCTCCACCTGAGTTTGCATGTGGCACGAATCATTGACATGACTGCTTCTCTTCTCTCCTCCATGTGAGGGGGAGCACCAGCCATGCCACTCTTATGACACCCTGAACACTCAAGGTCAGAATTCCATAGCCAGGGCCACATCCACGCTGCGGCAAGAAGAATCAAGCCTCTCTTCACCTCTAGAGGTGAGCCAGAGAGGCTTCTGGGACAAAGAGAATATTGTCTTTTGCTAACTTTAAGGCAAAAAGGTTGCCATTGTTGTCGTATTGTAAACAATACCATCTTCAACAAGAAAGCAAGTCATCTCTCTGGCATGTTCTGTGATATTTTCTTTTAATATTTGAAATGCATTTTCTTAGATGTCTATCCTTGATAAGGAGAGAAACTCCAGGATGTCCAAGTAGGAAAATACTTAACAGGCTGAGAAAAATTAACTGCTTCAGAATGAGAGAGGGTGATTTAACAGTCCTATCAAAGAAACAGGCTTTCCTGAAAACACTTTCCAAGAGTATCAGACTAACTAAAAATATATTCAAATGGATTTCTATGAAAACACTGTAGCTAAAATAATGAAAGCGAAGGCACGATTAAAACAGTATTCTGATTTCCCCTAACTTCCTATAAAAAATTTTTTTTAAAAAAACAAGCATGGAAGCATACATTATTTGAGATTTTTCTTCTCATTTTAATGTTTAAATTAAAAATACAGTGTTTGGGGGCTTACCTGCCATTCCTTGCACCTTCTCTTTTCCTGTGATCACACCCTATCAGAACTTCACCACAGATAGCTTGTTTTCTGGAGCTTAATTGCCATCAGTCATCAGACTTGGTGACAAGAGGAACTGCCCAAAGAATTCACAGTTAAATATCTAAAGACAGAAAAGGATATAAAGGCTTCTAGGTAGCAAGAGAACTGTTGAAGAGAGAGACCAGTGACATTACTGTGTAAGACTGGTTCCCTCAAATCTTAGACGGGTCAGCCTACCTCTGCTGTGGGAACTCTGAAATAGCGGCAAAAGAGTTAAACTATTTGGAGCATATCAATGGACATGGAAACCAACCAGTAAAAACTGGAACGTTTCAGGGTAACTATTTCATATAAACCAAGCAATATTTTGTAAATATTTCCTTGCAGCTATAGGTAATCATAAGATAGTTACTACATTCATAGAAATACACATGAGTTGAAAGTAAGAATTTTTTGATAACTTTAGACCATACTACTCTTACTTAAGAATGTCACATTTGAAGGTTCAGCCACTGGATAGTTTATACCGATAATCATGTTTAAACCACTAACCTAATGTATGGTTATCACTCAAAATAGGTTAGACAGTTTTTTATAACTGAGACATAAACTTGTATTTACTGTCTCAAGACCTGTGAACAAACCAATAAAAAATAATTCCATTTGGATCCAAGGAGAATTTTGAAACTTTAAGGATCCTCTTTTAAAATGTGTTTCCAATTTTCGAATACCATCACATTTGGGCCATTTTCTTAAAGAAGAATCAGTATGACTTTTTAGGTTGGATGGATTCAACTTTCAAATTTGATTAATGAAATATGTTATATGCGAAAGGCTACTGATTTTTAATTTAGTTCCCCATCACATACTCACCAGAACACTGTGAGAGGCACCTTTAATCATGCTAATTTCAGCCAGGTTCATAATGTCCTGGAGATTTGTATATTTCAAATTGAATTAATCATCACCTCCCCTCCACCCAACCCCTTATCAGGCAGTCTCTATTCCTTTCTTTTCTATTAATGGCACTGCCATCCTCCCAGGCACCCAGACTCAAAACCTCACAATCATGATTATTGTATTTCTTTTCTTACCTAACCTTTAACCAAATAAATACAACAAATGCTACCTTTATAACATTTCTTATACTCATTCTTCCTCTTTATGCTTTAACTCACTAATTCACGGACCTATGCCTTTTAGCTCAAACCAGCTGCTTTTTCTGAAGCCCTGAAACTTCTGATAACCAAAGCTTTTTTTTTTTTTTTTGGTTTGCTGGTTTTTAAATAATTTGTGACTGAAACTGACATGAGGCCTTTATAGCCATCATGTATAATATTTAGCTTGAATTTTTCTGGCAAAAGGGAGCTTCTCCAGACTCCAGTATTATCCAGTGTATGGTGTATGCCTTGTAGTATCTTTTTAGAATCTAGAAAATTCTGAATCCAAAAATACACCTGGCCTCAATGGATTCAAAAGAGAGAATGTACATTTTGGTTATCATAATAACCTCTTGAAGAAGACTTTAGTTAAGATTTGAAGACTCTTATGATTTTCTCATTCTTTAATCAATTCTGGGCATTTCTGTCAAAGGAACCTTTCTAAATATGTTTACTTTGAAAGTACAGTCTTTGAGAAATGCTTCCATCTTCATATTTTGACATTCAGGCCCCGTGTGATCTGGTCTATCTTTTCTACTACAGAAGATGGGCTCTAAAGCATCTGAGATAACATATGACCAGCTTTGAAAAACAGAAGATGTTCCATGTTAAGCATTATGCCCAATTCACTTTGTATAACCTATAGGTCAGCTAGAGTGCGTGAGCACTCAAGAAACATTTGTTAAATAAGTAAAAGAATGAATAACTGCTGAGAAAAAGGCTGAATGAAAGAATGGACAAATATTGATGGAAAAATATGAACAGTAATAGAAAATGGCAAGTTTTAGTTCACAGGTCTAAGATGAACATCTGTCAGGCACTATATAAGAGTGAATTTTGAAATTCCTTAACTCAAGAGAGACAAAGAAATTTTAAAAGAGACCTAAACAAGTGGCAATGAAACAGTGAAGGATTGCAACTAACAAAAATCTGAACAGGCTGGGGGTTTGTGCGTGTGTGTTGGGGGGGGGGGAGGGTAAAGAAGGAAATAAATGAAGACAGGCAGTTGTGGCGGCTTTGACTTATTAAATGACCATGTGACTAACTAGAGACAGAGCACAGCATTAGAGGAAAGGGAGGAGCTTACAGTCTAACACAATTGGCAAGAATATGCATAGGCAGCCATGGCCCACGGCTGTTGACTCTCCCAATATGGCTGCAGACTCATTAAACACACTAAGAGGGATTTGGTTTATACTGAACAAAGTGAACCCCTTTCCACTGCAATTTGAGGGATTTCAGTTACATCTATTGAAGAAATAGATTTTTATCAATAGAATACAGAGAATAGAATAGATTTGAGCCACCAATATAGTTGAATAAGTCAAAAAGGACTTCATGAAATGGGTTAAAGACACTGAAACAAGTATGACACTTTTATTTTTATTTAGACCTCTAAGAGAAAAACAGAGACATTTATCTTCTTGGAAAAGTTTAGAATTATTTTAGCTTGGCATCAGGCAAGCAAACTTAAGAGCTTTTTATATAGTCTTTTGTGACGGAGGTTTCTGAAGAACTACATTCAAAGGGCATTAGAAGAAGAAAAAAAAAAAAAAAACAGAAAGCAAGCAAGCTCCTGGTGACAGAAATAGAAGCAGGAGAGGGGCTTGTGATCCTTTTGACAATTCATAAGGAAAGCTTCATCTGTCATAACCTTAAGCACAGTAGAATATCTATGAATACTCCAATAACCATGGCTTACATTTGAATCACCTAGTCAGCAGCTCTGGTAGTATCAATATGACATATATGAATGGACCTGTTCAACCCGCATTCCAATCATTCACTTCACTCCTAACCCAGGACTTTAATGACTGCCAAGCTTCTACATTCACTGGCATGCACTCATCTCCGTCATGCTCTTCTGACAGCTTATTCAAACAAAAGGAATATGACTAAACTCCCCAAGCAGGACAGAGGGAGTTCTAGTGCTGAAAAGCAAGCCAAATTTACAATTTAAAAATAAATTCCAGTCCTGTTCAATAAATTACCTATTGCATACTGTAAGAATTACATTATTATTGCCATAATAATATATGGCCATTATTAGAATGACAGCAATAACATATGCAACTGCTAATGGACTTATAATGTAGCATGCCATTGGGAAATAAAAACGAACTATATTTTTTCCCATTACCAAACAAATGCTGCTAGAATCTATACAGTAATTTGAAACTGGGTAGTTAAAACTAGAAGTTTATACCCATATTTGCCTTGCATATATGGGCCTCTGTCACATAATTTTCCACTAAAGTTAAATAAGAAGAAAATATTACACAGACTGTTTCTATATGCCCAAACTGTTTTGATTATTTTGATGGACTCAACTGGCTAAGTCAAGTTATCCAGTCAAAAAAAGGTGAACTCAATCAAAAAAAAAAAAAATTCAGAGAGGTCAAAACAATAATCATGCCAGTCAAAAACTGATTTGTAAGGTTTTTTTTTTCTTTCCTGAAGAGATTGATTTGACTGGTCAAGTCAGTTAAAATAGTCAAACCAGTTTGTGTATAGACATAACCACAGTATTGAGTCATATCTAGTTCATTGCAAAAAATAGTAGCAATACTTCTTAACTAAGTTCATATTCAATATGAGCTCTCTGAGGTGGGTGGGACAAAGCTTTCCATTCCCATTTTTAAGCTGAAGAATTTTAGAGAAAACCGGCTAGAGTGTATCATCTATTAACGAAATTGCAGACCACCTCCAAAGCACAGTGACTTAAAATAATGACTTATTATTTCTCCTAGTTCTGTGAGTTGAATGGATTGAGCTGGAGAGTGCATTGGCTCCATATGGCATAGTCTGAAGTCATTCATGAGGTTGCATTTAGCTTGGAGCCTGACTGGGACTGGACTATCTAAGGTGAACTCTCATCCATAAAGGTTTCTATCCATATTGCTACTCATTATTTACTAGTTTAAGCTGAGTTTCTACGGAGGCAGTTGACTTCCAAGGGGAAACATTTCAGGAGGACAACTCCAGCGTGCAAGCATAAACTGAGCCTCTGCTTGCGTCACATGTGCTAAGGTCCTGCTGTCAAAGCAAGCCCAGACACAAGGTAGGAGGGGACTCTGGAAGGGCATGAGCATCAGATGTGATGTCTTGGGAGTCATGCATATAACATTCTACCACAACACCACTGGGATGCTACAGAGCAAAGACTGAAACTCACATCCTCTTCATGTGGTTTTCTTCCCATGAGATTAAGCAAGCTCTCCAGTGTTACACATCTGACTTTTCCACAGTAATATATTGAGTACTTATCATTTTTATGTGGGTTGTTTCTTTAAATTCAGGGTGGAGAGGACTTTCATATATCTATTTTGAATTTACCTCTGGTTTCACATCCAGTCATTCTTATCTAAGAAAGAGATCTGAGATAAACGTAGCTTTGCTAGTTTTCATATGCCTCCCTTTCCAACAACTTAAAACCTCATAGACCCAAGAATCGTCTTACTGTCATCTTGCCATATGTAAGTCCAATACTGGGGGGAAGAGCTAGGATTATTAATTCCTATCTTGAACAATGGAGAAAACAGAGTCAGAATATGAGCTACTTGCTCAGGATCTCTTGGTGCATGAGGAAGCCAGGCTTTCCAAATCCAGAAGGTTCTTTCTTGCTCTGGAAGAACGCGGGGTCTCTTGGGAAGGTATCTGCATAAACCTTCGAACATATCAACATGGAACTTCTCTACCTGCTAACTGTTTATAGCACAGATTAATAGCACTGTTATCTGACAGTGTTAGAAGAGCTCCATGTCTTACAGCATAGCACAAAATACACCTCAAACCAGTGGCCAAATAAATGCTTAAGTAAATAATAATTTTTAAAAAAGCAAAAATAACTTTTTGAAGTTGACGTGGGCAAGGCATGAAGTTCTAGAATTTTCTGTAAGTACTAGATACTCTATCTCTGCTGCTTTAACCAAATCTGGAGAACAATTTGACTTCTTTTTTTCTGAGATAAGGAGTTCCTACAGAGTAGTAACCCTTTATGATACATTTTTGCGATGTTCCGCTAACCAGTCCAGTCCTACCTTATCTTTAAATTCCATTTCCCTATTAATGCCTGAGGCCTGAGATCTAACCATACTGAAGATGTTTGCTTCCTGTTCCACTTACTACTCTGAGTGCACTGACCACAACTTTCACCTTTATAGCAACCACCCAGTGGGTCATCTGTGCAATATCTGGATGCAGTATTTTGTTATTTCCTTTTTTAAAGCTCATCACAGGGGAGAAAGGAAAAAAAAAACCAAAGCCGTTCTCCACCTTTTTGGCCTCAAAAATCCCTTCAATTCCTAAAAATTATTAAGAATCCCAAAGAGCTTTTGTTATATGAATTATACCTATCAATGGTTACTGTGTTCTTTAATTGTAAGGGCATAAAATCATACATTCCCTTAGCTGTTAGAATGATGATGTCATCACATGTCACAGCACCTTTAACCAGTGAAGGAATGGGAATGGAAAAAAACAAATTTTATCTTGCTTATTATTATGGAAATAATACTAACCCTGAAAAAGTCTCAGAGATACTCAAAGGGTCTCAAACCACATTTTAAGAACTCCTGTTCCAAACAATTTTCTCCCTGAAATGTAATACAGAGTGCTAATAATGAAATTATTAAACATTTTATTTTTATTCCTAAACTAACAAGGAATTAAAAGCTATCCTTGGAGAATAACACTGAAGTAAGAGCACAGATCCAGAGAGGTAAGGAAAAACTTAGCCTGGGGATGCCTGTCTACTGGTTAGGGTCAATAAATTTGACTTTGACAAATATGTTGGGTTCAAGAAGATAAGTCAGATATGGAATAGGTATATCAGAAGAACAGATCAGAGCTGCTCCAAAGTGGTTCATTCAATGGGTAGCAACTCCACTGGACTCTCAGCTTTTTGCCAAGACCCAGAAGGGCTACTATATCTTAGCAAATGGGTGAATAAAGGAAAATACTCCTGCAATGCAGGAGACCCCGGTTCAATTTCTGAGTTGGAAAGATCTGGTGGAGAAGGGATAGGCTACCCACTCCAGTATTCTTGGGCTTCCCTGGTAGCCGAGCTGGTAAAAAAATCCACCTGCAATGTAGGGGACCTGGGTTCAATACCTGGGTTGGGAAGATCCCTGGAGAAGGGAAAGGCGACTCACTCCAATATTCTGGCCTGGAGAATTTCATGGACTGTAGAGTGAGTCCATGGGGTCGCAAAGAGTCAGACACAACTGAGCAACTTTCACTTTCAAATATATATACACACACACAAATTGCTCACACACAAAAATTTTTTTAACATCTGAAGAAAAGGACATCACCAATAAATCACAGCAAATACCACTCTTAACTGATTTATTGCCCAAAATAGAAAAAAAAAGTAACAGATAAAAAAAAAAAACTAGATTCCTTTAAAGAAAAAAGTTAATCAGAAGTTACATCTAAAGAAATGAGAAGATCAAGAGATGAAAGTTATGAAATATATATATATGTATGTATGTACACACACATACACACACTTACATATATACAGTTCCATGGAGAGCGTGAGGGATAATATTTGAAGTTAGATCATTTTGAAGTTAGAACTTTCCAGAATTGATGCAAGACCTGAACTTCAGAATCTGGAAGACAGTAATTTCCAACATTGATTTCTATAAGGAAATGCACACCAAAATGCATCATAGAAGACTGCAGAGCAGCAAAGATAAAAGGGAGATCCTAAAGGCAGCAAGAAGAGATAGGGCTTTATGCAAAACAAAACAAAATTGTTTTAGGCTAGCATCAACAATGGAAACTAGCAGATCACAGAATGATGATTTCCAAAGTTGTAAGAGAAAAATCCCAGTCAATCTAAAAACAGTCTAATTTGGGATAGAGTTATGTGGAATCAAAACATGTGAGTGCTTTGCGTTGACTAAAAAGATACCATATCACGCTACTGTTCTTTTTACCATGGTTTGATACAGAAAAAATGTGGTCAACTCTTTGGTTGTTTGCATGATTTAAACATGTAGTAAATAAAATTGCTCTGTTAAGGAAACGTGCTTGGTCACCTCCAAGGGACGAGATGGAAGTGATCAGTCTAGTCTAAAAGCGCTTTCATTATCCTTATTAGGCTGAAGATAGATGCTCAGGCAATACGTAACAGAGTGATGGATAGATGTATAGACAGATATTTGGATGGACGGATGGAGAGAGACAGACAGACACACAGACAGATATTTTGTGGACTAATTTTATCATCTGTCTGGCCCTGACATTGAATATCTCTTTGGCAGAGTCTGACAGAACACAGCATCCCAAATGAGAATTTTCTGAATTTTCAGCTCCAGGATCTGATCGGTGTTTTTTGGATGAAGGGAAATGCAGGGAAGCAGCTTTATGTGTCCATAATGGAGAGCACTTGTCTCTTTGAACACTCTTGGGGTGCCACTGGTATGTTCTGCAGCGAAATCAGCTGATGAAAGATCTCTGCCAGGGTGGAGGTCAGGGTCTTTCTCTGAGTGAAGTGTGATATCAAATGTTGGGCCAGTTGTCAATATCTTTGTCCATAGTCCAGAACTTATTTATCTTCTCTGAACACAGGCAAAAATAATAATAATAATTGTATGGACAACTTTAAAAAGTGTGTCACCATTTCCTGAGAGAAATGATCTCCTTTCTAGGATCTGATTGAAAATCATGGGCAATTGAAAGTCTGGTTTATTCCTGTGGACTATTAGTCACCCTATAAAAGTTAATTTAAAACAAATTAATCCATAAATCTCTACATTGTCTGCAAATACTTACCACTATAAAAAAACTAATTTAAACCCTTTCCCCTCTATTCTAAATTAGGGTTGCACTGTGTTGTAGAAATTGTCTTCCCCACTTAGAATAAATTACTAGTTATTTCCTTTCTTTTTGATGACAGTGGAAGTTCTAAGGGTAGTATTAGGTCCAATATCACAACCTCTTAGTTCTCAAAGAGAGGGAGAAAGAACACACAGTATTTTACAGAAGCCTTAAAACATAAATATTATGTATTGGAGAAGTTTAATTTTAAATGCAGTTCCTCAGGCCATTCTTACTGAAAGTCACTTAACAGGGTTCCCCAGTTAAGACTTAAGTCAAACTTAGAATGTGGAATAAAAAGAAATCAGAGAGGTAGTTCTTTGATAGAGACAGAAATTTTATGTTTATTGGGATAGTTCATATTGGAGTTTCGAACAAGAATATGTGAGTGGCCTTCACTTAACATAAACGCTAAAAATGGCAACTTGAACCATTAAGTGGCTCAGATTTCTGCTAAAACCAAAATGCAAACTTTATTTACCCTAGAGAGCTGTTCTACAATATTTTCAGATCGTGGTCAATGATCAGGTTAAAGAAGCTGTTTCTTGTCTTTCCTAAGCTAATAAGGGAGTAAACAAATACAGTTATTTAAACACAAAGTTATAACCTCACCCATCTGAGCCGAAGCCTGTTGAAAAGGGAGCACTGCCACCTCTGGTGATTAGGAACTTTTAGAAATGTAATTTTTACACAGAAAAATCCTGTTCCTTAGAGTGATTTTTATCCTGAGTATTCTAAAAAAATGGCTATTTTCTAAGTCAGAGGAAGACTCAGGTGGTGAAAAAAAAAAAAATCAAATCCAAGTGTCCCTAATTCCATTGTCCATAGCCAATGAGAATAAGAGAGAGAGAATTTAGCATACTGAGACATTTCACAGAAAGGTGTTCTGCGGCTGTCATTCCATAATCTAAAAAAGGGCACTTATCGAGCTGCTAATTATAAAGCTCCCCCACACCACTACACTGATGTTAAATAGCATGGTTCCATTAGCTGTAATTATTCCATTTGTAATAAATAAGCATTAACCATTTTCAAATGTACACTCACAAATCAGTTTTAAAGGAGGAGTTTCATGCATTTAAAATCATATATTTCAAGAGCCTAGGTGACAAATCTATGTAAAGGCCTAAAATGCAAATTAGAAGAGCATTTGAAAAATTAAACTAAAATATATTCAATAACACAAATTATTATAGCCTGCAAAACCGTAAAAAAGAGAGAGAGGACTGCAACTAATTAGAGAGAATACTATAAGGTATTCAATTTGGTGGATGAACTAATTCTTTTAAAAATCCAGATTTCTTTATAGAACTCAGTATCTGGAACCTAGGAAGTGATTTGTATGAAAACAGACTTTGATGGGTGGAGACCAGACGTATTCATATAACTACACAGATGACTTTGACTTCCATCATTCTGGATAAATGGGTTGCAAGGAATCATTTGTAAATGTGAGGTACAGTCACGGACAGAAAGGTTTGGATGTGGAGGAAAGAAGTGGCTAGAATAGGCTAAGATGTTCCCCACAATTACTACCGAGAGATCACTTTTAAAAATGCAAGATTTACTGCATTCACTAATCCTTAGAAGATTACCCACCTTACTTATAACAAAACAATTAGCCAAACTACAATGAAATTTACAAAGCAAACCAAAAATGAATTGATAAATTAAGTCACTATAAAAACACTGGTGTAGGTAATTAAACAAAGGCTACTGTTGATATAAAAGATGAATCCCAGCAATAATTTTCAAAGCAAATAATAAATAAGTGCTTACTTATTAATAAACTTGGAAAATCAAAGTTCTGTTTGCTACCCATGTATTGGTGCAAAGGTTCTCAAATTTGTTTTAGGCATGGACTTCCGGGAAGCCTCAGTGCTTTACTAGAGTAGAAATTATTCTTAGATCTCAACATACATCAAATAATTTTACTAGAAAAAAATGACTTGTCATATATTCATAGTAAAAATATACACATAATTTTCTAATCATGAACAAAAATCTACTAACAACAACAATAAACAGGATTAATTTGAAGAATTAAGAATGATGGCTGAGTATTGTGTGCTGTCCAATAGAGCACTAACGTGCCTATTTAGAGTTAAATTAATAAAAATGAAACAAAATTAACAATTCAATATAGGCTGTAAATTTAACTTTTATATCCCTATGAAATTAAGTTAAAACTTCAGATCTGAAGTTCAGCGTCTTAGGGTGCCTTATGCATGTTTTCTGTAAACACTGGGAACAAGAACTGGTGATTTTCTGGTGACAAGAAAAAGAACTTGTATAAATTTAAACAGCTTCTTTATCCCACTTGCCTGGTGCTGTCCATTCACTGTTAATTTTGCTTCTGCCCTCACCTACGTGTAAATATTTTCTAAATGTCTCTTCCCTGTCTTTACTGTAACATTAATAGCTAGCTTAGTACCTTGAGTTTTCAAATATAGGACAAGATTACTTTATTTCAAGGATTCTCATCAAATGCCATTGTCAACTCAAAAGTCTTAGCAGCTTAAAGTTTTCTCTCAAACTACAAGTAGCAGTTTTTTTCTTTGTTCTCTGAAGGTACTCTGTATCAAATTAGCATCCTAAAGAGACAGTACTAAGTCTCAGGACAGAATTTTTAACAGGAGCTGTTGACCTGGTTTTCCCCAATATGGTACCTAAATCTTAATGCATAGTTATATAGGGTCTACCCTAAAATATACTACATACAAAATAATATGTTACTATCTATGTTATATACTATATCATGCCTCTAACCTGCATATATTTATCCACAATATACCTCATATACTATAAAATTATACCTCACAAATGTGTTTACTTCTAATTTTTTAACTGAACCCACAATGACGCAGGAAATTGGCATAGAGTTTACTCTTCTACTTTATGGACTCTAAGTGCTAAGGAATGTAGTGACTGTTCTGAGATCTGTTTACAGTCACAGGAACTTTGAAACTCACCTAGTGTTATCCAGGAAAACTGTCACTGGCTGCTCTGGTGCAGCGGCCTTTCTACAGACCAAGCTGTGCTGGGGCCATGTGGTCCACTGGTCTGTCCTGGAAAGTTCTGTTTGCAAGGCATTCATTCAAAGTTTCTTCCTATTCTTATACATTTGCCCCAAATAAGATGCTTATATTCTGAATACTTAACCAGCTGATTTCTTCAGAAGGCTCTATTTCCTTAACTTAAAAACAACATTGTCTTCTTCAATAGTTGTAGCTCTCTCTCTCTTACTCCTTCTTAAAATATGATTTTATCTGTTTCTTCTTATTTAAATCAGAATCTCAGGAGTAGGCAAAAGCACTTTGGAACACACTCCTTGAACAATTCTTGGTCACATTCATATGGAAGAAACTGCTCCCATCTGAGTGTGATTCATTTCACTCCCCGGTAGGTGCACGCCCTAATCTGGTCACTCATTTAGGATATGACTGGGGCCAAAATATTATACCCAACCTTCCTGTGCCTCATTGCCCTCATCCATAAAATGGGAATGACAGTAATCTGCTGAAACCATTTAGACACTTAAATGAGATAAAGCCTGTAGCCCTTCATGGGAATCTTACTTCTCCTCATCTATTTGTGTTCTTTGTAATGAGAAGATGCTCTCCAACTTTATTTTGAGGGAAGGGGCATATTCCTACTTTGACTTCAACATCACAGTGTGTTCCTGATTGGAGAATGCCATTAAATGGCCCCATTCTCCCAACACTCTCACTTGGAGAAACACTACTCTATGTAGTTACTGTTCATTTTTCTATGTCCACTCTTGCACTGGTTGCAAACTCAGTTCTTTTTATAAATTCCTCATTAGCATTCAGGCAGGTTCAAGTCATTTAAGAAAGCCATGGGAGAGAAAAGGTTTCACTTGAGACAATTGGATCCATTTGCTTAATTTGATTTGGTGAACTGTGAAAAGATGATTATGTTGTTTTAGTGTCAGAGTACCTTCCTTCAGCCAAGGAGTTTGATTTGAGTACTACTGAGGCAGTCAACCCTTATGGCAGAAAGTGAAGAGGAACTAAAAGCCTCTTGATGAAAGTGAAAGAGGAGAGTGAAAAAGTTGGCTTACAGCTCAACACTCAGAAAACAAAGATCATGGCATCTGGTCCCATCACTTCATGGCAAATAGATGGGGAAACAGTGGAAACAGTGTCAGACTTTTTTTTTTTGGCTCCAAAATCATTTCAGATGGTGACTGCAGCCATGAAATTAAAAGATGCTTAGTCCTTGGAAGGAAAGTTATGACCAACCTAGATAGCATATTGAAAAACAGAGACATTACTTTGCCAACAAAGGTCCGTCTAGTCAAGGCTATGGTTTTTCCAGTGGTCATGTATGGATGTGAGAGCTGGACTGTGAAGAAGGCTGAGCGTCGAAGAATTGATGCTTTTGAACTGTGGTGTTGGAAAAGACTCTTGAGAGACCCTTGGACTGCAAGGAGATCCAACCAGTCCATTCTGAAGGAGATCGACCCTGGGATTTCTTTGGAAGGAATGATGCTAAAGCTGAAACTCCAGTACTTTGGTCACCTCATGTGAAGAGTTGACTCATTGAAAAAGACTGATGCTGGGAGAGATTGGGGGCAGGAGGAGAAGGGGACGAGAGAGGATGAGATGGCTGGATGGCATCACTGACTCGATGGACGTGAGTGTGAGTGAACTCCAGGAGTTGGTGATGGACAGGAAGGCCTGGCGTGCTGCGATTCATGGGGTCGCAAAGAGTCAGACACAACTGAGCGACTGAACTGAACTGAGGCAGTCAATGACATTTTCTGAGATACTTAAGTATAGGAGAACAGAGATAACAAGTAGTTCATATGTTGGGGTCTCTAAAATGCCTTGCAAATAGAAAATATTCAATAAATATGCAGGGAATTGCAACAGAGAAGCAGGCAGGTTTTAGATTTGAAACACCAGATAGACTGAAATTCTTTTTTAAAGAATTGGAATACATTAATTGTTTTCCCCTTCCAATTATGATGTGCTTGAAAGATTCTGGCCTCACTGTGTATTACTTGAGCTCAAACCAACTCATAAAGAGACTGACCTAAAGAGAGGAGCATACACAAAGGTTGCAGTTTCCCATGAATAATCCACAAGTGTTGCCCCAAATTTCAAGCATTTATTAAGTAAAATCTGAGTGCTGTGGCAGAGCCACTTGTAAGACAGCCTTGACAGATAGATCAATTTGATCCTGACATTATGGGGGGAGGGGTCTGCTCATTTTTAGCATTGTTATAAGTAGCTCTGCAGGTAGGAAATTAGAATTGCCTCAAATGCCTTCCTCAACACTCCATATTGGGCCCAGCTACAATCTCGCTAAATGACCATGAGTTATGACTGTTAACACTGGCTTGTTTGGAGAATCATGAGATGAAAAAGAGATCTTCTATTTCAAAAACACTCTAGGAGCCAATTCTGGAACCATCAAAAGTTAAAAAAAAAAAGAAGGAAAAAAAAACCTTCACAAATCCTAGAAATGGAATGGTCTTGACTCATTTTCCCAATAAAGTCAAAAGGGAAGAGTCTCAGAAAATGGTGAAAAGCACAAATAATGTCTTCTTCACCTCTAACCTTGCTTTCCCCCTCCCCCAACCTCTCACAGACACTCCTCCTGGTGCCAGAAGCTCCCTGATTTCTTGACAAGCATGTGTGATGGCTGAGTGATTGGCATTCTTTGAATGAAACTCGTCACACTCAGATTTACCTTGAGCTCTCATTTGCATTCAAACCTTTCTCTTTCTGTGGAGTTGCCAGCAATTTTTCTTTCTTCCTCAAAAGATCTTCAAGCAGAACACAAGAAAGCTCTGGTGTGGGGGCTAGGGTATGATCCCCCGTGGCTACTTTCTCAGGTCTGAAAGAAAAGCACAGACTACTTTTTGATGTTTCATTTGGAGAAAGCAAGACAGATGAAAGGATGGAAAAGAAGGAATCAGAGCTAGGAAGGTGGAAAGAAGAAAGGGAAAAAGGAAGGGAAGGAGGGAGATGATTTGTTTGTTTGTTTTCCTTTCCCCCAGAATTGGAGACTTCCTGTCTGATGTCCCTGTAAGTGTGTTCTTGATAGTCACAGCGGGTAGAGGAATGGGTTCTCTTGGCAACAATTCCTCTACAGCCCAAAGCCTCTCTGCCTTCCCCTCTCAAGACAAGTCACTAGGATGACAACTCTCCTGACTCCCACCATTTCAACACAGTCTGATTCCACTCCTCTGATCCATGAGATGGACCTATACTCACTTTGATCTGGAATAGTTTTAGAGTTTTCCTACACATCTATTTCAATGAATTAAATAATCCCTATATATTATAGTTCCAATGTCTGTTTCCAATAAAATAAGCAGTTTGAATCTCTTCCTAGCAATTCAGATATCATAAGAGCACACTGCTATCAATTTCTTCAAGCTCATCCACTTAGCTGAGAACTGGACAAGAAGCTGACTTGAGACCAGGCAAGACCAGACTGAAATTTCTCATGGAAAGGTAGGTTCTCCCATACAATTCCCTAAAGGTGAATTATGAATAGTATGACCAGTCTTGTGTGTTTAGCAGGCAAGACTGATCAGCAATGTTTGCCTCAGGCTGAAGACACTTACTTGCCTTCTCTTGTCCAGGCTTCTTTAAACAGTCTTGGCACTGTCCAATTGGTGTCCAGGCACTTTGTGGCTCTAGTCATATATCTCTTTCATTCACTTTGTGAAATCCTACTTGATTAGAGTTTGCCTGTTGTTCATTATGTGCCCTGGGTTAATAGAGGCGACATGTGAATGCTCTCAGTAGAGTATCCCAGGACATCAGCTTCCTAGAGACAATGCGTTTTGTAAATGTGATCTGGCCTATCAGTTCAGTTCAGTCGCTCAGTCGTGTCCAACTCCTTGCAGCTCCATGGACTGCAACACGCCAGGCCTTCCTGTCCATCACCAACTTCCAGAGTTTACTCAGACTCATGTCCATTGAGTCAGTGTGTATAGGTAAAAATGTCATGGAAAGTCAAGCAAAGCAGTTATCTTGGAACTGCAAAGTATCTCACACTTTTGGTTCTGTGATGGCATTCAAGTTGCAAAGGTTTTATTACTATATCAAGATACTATTAATGATGATGATGATGATGACGATGGCTAAATACTTAGCTTTAAACAACAGACTCACAAAGCAAGTCAGCCAAGTCTGGATGAGGGAACAGCATATTGCCAGCTTCTGCCTCACTCATGCCAGTATGGAGTGGCAAGCGGGGAGATAGGGACTATTGAAATGAATCCCCCCACTCCTTTTTGGGGGGTTGTGGTTGTCAATCTCATAAAGTTGAAGTCATCTAAGTGAGATGTTCTTACTGGAAACATGTTTTCTCAGCCACATCCCCATTGGGTTAACAACCCTGGGATCTTCTTGTAAGACCCAATGAGACATGCCAGTGATCTCTAATCCCTCAACACATCCCCAGTTTTGGGTGGTTTTCCTAAAAAGACGCTTTGCTAATTATAAAGAGAGGAGTCTGTGTGCTGGAGTGAATGCCTTAGTTAACATAGGGGTTAAAACACAAGCTCTAACTGTAAAAGAAGAATGAAATAATGCCACTGACAGCAACATGGATGAATGTGGGAGCTGCTCATACTAAGTGAAGAGAGTCAGAGAAAGACAAATACTGTATGATATTCCTTGTCTGTGGAATCTAGAAAAAATGATACAAAGGAACTTATTTACAGAATAGAGATAGACTCAAAACACAGAAACCAAGCTTACGGTTCCCAAAGGGAAAAGAGCAGAGGGCAGGACAGATTAGAAATCTGGGGTTAACAGATACACAGCACTATATAGAAAACAGATAAACAACTAGGACTGACTATATAGCACAGGGAACTATATTCAACATCTTATAATAACTTACATTGAAAAAGAATCTGAAAAAGAATATATACCTACGTGTGTATAACTGAACCACTTTGCTGCATACCTGAAATACTGTGAATAAGCTATACTTCAAAAAAAAAAACCCCACAAGCTTTGAAGACAGGTATGAGACAGAGTCCCCAACCCCATCACTCATTATTTGTGACACTGCATACTATTTACGTTCCTTGAGTTCTTTATCTGTAAAATGGGTATAAGCTACGTATCACGTAGATAATGATGCAAGGACATTGGAAGTAGGTACAAAGTGGTTTTCCTTCTTTGTACATGGATTCCAAAAATAAGTGCATTCCAATCAGCTCAGAAACAGAAGCTGTTGCGGTGGGCTTGGGAGGATGGTTGTGATTGGGCATTCATAATACACGTCACTCAATTTTTATCAGGCAGAAATCGAACTCTTTCTAGATTTTCTAATTTTTCAAGGGATTTTTCCCCCCAGGGGAAATAAAAAACCATACATTTCCATATGAAATTTCCCAATAACTCATATTTTAGAAAAACTACCAGATCAACTGACTCAGTTACAGAGAAACCTGTTTTAGAATATGATTTGGCTATCTGTCTCTTTCCACCTTTAGCCTAAAAACCATAAACACTCAATACATAACAGTCATTTTTATTATCATTAGCTTTGCAACTAGTAGAAAAACAACCCAAACTGGAAATCTCTTAACATTTGGTCGACCACTGTCTGGTCCTATGGCAAAGATGTTGGCATCCTTAAAATTAACTGATGGCCTTAGGTTCTGTCTATTCAGAGCTAACCATGAATTTTATCAGTCAGTCAACAAGCTCCATGTTATCTAAACTTAAAGAGATGCAACAAGCTCAAGTGGAAATTCAGTATCATCTCATGAACATAATAACAAAATGCAATGCATAAGCCAGAGTACAAAGAATGCATTCTACTTGGAAAGCAGAAGAAAAAATGAAAAGTGCCTGCTTCTATGTTTAAAGCATACCCTATAAGTGCTAAACGCAGTTTTACATTATAATAGTGTATAAGCAAAGTGCTTGTGATATATTTATAAACGTCCACATAGAGAGAGATTTGGGGGAAAAGAAGCAGTCTTGTTTAGTCACAGTGAATTTTCATCTTATGAGAAGCTGAAGAGGCTTGTTACATGCTCAGTGGTACAGTTAAAATTTATTTTGTCAAAGCTCTTCCCTTCTTTAGCTGTATGATAAGAGGTCAAAGTGACTCAATCTGCTAAATGGCAAGAAATATTAGGTTCTACATCAGAGGATGACTCTGAAGAATAAAGAGATTTAATGTAAAGATGCTTAGCAGAATGCCTAGAACACAGTAAATGCTCACAAGATAAGCTCTTAGGATGAAATAAACTCGTGAGATTAGTATATGGGTAACTTGGCTTTTTTAAAGGGCTAACATTTTAATCATGATATCTCTGGGAGTAAATTACAAAAATAAAGACTTTTGGCATCAACACCTATAAAAATACAATTTAAATGCCTTTATCCAGGATGAATTGCTGGAGAAGAGAGATTCTCATGCAACATTTTCGTGTTATGAACAAGGAGCTTTTGCCTGGTAAACTCATGGGGTGAAATCTCATCCCTTGATCTTCAAAGTGTGACAAAGAGCTATTGATTGAGAGCATATTGTCATTTAAATTACAATTAGGAATGGGTGAAAGGTGGTTATTCAACAATTCAAACCTTTCTTTTAATACTGTCAAGGACGACTTAACCTTCACCCAAACACACTTCTAAAACTTCTGAGTTTCAATATGTCTACAATCAATGTGCTTTTCTTCAAGGATGAGAATCGTGTCATTACTCTCAAATGCTGAGATTTGGTAGTTTTCAATCCGATGGTGAAAACCTTTCAGAAAGCTTTGCTCTCAGTCACAAAACACTTGTGTCCCGACACGAATCCAGTACTACATTTGCACTTTAATATGAAATTAAATCATTCAGTGCATTTTCCTAGAGTAGTGAGTTAGAAAAGTATCTGCATTTTCAAAAATTGAATGCTACGTGGGTGATGTATGTTTTAATTTAGAGCAGTTTAAATAAAAAGAGATCCTTCTGAAGGCACAAATGGCTATGAACCTCCTGTCTTTTATTACTGGCCAAACAGTGTTCAGTTCTAAAGGCATTAGGCGGTACGTATGTTAAATGAAACAACGGACAGAATGGAAACAGTGCGTATGTGTGTGTCCGAGTATTTCTGCTGTATTACTGACTTCCTTGCATTTTGCAGTACAAATACACATCCTACATGACTTGTTTTGATACTGCAGACACACAGACAGACAGACACACGTGCAGATGCAGATGCCCACACAGACACACACACACTGAAGTGCTATGCCTGTGTTGGGAGAATGCTGGACTCGATCTCACAATCTTGCCCTGGCCAAATTCCCGGCAGCTTTCACAGGCATGCAGGCAGCACGAAGACTGCAGCTTTGATCTCCTACACTGAAGTACTTTTAGAAATTTCTTTTGTCAAACCTCTCTCTTCTATCTTTTCCTTTCTTCTCCTCTCTGTTTCTCTAATGCATGCATACCTGCCTGTTTCTCTGGAATGGCAGGCATTTTCTAGGATGACATATTTTTCCAGAGGTGCTTTTGGCAGCCCCTTGTCCTTGGGGCAACCACTGTTCTGGCAACAATAAGTCAGTGAACAGTGCAAGGTCACCCAGTCCTATAGTCTTCCGGCCCCTTCTCTTGTATAAAGCATGAGCTCCAAGGTACCCTTCACTGGCTTGACACATGAGGTCATGGAAGACAGTCTCCAGCTCAGGTGCCTAACAGATACGCCATAGCACTGAGCAAGAAAGTTGATGGTACCCGGAGTGGGTGGAAAACCTCCTAAAGTAGTTCTGACTGAGCTGTCCACTCTCTCTGTCATTAGATGTTTTCTTCTCACTTGTGAAAGAGCATTTTCTGTACTGCAATGGTTTGCTGGGGCACCTCCTAAACCCATAGGAACATCCAGTGTTACCTTTTATTTAAAAACAGAAAAATCACATGTGAATGCCATTGTCACAGAATATGCTGAGAAGAGAGGAAAAAAATTATCAAACTTAACATTGCTCAGATAGCAACTCCTCTTATCAGAAAATTTGGAGGGACTCCTTGTCACACAGAAAAACCAGAAAACAGTATTTCTTGGCAATATAAATAGGCAGTTTATGCTATCAAAACTAAGGATTTCTACTCATCTATCAGAAAAAAAATTACTTGTCTTATTAGGACCAACTCATATTTACTAGTACATTCTGTTTGAATGGCAAAGTGAAAACTTAGAGGCAAAGTACATTTTAGCATTATTCAGGCAAGTATAATATCTAAATATTTAGGAAATGAAGACTTAGGGATTCAGGATATTGGGGGGAAGCAAGATGTTTTACTGCCGCCTTGTGGGCAGTTTAAAAGAACTGAGTATTTATTTAAGCCAGTGGTTAATGTACAAATCTTGGTCAGTAATAGAACCAGACAAAAATAAGTACAGGATTGAAGTGGGACAGAATTAAATACTGAGTCTCGTCCAAAATTATTTTCTTTTTTTTTAAGCCCTAGGAGATTCATAACGTTTTCAGGTGATTGTGTCACTGTATTTCAAGAAATTTCTGGCATTCACAAATAGGAGATGAGGAGAAAATGAGATGAAGTTAAATATTGGTTAAGAGAATTTAATCAGAATAACACCATCCTACTTTTTTTTTTAATCACAAGAGTTCCATTGATGCTGGAAGCAATTTTGCCGCTATATTTCAAGAAAATTTACAAAACCCGTTAGTCATCACAGAATTAAATGCAGCACCAGAAAAGCAGTGATAAGAAAAAGTGGACATATTCTAGGGTTCAGTCCAGCAATTTAGCTTAGAATGTTTATTTAAACAAAACTTGAATTTATAAACTTGTTTTCTAGGGAGATTTATAGTGCTTTCTGATTTTAGCTGGATTGAAAAAGTTCAACTCGACTTCCTGCAAAGAATATGCTTGTGTAAACCATCTTCTTCTGAAATTTTGACATGAAAATTTTTCATTGCATACATTATGAGTTACAAACAAATGTCCAGGTGAACGATTAATTTAAATTTAGCTATCAGTATCACAGAAAAAGCATCCTGGAACTTTCAGCATTATAGCACCACATAAATGCTTGTTGACAAAACATCAAAGAAAATATAGCAATTTTGAATTTCTCCATGTTCATCGGTTGGATAAATATTTGAAATGTCTAACTAATCCATAAAGTAAAAGGTATCTTAGCACTTTTGAGTAGTGAATCTAATTTCAAATTGAAAGAACAAATTAATAGATTTTTAATTAAAACATTTTAAGCATATCAAGTTATATGATAAATGCTTTAACATCAGAACAGGATTTGCAATGATTTTGTAGCCACTATTAAGTCATTGTATCTTTTCCACTGGAAAGAAGTTTTTTCAGTAAAACAATCTGAAAATCAAACAACAGGGTAATTTAAACTTTGCTAAATAATCCAAAATTTAAATTATTCATTTTCATTATTAAACTATCCTGATTTGTATAAGAGGTGGGTACATGAAAATTACTTAAATAAGACCAATATAAACCTTTATTCCCTACACCAAACAACATTCAACACTTCTTAAGCTACAGATTTGGGTGTAGTAATAGTTCTGATTTTTTTTTTTCTTGGTACTGAGAGTGGCAAAACTTAAGCAAATATGATTTTCAAAATTTCTGTCCCATTTTTGTGGCTGGAGAGAAAGCTTTCAGATCATTGATAAATATACTGATCCCTATTGTCAAAAAAGGTTTCGGTTCCCTTCACCAAGATATCTTCCCAACTCAGGGATCGAACCCATGTCTCCTGCATTACAGGTGGATTTTTTTACTGTCTAAACTAAAGGGAAGTCCAAATTGTTTTACAAACATGCTCTTGCCTGTCATCAGTAGGAAATTAATCCCTTAGGCTTGCAGTGTCACCGAGTGTTCATTATATGCTGTGTGCTTTGCTTGCATTCTCATTACAGCTTTATTACAACCTATAAATGGGCTGCTTTCTTTTATACAGATCAGACATGGAAGACTCAGAGAGGTTAAGCAAACTAGCCACAGTCACACAGCCTTTCAGTGGTTTTTCTACCGGTACCAGTGACTTTATGTACCTCTCTTCTTCCTGTACCTTTGGGGAATCAAAATCACCTATCTTTTTCAGGATGGACTGGCAATGCTTTCGAGTTTGCTTTGGCTCATGACCAGGGACCATCCAACATTGTGTAAGCAAGAATTGAGAAAGTGTTAAATATGTTTGTTATTTAGTGGTTAATTCACCTAATATTTATTTAATGCTTTATGCTGGGTACAGTGCTAGGAACAGGGCTACAATATTGCCAGATCTAAAATGGTAGCTGCATTTTTGGAGTTTACAATTTAGACACTGAGCAAATTTGAGAAATAGACAATAAGCATGACCCAGTCCTTCATTACACAGGGGAAAAAACTCTGGAATCATGTGAAGTTCAAGTGACTCTGCTATCTCCTATTTCTGAGAAACTTAGAAGCCATTTGTCATCCTTCTTTGTTTTCTCTGCTGCACAAACAGGTCTATTCAGAAGCTTTGCAGAAGATATTACATGTCCCTGGCCAAAAGTAGGTGTCTCACACATAGTGACAATCGTTACAACAGGTGAGGGGGAGAAGCAAATGTGTAAACAGTTCAGTGATCATGTGAAAAGCACCATCCTGGTGATACTGACAAAATTTTCTGGGAATCCAAGGGCCAAGCTGCAAGAGAAGGTTGAAGAAATATCACATCAGGAATGATACTGAACTTGGATCTCCAAGGGCAAGAAGAAGCCTGTTGGGCAGAGGGACTTTCATGCACAAAAATATAGATGGGTATTTCTATAGGATCAGAAAGGACGGACTGGGAAAAGACAGCAGACAGTTCTCACAAGTCCTAAACTTCACAGTTTAAGGACTGTACTCTGTAAATAATTTTGTAACAAACTCTTCCTGTATCATTTAGGAATCTCTAGCTCAAAGAATAAGTAAATGAAATTTAGATGATATTAAAGAAGGAATTTCTTGATTCAAATACCTGGAAATTCAAAAGTGAGACAGCTTCAGGTGAGGTTTGATCTAGATGTTCTGCTATTTTCTCAGCTCTTCTCTTCCATGTGGTGACATCATCTTTAGGCAAGGAACCACTCTTGGCAGCAACAATATCTGCAAGCGGTAAAGTTAGGTCCCCTTGGGCCTAATAGAGTCATGTACTTAATGTACTCACCCTCTTACCAAAACACTCTGTCCTAGCAGGAAGATATGCTGATTGGTGTGAGCATCCTCCAAGAACAGGAGCAATCCCATTTAAACCACATGACCAAGAATGAGAGAGGTAAAATATAGTAGCTGTTCAGTTCAGTTGCTCTGTCTTGTCTGACTCTTTCCAACCCTATGAATTGCAGCATGCCAGGCGTCCCTGTCCATCACCAACTCCCGGAGTTCATTCAAACTCATGTCCATTGAGTCGATGATGCTATCCAGCCATCTCATCCTCTGTCGTCCCCTTCTCCTCCTGCCCTCAATCCCTCCCAGCATCAGAGTCTTCTCCAATGAGTCAACTCTTCACATGAGGTGTCCAAAGTACTGGAGTTTCAGCTTCAACATCAGTCCTTCCAATGAACACCCAGGGTTGATCTCCTTCAGAATGGACTGGTTGGACATCCTTGCAGTCCAAGGGACTCTCAAGAGTCTTCTCCAACACCACAGTTCAAAAGCGTCAATTCTTCGCCATACATGATTACTGGAAAAACCGTAGCCTTGACTAGATGGACCTTTGTTGGCAAAGTAATGTCTCTGCTTTTCAATATGCTATCTAGGTTGGTCATAACTTTCTTTCCAAGGAGTATGCGTCTTTTAATTTCATGGCTGCAATCACCATCTGCAGTGATTTTGGAGCCGCCCAAAATAAAGTCAGCCACTGTTTCCACTGTCTCCCCATCTATTTCCCATGAAGTGATGGGACCAGATCCCATGATCTTCGTTTTCTGAATGTTGAGCTTTAACCCAACTGTTTCACTCTCCTCTTTCACTTTCATCAAGAGGCTTTTCAGCTCCTCTTCACTTGCTGCCATAAGGGTGGTGTCATCTGCATATCTGAGGTTATTGATATTTCTCCCAGCAATCTTGATTCCAGCTTGTGCTTCTTTCAGCCCAGTGTTTCTCATGATGTACTCTGCATATAAGTTAAATAAGCAGGGTGACAATATACAGCCTTGATGTACTCCTTTCCCAATTTGGAACCAGGCTGTTTTTCCATGTCCAGTTCTAATTGTTGCTTCATGACCTGCATATAGGTTTCTCAAGAGGCAGGACAGGTGGTCTGGTATTCCCATCTCTTTCAGAATTTTCCACAATTTTTTGTGATCCACACAGTCAAAGGCTTTGGCATAGTCAATAAAGCAGAAATAGATGTTTCTCTGGAACTCTTTTGCTTTTTCCATGATCCAGTGGATGTTGGCAATTTGATCTCTGGTTCCTCTGCCTTTTCTAAAACCAGCCTGAACATCAGGAAGTTCACGATTCCCGTGTTGCTGAAACCTGACTTGGAGAATTTTGAGCATTACTTTACTAGCGTGTGAGATGAGTGCAATTGTGCGGTAGTTTGAGCATTCTTTGGCATTGCCTTTCTTTGGAATTGGAATGAAAACTGACCTTTTCCAGTCCTGTGGCCACTGCTGTTAGCCAAAGGGAAAAATGTAACCAATCAATATCTAATACTTCCTTCCTATATGATGGTGTCTCAGTTGGAATTGATTCCTAGAAGGGCTGAAATCTAAGACTCCTTAAAATGATTAAATTAAGACCAAGAAGCAATGGAGTAAGTATATTTTCCTATTTTTTACACAAAGAATGTATCATTGACACATGTTTGAGACACAGCAATGAATGATACAGCTAAAAAGAATTTCTCCTAAAATTTACTCTCCAATTCATCAATGTGTATCCACAAAGGAAGGAATTAAGACTGAATCAAGTACATTTTAAGATTCTTAAAGCATGTACTCCTAGAATTCCTCTTTAGTTCACATTTCTTTAGAGTCCACTTTTTTTCATGTTAACAGAGACCAGAAAGAGTTTAAAGCTAATGGCAACAAGAAAATTGAAATAAGACATTTATTATATTTTTATTTTGTGTTTCCCAAAATGCTTCCCTTGCGTAAGCTTCTAATATCTGTAGCTGTAGATGTGTCATCATTACTTAGCTGGAATGTTTGCATTATTAGAACCACATTAGGCAGTAAGCAAAAACACATGCCCAGGAGTCGAGTTATGAGATTTGTGCATGTTTTCTTTGAGTTGAAACAAAAGAATAATGACCAGCAGCATTCAGCAACTTAGCCTTGTCTCTATCCTATTAGAATCATATTCCCAGGAGAGAACTCTGGTTTTTAAAAGCTATTTGCAAATGTAGAGCGACTTTTTTACTGTAATTTTTTACAAAGCAGTTGCAGAATAGAGAAATGAAGTGAAGTGAAGTGAAGTCGCTCAGTCGTGTCCGACTCTTTGCGACCCCATGAACTGTAGCTGAACAGGCTCCTCCGTCCATGGGATTCTCCAGGCAAGAATACTGGAGCGGGTTGCCATTTCCTTCTCCAGGGGATCTTCCCGATTCAGGGATCGAACTCCGGTCTCCCGCATGGCAGGCAGACGCTTTAACCTCTGAGCCACCAGCTTTTGTTGTTGTTTAGTGGCTAAGTCATGTCTGAATCTTTGGCAACACCATGGACAGTAGCCCGCCAGGCTCCTTTCTCTGTCCATGGACTTTCCTAGGCAAGAATACTGGAGTGGGTTGCCATCAAGGGGGAAGCCCAAAATGTTCTGAATTGAGGATATCCTTTTGTTTCTAAATGACTCCCGAATGACCAGAATACCAAGGAAAATCATGATTTCTCATTTAGTAATGTAGGGAATTTTTTCCATTTTCAGTTTTTAGCTTGTGGAGAACTGGTATGGAACATTCAGATGGATGATGTACCTTGATTAGTTGGGATTATAGTAATGTAGTGAAAGTCAGGCCATAGTTTATTTTCATTCCTAAGTCAGTAACATGTACATTATCTTATCCAAAGCCCATAAATTAAGTCAACTGAACTGTCACTTCATGATGTACCTCAATTCAATGTATCTTACTAGATGGAATCCCTACATTTTTGACACTTTGGGCAGGACATCCATTCATTTGCTGAATGTTTATTGAGTCCTACTATTTAAGTGAAGAAGAACTAAAGAGCCTCTTGAGGAAAGTGAAAGGAGAGAGTGAAAACGCCGGCTTAAAGCTCAGTATCAGAAAACTAAGATCATGGCATCCAGTCCCATTACTTCAAGGCAAATAGATGGGGAAACAGTGGAAACAGTGGCTGACTTTATTTTTCTGGACTCCAAAATCACTACAGATGGTGATTGCAGCCATGAAATTAAAAGACACTTACTCCTTGGAAGAAAAGTTATGACCAACCTAGACAGCATATTAAAAAGCAGAGACATTCCTTTGTCAACAAACGTCTGTCTAGTCAAGCCTATGGTTTTTCCAGTAGTCATGTATGGATGTGAGAGTTAGACTATAAAGAAAGCTGAATGATGAAGAGTTCATGCTTTTGAAGTGTGGTGTTGGAGAAGACTCTTGAGAATCTTGGACTGCAAGGAGATCCAACCAGTCCATTCTAAAGGAGATAGTCCTGGGTGTTCATTGGAAGGACTGATGCTGAAGCACCAATACTTTGGCCACCTGATGTGAAGAGCTGACTCATCTGAAAAGACCCGGATGCTGGGAGGGATTGGGGGCAGGGAGAGAAGGGGACCACAGAGGATGAGAAAGTTGGATGGCATTACTGACACAATGGGCATGGGTTTGGGTGGATTCTGGGAGTTGGCGATGTACAGGGAGGCCTGGTGTGCTATGGTTCATGGGGTCGCAAAGAGTCAGACACGACTAAGCAACTGAATTATTTGCCAGGTATTGTTTTAGGGCTCTGCAGATGAGGAAAACAACACAATAGGTATCCCCACAGAATTTAAGTCAGGAGAGGGTCAAGGAATAATTACAAGTTAGAGGAGTATTTTTAAAAAGAAAGGAGAAACTAATTAGTAAATAGCACTGTGAGAACACATGAAAATCGTATGTAACTAGTCTACGGGGGGCAAGTGGTCAGAGAAGATGTCCTTGAGGAAGCGGCTTTTAAGTTGAGATCAGATGCAGAAAACTGGATTAAGAAGATGTCAGATTACACAAAGACACGCACACACTGGAATATTCCTCACCCATGAAAAATGAAATTCTGCCATTTGTAACAATATGAATGGACCTAGAAACTCATCATGCTTTAGTGACATAAGTCAGATAAAGACAAACACTGAATGATGTCACCTATATGTGGAATCTAAAAAAACAATACAAATGAAAGCTCATGCTAAAGAGAAACAAATTCACAGATATGGAAATAAACCTATAGTTATCAAAATGAGAGAGAAGTATGGGGAGGGACAAATTGGGGCTGTAGCATTAACATATACATACTACTAAGTATTATAAATCAATATTGCATACCTCAATTAAAAAAAAAAAAGATAGATGAGTAATAGTTATTTGGGTCAAGTTTGAGTTGAGAGAGAGCAGGATTAAAGGCAGGATTCAAAGACCAGAGCAAAACACCTGCAAGGGTGCTCAGACCTTACAGTGGTGACAAAGCCTGGAGGATCTTGAAATTAAGGCCAAGTGTGGGAACTTCATCTTATAAGCAATGAGAAGCTACTGTTAAATCTTAACTGGGGGCTGTGTGTGTGTGTGACATGAATAGGTCTGGATTTTACGTGGTCCGTCAAGTTGCTGTACAGGGAATGGTTTTCACGACGTGCATAGATGACAGCCATAAAGCTTTCATTCTTGCTGTGAGACTCTATTTCTTTCTTCTTACTTGCTTCAAGATGGCCAAGATCCCTGCCTTAATGCCTTCCATCACATGATCAACAATCAGCAGATTCATCCTGACAACTGATTTCAACTAAGTTTTTTATGGAATTGGGCAGTTTTGTGCCTTATGGACTTTTTTTTTCTAGAGGCTACGTAGTCTGGTTATTGCCCCAGTTTTAAGAACAAAGCTCTTTTGGAGAAAGTCAGAACCAAAGCCAACTATCTTCCAGCATTTGAACTAGTTCCACTAAATTATCTTCTTTTAATCATGCCCCCCATCCCATATTACAGTCCCTTAAGATTTTAGTCATATGACACGCAAAAATTTTGAATGACTAATTTCCTACTTTCACCTTTTGAAAATTCTATGTCTCACATTATATGTAATTATGAGAGAACATTTATGTCTCTAGCAAGAGACAGAAGAAGAATATATAACCCAGAAGGACAGAAATGTTCTTTTTAATTCAACCATTCTATTTTTCAAGTCATCAACAGGAAATCAAATACACTGGGCCTGATTATACAGGAAAAAAAGCACAACTTCCTAGTTTTCCAGTGAGTTAGATTTCCAGGATGCAATTCTCTTTTTGCTGTGGCCACTAGGAATGACAAGACTAGATTCAGGCCCATCTCTGTTCTTTGTAGATGTCACTGAATGTGCATCCAACAGCCTAAAAAACCTAGAATTCACTCACACATTCATTTTTTCTTTCATTCTTTTGCCCAGTTTTTCTCTTTATTTCTCATGAACGTATTTAAGTTATCTAAAGAATTTTTTTAAAAACAATGTGCAGGTATAAATAAATTAAGGTTTGGCTGTCTTAGATTCTCCCCCTAAATGCCTTCCTACCAGGCCCTTTTAAGTATACTAACATAAGCACTGAATAGTATTTCAAAATCAGGTTTTTTACTTTGAAATAGCTGTGGGACTGAAATGCCCCAAGGCAACCCAAACAAATTACCTGTAGTAACTGCCACCAATCCCCAAAATCTGACTGCAGGTAGCCAAACAAGATAGTGAAAGCCAGAATTTGGCCCCAGCCATCTCAATAACTGATCTAAATGGGCTGTGTCTCTGAACAGACTTCACACCTGCAAGGTCAGTTCAAAGGGCTGACCTTAGTCAACTAGGGCTGGAGAACACTCCCCTGCAGTGGTGGCCCCTTCTGTGAATATAAACAGGGCTTCAAAGGGGAGGGAAAGGTCACCTGAGAGGGGTTTCAGCAGCAGCACTGCCAGCAGCCCCCTCTCCCTACCATCAGCAGAAAGCCCATAGTGTTCAACAGCATTCTTAACTAGGAAGGAAATATTTCAGTCTCAGGCTTGCTACAAGCACTAAAGAAAAAGACAGGCCATCTACTTTATACCTTTCTTTTGTAATCACCAGGTCTTTAAAAGAGAGTTTTGTTGTGTTTTATTTAGTTTTTTTTTTTTTAAAGAAAAAGACAATAAATATTAACAGTAAATGGTTTGGTAGTTTAAATGGGTTTAGTCAATTTTAAGGGCTACCCTGGTAGTTCAGACAGTAAAGAATCTGCCTGCAATGCAGGAGACCTGGGTTTGATCCTTGGGTCAGAAAATCCTCTGAAGAAGGAAATAGTAACCACTCCAGTATTCTTGCCTGGAGAATCCCATGGACAGAAGGGCCTGGTGGGCTATAGTTTATGGGGTCACAAAGAGTTGGACACAATTGACCAACTAACACTTCAGTCAATTCTAGGCCATGGCTAGTTAGGGTCTCAGCAATGCCCACAACCTAATGTTATTCAATGACTTTAAAATAAGTAGCTTTTGGGAAGTTATGTCTTTGAAGTTCCATTAATTAGTCATATCATCGGGAATGTATGGCTAAAGTAAATTACAGTGTTTAAAATATCTACTCTTTCAACGTGAAAAATGAACGGATCCTGCTACCTTGTCTTTACACTAATGAAGATATTATTAATTGGTTTAGCAAAAACATAGATCTAACCATAATGTGCAACAGTTATTAAAGATAATTAACTACAGATCATTGGTTTGAAACATCTAGTCCAAAATGATTTCTGAAGGGCACATTATTCTACGAGATAAAATAATTAAATTTCTAACTGCTGCACGAGACAACTGTGGCATATCTGGTGTTTTAATTTCTTTTGTTCTATTCTCAGGGTACTCTTACTGTTTTAGGTTTTGAAAAAGCTACCCGTGTTTCACAGGGAGCTCTCTGTTCAGCGTGTTCTGCCGAAATCTTTCATGTCTCCAGAAAAATTATGATTGAAAGAAAAGGATTACAATGACACTAGATCTCATAAAAAGCCCACATAAGTTCAGCTTCTTTTTTCACTGGAGAGGGGAGTCTGGTAAATCAAACAAATAGAAAGCTAAACAAGTTACTTTAATAAAATTCCTTTCAAACATATCCCACACAGAGTCAATTTTTAAAAATTGGAAAGCCTCACTCACATTTGCAAAATAAATAAGGGATACTAAAAGTATGAACTTGGGGATTAATGAATAATCTAATTATGTGCATACACAGAAAATAAAATAAAACAATTAGAGTAAAAACAACTGAGACACTGGAACTGCAACTGTATTAAAAGCTGTAAGATAAGAGGTGAAAAAATCTGACCATATTTCTCAAAATTGTTTTGTTTTTACTAACTGAAGATCAGTAAAATGAAAGGGGAAAAAGAATTAAGACAGATGTAGCTTTAGGAATGCCAAACAAAATTATGATCATAGTACGTAATTCTACTAGCACATTAAGATATTCATCGGTGACAAGTTTAAAATCAGATCTGAAGACCACATTAGCTTCAGTGTGAGATGTCCAAATTTTAAAATATTTATTGTACTATCTTGTGACCAGGAACTGGCTCTGTATTAAAACCAACAGTGAAAAATAATAGGGATGTATTTTTTTTAAGTAATTCAAATTTATATTAAGTCTAAATTCATAAATCCTGTCTTAATTTGTGGGAAGCCTGGTAAAAGCAAGGTGTTTAAAGCCCCAGCTCAAGGCTTAGGTATAAATTATTATTTTGACAAATATTATTAATATTTTTAATCCAGTAAGTGTATACTTGGTAAAATAGACTTAGAAAACCATAAAAATAAAGGCACTTCTTACTTCAACTTAAGCAATATGACTATGAAGATTTTGAACTTGGGACATTTATACTGATATTGATACTTGGAAAGAACAAAACCAAAATATTTAACACATGCCTTCTTTTGTCCAACATACCAAAAAAAAAAAAAAAAAACAAACCCAAAACCCAAAAACCAGCAGAAATCCAAAGAGAAAGAAAATAGCCTCAAAATGAGGCTAAATATGAATAAAGTCACTAAAGCTCCTTACTATAGAACAATGTTTCTGGAGATGTGTACTATGAGCTGCTGAGTGAGTGAGTGAAGTCACTCAGTCGGGTCCGACTCTGTGACCCCATGGACTGTAGCCTACCAGGTTCCTCAGTCTGCAGAATTTTCCAGGCAAGAGTACTGGAGTGGGTTGCCATTTCCTTCTCCAGGGGATCTTCCCAACCCAGGAATGGAACCCGGGTCTCCCGCATTGCAGGCAGACGCTTTACCGTCTGAGCTACCAGGGAAGCACTATGAGCTGCTAGTTACCTAAAAAGAAAGAAAAAATGTTTTGTGGACAAAGGTTTGAAAATACTGCACACAGAATGCTCCTTATTTAGGGTGCACATTAGGGTTTCCCTGGTGGCTCAGATGGTAAAGAATCTGCCTACAACGTGGGGGAAACCAGGTTCAATCTCTGGATCGGGAGGATTCCCTGGAGAAGGGAATGGCAGCCCACTCTAATACTGCCTGGAATATTAGGGGCCTGGTGGGCTATAGTCCATGGGGTCCCAAAGAGTCAGACACAATTGACCAACCAACGCTTCACTTCATAAGCAAAATCAAAGGTTCCAAAAAGTCCCACAATCACAACATTCACTTAGCTTGCAAATGTTTGTTTTCCTAGAACATGGATTCACAGGGAAATTGTATTCTGTATATCACTTAAGGGGACAGAGCTTTAAGGTCCCTTGTGAAGCTAAGTTTGGTTTGATTTGAAGGCCCCTTTTTGTACCCCCTGGTGTCATAGTCTTTCACCTTCAGCTGTGATTCCATCTCTTCTTACTGAAACCACTTTTAAGATTTTTGTTAGCTATTTGCAACTCAGGGAGTATTTAGCTTGCTTTATTATCCTTCCTAGGGTTATTTACTTTTCAATGTCTTATTCTAATTATAGAATATAAGACCTTAAAAATAAAAGAATACCTGATGTTGCCAAGCTTGGGGTGGGGAATCTTGAAGTCTCCCTGACAGTGTAACACAGCGGTCACTTCTCCTTTCACAGCTGGGGAGGCAGAAGCTCCCGTCTTGTCTAAGGACGTGTAGCCACTAGCATCCAAAGCTGAGGCTTGACCCTCTGTCCTTTCATTGGCAAATTCAGGGCTGTGTTTTCTTATATTTTATACATACATCTAGAGGTAAATATCCTAAATGTAATCAGAAGTTCCAAACTTGAAGCCTCTAAGATGCATTTAACATGCAGATGTACCTGTTGTCTGCCCAGCACTTAATTTAAAAATGATGGAGAATTAGTTTCCAACAGTTAAAATTCAGGAGATTCCATAAAATAGCCTAGATTCCATCTTATGAAAAAGCAGAGGGTCTTGTGATATCAGACACACTGGCTGGAGCTATTAAGGTCATTCAGTTTAGAAAGGGCATCCCCTTCGACCTCCCTTCAGCTCTAGTCCCCTACAGTCCTTTTGAGTTCTGCCTTGACATGAAGCAAGAGGATGTTGCCATTGATTTCCTTTCTCATGTTGTTGCTGACTTTGTACAAGTAAAGGCTTGATTTACTTACATTTTGAGATGTCCTATTTTCAGAACCTTCTCTCAACCACCCTCTATATCTTCTTTCTCTAATACAAGCGCCTACTTTTTATTTTGGCTGCAGGGCATGTGAGACCTTAGTTCGCCGACCAAGAATTGCACCTGCATTCCCCACACTGGAAGCATGAAGTCATAACCACTGGGCTGCCAGGGAAGTTCCTAATATCGTACCTTTCTTTTTTGATTCTTCTCTGTTTGAAAATCTTCTTTATCTTCCTAATAGGAGACATAATTTAAGTTGATTGCCAGATGTTACCGTTTGCTAAATCACTGGAACATAACGGTACTCAACATTCCAGGTGAGATCAAGGACTCACCCACTACTTTGGGTAACCCTGATCAAAATCTTTGGCTGTGCCAAATCCAGCATCACCATCCTACTGGCTATCTCTCCCACCCTAGTATAGCAGGTGTGTGTCACTTACATTGCATGAGGTGGGGAAGGCAATGGTAGTTTTAATTAGTGCCCCAATCATATTCAATCAGAAGACTGTACTTCCCCTTCATATATGATTCACTTTGCACCCTTTCATAGGAAAGACATCACAAATAACTGGAACAACAGATGGTTCATGACGTTTAGGACATGTGAATGTTTCCTCCTCTGCCAGATTTCACTTTATACAGCTTAAAGAATGTATGATGTGGGACTTGCCTGGCAGTCTAGCAGTTATGACTCTGTGCATTCACTCTATGGGTACAGGTTTGATCCCTGGTTGGGGAACTAAAATTTTCAATGTCGTGTGGTGCAGACACACACAAAAAAGAACATGTGTGTGTGTGTGTGTGTGTGATGTATGTTTTCACCTAAAACAGAAGAACTCTTCACTAGTAATATATTCATGTTGATAGTGTATCAGCAAACGATGAGTTTACCTGAGAAAGATAGTTTGCTTCTAGGGCATTCCCCAAAATCAGAAGACAGAGTGGGCAACAGACACATTAATAGGCTTCTGAATGCAGCCTGAGCTTTGAAACCTGACCCGCGGCTCCCCCTGCCTCCTCTCTGGAGCGGCAGCCTTGCACTTGCCTGTCCTCTGTTGCTGCAGGAGTGAGCAGAGGGGAGGTTATGCATGCGCTGTCATCAGATGGAGAGGTGGAGCCATCTGCTCAAACTTCTCCAGTTATTGTTGGCTCAGTAGCGGCAGCTTTGGTTTGGTTCTTTTAACAGTTCATTTAACTGAGGGGGAGGGAATGGATTCACAAGAGGAGGCCCTGGGTATTGGAGAAGTTTTGTTGCAGGCTTTCTGCTCCTCTTTCTAACTGCCCCTTTGTATTTCTTCTCTTTTCTCTAACACACTCTTTTTCTTTCTTTCTTGGTAAGAAACTGCTGCTCCTAGATGCTTTCTGAGTCAGTTTTTCCCAGCAGTGACCCCAAGACACGCACCGTCGACATGCAATATCACTGACTCATGACATTTAAAATACTGAGTACACAGTGTCTTCTGGGGTGTGTCCGCTGCATTTGAACTACATCCAATAACACTGGTTCTTACCAAACTGTCAATATCTTGAGTGTTTCCTGTTAACTTAGGTTTTCTAGAGGTTAAAAAAAAAAAGACACTGGAGTATTTATTCTATGAAACTTTTTTCTAAATCTTATTTTCTGGGCGGAGGAGTTTTCAGTCCTTATCACTTGTCTTTCCCTTAAAATCTGTCCTTTATTCTCACTCTCTTCCATGTAAGACACTACACCTTCAGGACAATGGTAACTGTATTTAAATGAGATCACAGTGACTCCAACCTGCTCTGACTGCTCCCTTGCTTTTCAACTGTGCAATTGAATCTTTATACAAAGACATATTTGACATTCTTCTGGTTCAGTGGCATACCTCTACAATGATTCCCTTCTTTTCCTTAATGAAAAAAAAAAAAATATATATATATATATATGGAAGCTTTCTTTTAAAATTTATGAAAGTAGCAAGAGCCAAAGACAAATAATGAGGCCTGCGATTTGAAAATGATTAGATAGAAAATAAAGAACACTGAGCAGATATTAGTTCTTTTGCTATTAATCTACTGTAGAAGAAACCTAAGAAAGGTCAATGCGGAAAGAGGAAGTATAATAGGAAATTCCTTTCAAGAGGAAGCTTATATTGCCAAGAAGGGGAAAAAAAGGAGTGTCCTGATCAATTTACCACTTAAAAACATACAGTATGACACGGGCCACCATATTCTCCCCACTCAGCTCAAATGTATCCTCGCGTTCCTTCTTATCTCCAGTCCCCCAGGGAGGCAAAGGCAAAAGAACTACTGGATATAGGGAACGGGGAGAAGTGGAATTGTAGTGACATTCCTGTGCCTTTTGACATGACTTTTGATATTTTCAGTCCTAGACAACCAGTCACTATCTGCAGATAGCAACCATGTCTTAATTGTCTGTTGTGTAGGTTCAACTATACCCTAACAGGCCAATTTATTTCATTTCAAATGAATGGTGCCTTCTACCAAATGAAGAATCAAGGATAGAAATTATGAAGACTGATGATATTTTAATAAGAACGTTAGAATCAAGAGAGAAATCTGAAGTCAGTTATACCAACTGTATGGCTCCAGGGTGTCACCAGGATTATCTTGTCCCCAGTTTCCTGTAAAATAGTTGTAACAAAACAATATTCACTTTATAAGGTAGCTTGCAGGAACTGAAGAAGTTGATGATTACTACACTTGAAAACTCAAACAGGAAATGGGCAGGTAAAATAAATGAGTCAAGTGGGCTGGGTATAAGAAAATGCAAGGAAACTGGGGGTCTCAGATTCCAAGGGATTGGTGGAACCTGTATTAATCCCAAGGCTTCCTCTCCCTCTGAAAAGGGTCAGCTGTTTTATTCAGCTCCAGCCAATTTCTGCAATGGGAAAAATAGAGACCCAGTATTGCCAGATTTTCCGGGAAGCTGGAAATCGGGACTTTTTATATTGAAACCTTCCAATTTTCAGTTGTTGGCAATTAAGTCAAATTTAAAGCGCTGTGCAAGCCAAACAAAACACATCTGCAGGCCTCATAAGCCCGAGGAGCCTCCACTTGTGACCTCTGATAGATGTGAGCCTGTCTGTAACAGAACCTGCCTCATTACAGATATTCCATAAATATCTGCCTCATTTTTTCCTTGTGTGTGATATCCAGGATAAGAAAAAAAAATTGATTTGATTTTTCTTTAAAGGTATCATGTTGTCCATCCTTAAGGCTCAGATTTATTAGTTAAGGCATATTCCAACAAGTTTACTGAATCTCACTGACCATGTAAATGCTTACCTGGGTTATAGCTTGTGCTTTGGAAAATTTAATTGGATCCTGTGACTTTGAAACAGAACTTAAATTTTTGTTAGAAAACACATACTTAAAAGATAGCTGAGATGCTTCTGAATCATATCACGGAAAAGTCACTCTGACGCTGAGCTAAGTTTCTTCAGATTCCAGTAAGTGAGCAGTTTTCCGTTCGGATTATTTTACTTTGTCTTCAGAGAAGCAGGACTTTGTTTTAACTGGTCCATCTTCATGTCGCTCCCTCCTTAAGTAGTTGAACTTACTTTTTAACTGTCACATGCCAACAAAACAGGTTGCTTAATTGGTTTGACCTTTCACAGTATTTTTTAATTTTTCAATCTTAGTTTCATAGTTCCATCTGGCCCTTTAAAACGACATCTGGTTAACTGTACTTAACCAGCTGATCACTGTACAGTTATTTTTAAATGTAATGTATGCTTAAACAGATGTTATTTTTATAGATGTGGATCTAAACTGCACTTGTGTACGTGCTATGTCTGCATAAACTCTTTCTGCAATTCAAATGTTGACACCCAAAATTACAAGCCAGAATGCTTATGAACTCCACTATTATGGTACTGCACTTTTGTGCTGCTTGTTAGGTAAACATCAATTCAGTTCTTTTTTTCTCTCTTCATTGCACATAAATAAAACATTAGCATTTAGTTTATAAAGTGATGAACATTTTGCTGTGTTGGATTTAGCTTTATAAATACAACTGCTGTCAGCAAGAAAAAAGGATTTATTGAATAAATAATAAGAAAGCTAAGGGAAAATGAAAATATATATATTATGCAAAACATGGTGTCTGTCAACAGGTCACAGAGGAGCCTCCATGCTTTTGGTGTTGCTGTCGGAGATAATTCCATCTCTGACATACTGTGTCTGAAGTATTTTGAACCTTTCTCTCATGGTATTGTTCTTAGAGTTAATCCAGGAAGCACACTAGAGAAAATAAATTTATTTTGTAGATCTCTGAAAGCTTGACTATCCAGGGCATAATTAACATATCAAACAATTTAAACGTCTTCTTACAAAAGCAGGGAAGATGTTGAGAAGACTTGGGAAAAAGAAAACCTCAATGGTCATTCCATCCGCTTTATGTATTTATTTTTTCTATCAGGAAAGAAAAATGAAAGATGGCAGTAGTCTGGGCATACACTGAAAGGGTTTCCAACCTGGAAAACATCCTCACATCTGGTCTATCCTGTTTCCATGAGAACACCATCTCGCCAGACTCAGAGACCTCACCGTCAGCCTGGGTAGTGTGTCTAGGACTCTGGGGTGAGTCCGACTTAGGACAAAGAAAGTGGTCACCATTGCCAACACTTTCCTGAGAACTTCCACAGTCTCGTTCTCAAGGTTAAAAATTGCTGTTAAACAGAATACCTCAGTAATTGATAGACATTTTCTCTCTCCAGAGTCCATTTTCTCTGAAAAACACTGCTGAACATCTGTTCATAAACAGTCCTTCTGTGAAAACACTGACACAGGCCTTGTGCTTCTACCGGCTCAATTCCCCTGCCATGCGCAGATGGCACAATGTATTTATACAGCTGAAGCCGGCTAACAGAAGCCCCGCCGCATCTCCAGGTAAGACTTCAGGCAAACACGTGGGCCATTCTTCAGCCTCACCCCAAGTAGTTCGAGAGGTTCCCTCTGACACAAAGACAAATTGTTTCTCACTCATGTGCGGGATTCATTGGGAAAATGACCTTCGGCAATCAACATCTAACTCTACAGAGGAAAAGACGTTTCTCATCTTTATAAAAGATCCCACATATTAATGAAAAACTAATTAGGTGGCAGAGGTATTTGGGAAACTAAGTAGGACTGTGATGATTCAGTTGCTTTTTGTGTGTGTGTGGCCTCTATGCTTTATGCGCGATGTTGAATTGAAAATTCATTATTGCCACTAAAAGCAAAAAGTTCGTGGTTAAGGTATAAATAATTAATGGTCAAGTTTTCAGGAACGACCACGAGGGGAGAAAAATGTCATTATTAATGAAAGAAAACATTTCTCACAAAACTGCCTTTTGTTTCTCCTATTACACATGAAACGGAGATGGGTACAAGGAGGGGACTTTTTAAAAAAATTTAACTGAGCTTTTATGAAGAAATATTAATATTTAAGAGACTTACAAAGCCAGGTGAACTTTGGCTGCTTTTCGAATCTGTTTTCCCTGTTAATCACGGAGATGTTGATTCTGTGACAGTCTCTAAAATTGTTCTTTCTTAGAAACTAGACAAATTACAAGGACAAGCAACAGCCAGCTCCTCATGGCCTAGGGAAACACTAGCCGTAAGTGAAAGCAGGATGCTGGAGCTTCTGAAGAGTTTAGGGGCCCCAAAGATCACTCAAATAAATAGAACAAGTAAGTCATACACACGCATAACCTAGGTTTATTTGTACCTGTCTCTGTGACACAGCTGTGTCGCACATGAGAGCTGGGATCAGGGAAATATATCTACGGTACCTTAATATAATATAAACTATTCGTATTTTATTCTCCATGAACTCCACAGGCAAATTCTTGTTATATTTGACCAGCTGGGGTCAAAAATGTTACGCAGTGCTGGGAAGATTTTTGCTCTAACTTCAATCTCCATTTGAGACATGAGCTTTCTGGTTTGTGCATTTCAAACATGTTTTCACACCATTTATGAACCCCTAACTTACTCAATAATCTTCAGAATCAAATGGCAGCGATTTGCAAGAGGGAAAAAAACTGCCTTTTGAGAATATGATGTTTAAGTGTCGTGTCTTACTGGAGGAAGACAGATGCACTAGAGACCTCTGAAAAAACTCTTTCAGGGAGACGACTGGAGGGGGCTGTTTCTGTATTATGGGAAAAAAGTGACATTTCCCGTTTGTGCTTCTCTAGCTATTCCTCACCAGAAACCTCAGCTAAAACAGAAAAAAAAAAACAATCAAAATGAAAATAAAGTTGAATCTTTAAATCAGACACCAAGACTGCTTATAACTAAGTATTGAATTTCACTGTTGTTTAAATCAAATTATACAGTTAGGAGCATTAGAAGAGATCAAAAGCAAGTGTTTTACACTTCAGAAAACACGTGTTACATTAGGCCAAATTTTTCCAGTTTTGATTATCAAGTTCTTTTATTGACATTTCATTTCTTCCTCAGGAAAATTGAAAGTTGAGGAATGTATCTTCACTTCTACTTGATGTATGCCCATAATAATGGGAGCCTAAATTTGTTGGAAATATTTTTATCATATTTTATATTACCATAGAAAAATAGGTTCATTATGGCATTATTTATAATAGTGAGAAAAATGGAAAGAATACTAACATCAAATAAGAGAAGCCTGATTAAGTAATCATTGACATGGAAAAATTATGTCATACCTTAAGTAGAAAATATAAAAATAAGTAATTGCATATACACTGTGCCATCTCAACTAGGAATATGACACAGGGATGGGGGAAAGAAAAACCTGGGAAAAACACGCCATGTATTAAAAATAACTTTCTGGCTGGTAGGTTTACGGGTTATTTAAACTTTCATCTTTTCATGTTTAGGTATTTCCCAAATGTTTTACGTGACCATACATTATTTTAATAAATAAAAAGATGTGGTAAAAAGCATAATAATGATATTTCTCCTAAGAAGTGCATTTGTTATCTTAGCAAGAGGAGATTTGGCATCTTTAAGCAAAATATAAATAGATATGGAGTATACCAAGTCATACTGTGGACAGAAATTTACGAAATTTGTGAAGGAAAGATTTAGGGAAGTCTTTTTCTTCCCAGTAAGGTACCACAGTATACAATCATTTGCTGCCTAGACACTGAAATGAATTCTCGTGGCCCCCCTGACTTTATTCCTTTCTCCCTCCATCCACCTTCTCCTTCATTCCTTCCCTTCCTTGATATTTATTGATTATTCCCTCTGTCCTAGGTGCTCAGGATGGGGGTTGAAACCTAGGAAATTGTAGCATAGGAAGTAATAACAGGCAATGAGCAATCAACAAACTATCTGACGGATAATGTCACAATTGTGAGAGCCGGGTGCCCCTGAGCAAAGCAGGGGTGAACAGCCTTGTCATCTGCAAATGGAGGACAAGTCTTCCACATGGCAACGACACTTGTGCTGAGAACAGAAAGCATCAGGAAGAACTGCCTGGTAGTACCAAGTGTGGGAGGATACTCCAGGGAGCGTGCTGGTCCCACACTGAGTGCTTGGCTTACCTGTCATGCACACTCTCAGCACTTCAGTGGGGTCAGACCCATAAGAAACACTCAAATTTACTGAATTAGCTTGATTTGAAAGATATGCCACTTAAGTGTTCAAAACAGTAGGACCTAGGCAGATAGCATCAAATCCTACCAGTCTATATGTAACCTGAACTCCACCTCTAAAAGGCCTGTCTTCCCCAAGGTCCATCTGACAACCAGAGGTACTCTGACTCACTGTTCCTAATTTCAGAGGCTTTACCTGTGGAAATATGGAGAACCTGGAGAGTTTAAAATGTACCCTCGATCTGAATGCAATGAAAGTTCATCTCTATACTGTGTCTTGCTGTAAGTCAGGAATACATATAATACCAGACAGTGCAAATTTATTACCGAATTCCTGGACTGCTCCAACCACATTTCTAATCATTATAACACCAATATCAAGTGATCAGTCAGTGCTTTAAGCCTATGTGGCTAGCTGCTTATAATTCTCATATTTGTACTCAATAAAAATATGTGGGCTTAATCTCAGAATTGTCAAAAAGAAGACACATAGGTTGGCTCAAACCCATCATTCTTTTTGAATCTGTAACAACTGCTTTCCACCAAAAGTATGCCCACCCAAATGAGAGGAAAAAAAGAATTTCTGCTCTGATCCCAAGTGGCTTAGTGGTAAAGAATCTGCCTCCCAATGCAAGAGCCTCAGGAGACATGGGTTTGATTCCTGGGTCAGAAGATCCCCCGTAGCAGGGAACGGCAAGCCAATCCAATACTCTTGTCTGGGAAATCAAATGGACAGAGGAAGGCTACAGCCGTGGGATAAGGATGTGGACACAACTGACCACATACTCATGTCAAAGGTGACTTTGAGTTACTTTTCCTCACTTGGTTGGTGAAATCAAGCATTTGCACACTTTAAAAATATAACTAGTTCTGTCTCTTGGTTTGGGAAGAGCAGGGATTTACCTACTGTTAATGAGTGAATATCACTCTCAAGTATGATCAAATTCAAGAACCAAGAAAGATATACTTTGTGATCATGAGTGATGATACATTTTCCATAGAAGAATATCGAGTAAGAGAAGGTCATCATGACAAATATGGGAAATGATAAACCTTCTGTCACTAATGAAAATAAGACGTTGAACATGAAACTAATATTTTTGTTGCCTAGTATTTAAAAATCTATCATAAATAACTATTGCCTTCCAGACATGTATAATTGATCCTACTCGCATCAACAGTAAGTTCCTTTTTAGTTTTTTTCTTATGTTAACTTCTTTTTACATGGTATTATTTTCCCTAAATGGCATTTCCACTGACAACTACACCAAATGCACTGTATAATTATCATGTCTTCCGTTTCTTCTTCCACAGTTCTTTTTAATTGCAAAATAATACCCCTTTGAAGCAGGCATCTTTGATATCTTAACCATCGTTGGGTCAATATAGCAGTGTGCTCATTATCAATATATTTTAATTATTTCATTCTTTTTAATGCCTCATTTTGTTTTCCATGAACTGCCAAGTAATTATGCTTGTATCAGGATAAATAATTAACGTTCTCTGGAGCAGAACGTCTATTACTTTCCTTTTTTCTTTCTCTTTTCCTCCTCAGCCATGGCAACATAATAAATAGGCATTTACCTGGAATGACTAAATGTGATCTTTTCTTGGGGCAATAGTAGCTTATCGATGATTCAAGAACTCCTTTTGGTGAAGCTGTGAATTACCCAGAGCCGAGATTTCTAGCTTTCTAATTTCTCTTTAAACTGAGCAAAGCTGCTTTCATTACATTGTTAAATTCTCTTCTGTCCTGCTGCGTGTCCTAATCTATCCCCTCAAAACAGGGTAGAGGTTGTTGAGGCTATTTACATGCATAAAATTACTACTTCTCATGCAGAAAAATACACCTTCAAAGTAAATCCTGGCTATATAAGGTAAGAAAAACATGAACATTTTCAAAAACATAGGTTTAGAAGAACTTGCATGTGAGTGACAAGTTTAGAGACAAGCTAAAACAAGGTGAAGTTCAGTAAGGAAGGTTTAAGAGAAAGACCATGAGGTAGTTGAGTGAAGCAAAGTGAACTGTGACACAGATCTCAGTAAATTACATGTCTTCACTGACTGGGAAAATTGCATCTTAGCAATTTGGAGGATACATTCCTCTAAAGTACTAATCCAGAAGGAAGGGAAAAAAGGTACTCTAGTACTAGCTGTGTGATCTTGCACAAGTTGGTTAACCTGTCTGGGATGCAGTTTTCTCCTCCGTGAAGTCAAACTAATAAGAGTACATAAATGCAACTCTATAATGCCAGTTTCATAATGCAGGTTTGTTATTTAAAGAGAGCTTTCAAGTTCCTACAGTTCAAGCTAAACATACCAACAGCTTTGGTTGTCCCTCAAATCAGAGGCTTTTAAAGACGCACACCATTTTGGTCAATCTCCTTTTGTCTGAGCTCAAATTTCGAGGTCTCTGATGAACTATTACTACTCCAAAAAAAGAGTCTGAACTGCACAGGGCAAAACAGGGTAACTCTCTTCTCCTCTTTCATCCAGCCAGAAAACTTAAATAGCTATACTTTTAAATATTCAGCTTTCTGGTGTTATCTGTTTTTCTTCCTCCCTTTGTATTATTAAGACTGATAAATGTGTTGCTGATTCTTTTCAATGTCTGCACATCTGCTGATGACTGGGCTTAGCTCCAGTGCACAATACAATATGGTAACGCCTGCTCTAATCCCCGCCTTTATAATAGTGTTAAAAGCCAAGGGTTCATCTTCAATTTTAAGTCAGTATTCTCATATACAAGGAATAACTACAGGGTGAGTCAATAAATTCCCTTTTAGGAATAAAAGCAGAACTAGATTTTCCCTTTAAATCAATTAAGTGAGAGGAAAGAGGATAACAGCTATTTATGGCCATTTTAAAGACCACTGGAGAAGGGAATGGCACCCCACTCCAGTATTCTTGCCTGGAGAATCCCATAGACAGTGAAGCCTGGTGTTCTACAGTCCATGGGGTCACAAAGAATTGGACAGGACTGAGTGACTTTCACTAAAGACTATGATATGAGGAAGGGGATAGTTTACTTCAAGTATCTCTCAAGTGCTATCTGGGATTGGCTGGTCAAAGTTACATTCACCACAAATACTGCAGAAAAAGAAAGTTCAATAAAGGGTTGAATTTCGTGATTCCTTTGGAATGATTCTGCATAAGATTTATGTTGTAAGTAAGTATAGTCACTCCTGGATGATATGACAAACAATACTACCACATTTTACTCTGAAAATTAGTCCTAGATTAAGAATAGGACATTTTCTATTTCTCATGTGTATTTTGCTAAATTCATGCTCACGTAGTTTCAGAATCTCATTTCATCCAAAAACCATACTGATTTTTTTTATAATTCATACAAAATAATATAGTTCAGCACCTTCTGAGTGCAAAGGAATGGTGGGTTTAGCTGCGAGCTGTGCAATAGTATTTAGTCAATATAATGTCTAATATGTCATCTTTCATTAGGGATTTGCTACATTGCATGATTCAGGTCCAAACACCTGCACACCTTTCTAAAACCCTGAAAATAAAGTCACATCTCCACTCCTATCAATCATACTATTTAAAGAAGAGGAAAAACAAAACAAAACAAAACTATGATGTAATCGCATGCTCAGTGTGATAACCACCTCTCCTGCACTGGCAGACAGATTCTTTACCCTAACCCTAACCCTCTCCCATATAAAACCTGTGTATAATAAATACTATTTCCATTCAGTTCAGCCACTCAGTCATGTCTAACTCTTTGTGACCCCATGAACCGCAGCACGCCAGGCCTCCCTGTCCATCACCAACTCCTGGAGTTCACCCAAACCCATGTCCATCGAGTCGGTGATGCCATCCAACCATCTCATCCACTACCATCCCCTTCTCCTCCTGCCCTCAATCTTTCCCAGCATCACAGTCTTTTCCAAACAGTCAACTCTTTGCATGAGGCGGCCAAAGTATTGGAGTTTCAGCTTCAGCATCAGTCCTTCCAATGAACACCCAGGACTGATCTCCTTTAGAATGGACTGGTTCGACCTCCTTGCAGTCCAAGGGACTCTCAAGAGTCTTCTCCAACACCACAGTTCAAAAGCATCAATTCTTTGGCACTCAGATTTATAGTCCAACTCTCACATCCATACATGACCACTGGAAAAACCATAGCCTTGAGTATCCCGACCTTTGTTGGCAAAGTAATGTCTCTGCTTTTTAATATGTTGTCTAGGTTGGTTGTAACTTTCCTTCCAAGGAATAAGCGTCTTTTAATTTCCTGGCTGCAGTCACCATCTGCAGTGATTTTGGAGCCCAGAAAAATAAAGCCAGCCACTGTTTCCCCATCTATTTGCATGAAGTGATGGGACCAGATGCCATGATCTTACTCCCTTTTCTGAATGTTGAGCTTTAAGCCAAGTTTTTCACTCTCCTCTTTCACTTTCATACAGAGGCTCTTTAGTTCTTCACTTTCTGCCATAAGGGTGGTGTCATCTGCATATCTGAGGTTATTGATATTTCTCCCGGCAATCTTGATTCCAGCTTGTGCTTCCTCCAGCTCAGCATTTCTCATGATGTCCTCTGTATATAAGTTAAATAAGCAGGGTGACAATATACAGCCTTGACATACTCCTTTTCCTATTTGGAACCAGTCTGTTGTTCCATGTCCACTTCTAACTGTTGCTTCCTGACCTGCATACAGGTTTCTCAAGAGGCAGATCAGGTGGTCTGGTATTCCTATCTCTTGAAGAATTTTCACATTGTATTGTGACCCACACAGTCAAAGGCTTTGGCATAGTCAATAAAGCAGAAATAGATGTTTTTCTGGAACTCTCTCGCTTTTTCGATGATTCAGTGGATGTAGGCAATTTGATCCCTTTAGTAAACATTTTAAGAAATGGTTAAGATCCACTAGCAACATAAAGACTGTGACTGTTTATCTTGTAAAACCATCTTCGGAGCAGCAAGATGACACTTAAGTTTTACAAGATTCATGCCTCCGTGGCGGGTGTTATAACAAAGGAGCAGATCTCGGGCAAGATACCTACACAGTCAGACTAAATGGTTACAAAATTTGATGCAAACAAAGGGGAGTTTGCATACCTAAATTTTAAACCTTGTATCTTAGAAATGAGATGGCTCTACAGGATGGTAAAATGTGCCACCACAAAGTGGTCTTCTAATGGACTCAATGAATCCAGCCTTTATACACAGTCACTCTGCTTTTATTATGCCCTTCTTTATTTTCTCACTTTGTGACTTTATTTGTAAAGCTGAGCTTCATTTATGCTTGGAATAAGCATTTTAGGCACTTCCAAAGAAGAACTGCAACTAAACTAATACTTAAAATCTTTTCTTTTTAATCTTTGAAATGACAGGACATAACATTTTCCCCTGTTTTCCTATGATATGAGATTACAAATATAATAATGTCCTTTCTTCAAAACTGTTCTTAAAAAAAAAAGACTATAATATATACATGTCTCAGGGAAAAAAGCAGACAGGTAGAAGGGAAAAAAATCTGTCTGAATAAAGTTTTCAAATATTGCTTCTTTGTATAAGTTTTGTTTATACTAGTTAAACACAGAGATCAATAATCTTGCACAAGACAAGGGTGGAAGCAGTTCAGTAACGGAATAAATATTCCCAATAGAAGGACCTATTTTCTATCATAAAGAAAAGAAAAATTTTAAAGTAATACTCATTAGGTAAACAGAACTGTTTGTATAAATATGAACTGTGGTGTTGGAGAAGACTCTTGAGAGTCCCTTGGACTGCAAGGAGATCCAACCGGTCCATCCTAAAGGAGATCAGTCCTGAATATTCATTGGAAGGACTGATGCTGAAGCTGAAACTCCAAGACTTTGGCCAACTCATTGGAAGAGTTGACTCTTTGGAAAAGACTGTGATGCTGGGAAAGATTGAGGGCAGGAGGAGAAGGGGACGGTAGGGGATGAGATGGTTGGATGGCATCACTGACTCAATGGACATGAGTTTGAGTAAGCTCCGGGAGTTGGTGATCGACAGGGAAGCCTGGCATGCTGCGGTCCATAGTGTCGCAAAGAGTTGGACACAAGTGAGCGACTGAACTGAACTGATATGAAGTCACAAAAGGGTAAATCAACTCAGAATCAAATATGGAGCTGAGAGATGATTCTATGTAGAAGCTGTAGTTTATTTCTTTATACTCCCTGAATTAAAGACAATGGGTGAACAGGGACCATCAACAAGTATTCTGCATAGCTTCAAGTTTGTGTTTTTTTTTTTTTTTAATTTTTGAAATTACAGAATATGTTGCCAATGAAAGTAATCTTAATTTTTAATGTGAAATTCTATGATAAAAATTAACACTCTAAGAAAGTGGAAATATTATTACATTATCTCAACAAATTAATATCTTGAAAGCTAGCTGTCAGGGTATCAAAAAAGTAATGTAGTCTTATATTTTCCAGTCCTCTCTATATTATTCAGATAAAGAATATAGAAAAAAATCTCATTAAAGAGAAATTTAATGTCTAATATGGTAAGATATAAAACTCTTCACAAATTAAAGTTTTGTAAAATCCCCCCCCCCCCTCTTCCTCTGTGCCCATGTATCAGTCACATTTAACTTCTGTTTGGCTCAGACTATAGATTCTGGAGTTGAAAGTTCTGAGCTCAAATCCTAGCTCCACTAGTCGGTGGCTTTCTAATCTCAGATGGATTAGATCTACTTCTGTAAAACTGGAAATGACAATTTATGTAAGAGTTTGTGAAAAATGATCAATAAATTCAGCTATGGTATCTTTTTATTATCCTTGCTTGTACTACTGTAATTATTACTCCTAAAATTCTCATTAAAATACTTTGCTAAAAATAACAGATGGAATATTTTTAATGTGGAGGATAGCACAGTTATTTGAATGATTTTAATCCGTGTCTCAGTTTTGTGAGGCCCTACCTTTGTGACTAAAAAAATACTGAGACTGCTAAGTGAGCATTTGGTTTCTAATCTGTAAAAAGGGGATACGAATGTCTGCCTCTGGGTTTTCAGCGAATTAAATATGACTATGTATGGAAATAATCAAACACCTTGCAAAGGGTAATAATTGTGAGTAAAGTAAGCAACTACAATTTTTGAAAAAATCACCATTAAAGGTCCATAAATATTGTGGCAGTGAAGCAATTTTATGATTTATGTGGGTTTTATCTGCCGGTTTGTCTTGACACACTGCGGTATTAAATGTATTATATTAAGTAGCTGAAATCAGATTGTATACCATTCATTCTGGTCCACTTGCTGAAACATGCCAATCGGATGTTTTCCAATTTTCTCACCTAATATTTCTCTTGTCTTTTGAGGTTATGGGGTAATATCTGCAGGGAAAATAGTCTAACCACTATAAAAGTGATCAAAGTGTGACTATGAATATTGCCTTAGGACAAATGATTTGAACCCTCCCATTATCAAAACATCTGCAAGTGTTCTTTTTTATTTATGAGTCAATGTGGGGACATATGCTGGCTGAATTCCCTTCCGCCTCAGAACATCTGATACACACCTGACACATATAATCTAAATCAAGAAAAAATGACAAATGATGAGAACTTTTAGGAATTAATAAATTCATTTAATAAGACAACACCCAAACCCTAGAAAGCCAGAAAAACACTTCGCATTGTCTTAATTATAAATCCATTTGGCCATTCTGAGTTAATATGCTGGTTCTGAGAATACTATCATATAAATATTGCTTTTGTACCTTTTCCAAAATCATGTATGGTGGTCCATAAAGTTCCCCATGATATAGGCCTCTGAAGGTCATTTACATGAAGTTTAAATAACCTCAACCTGACTTCTGTCATGTACTGGCATAGTTCATGTCTTTTAGACACATGTTTTTATCTTAAAAGAAGGTTCGCATCTTATTTTGCTATAGGGATCCTTAAACAAAGAAATTAAAATATCTGCTTTGACTGTAATGAATGAATACGTTTCTTTGTGTATAGGTGCATATACACATGAGTGCAGTACATATCTCCAATTGCAAACTAAGCTTTAAAATTATAATATAACGAAAAATGGGATGATTGGTTGACTTTTGTTATTTTTGTTTTCACTCATTGTCATAAGCTAGGTCATTGCTTGAGACTTTGCCCATAAATTTTATTGTTTTTTCTTTTTTTTATGTATATCACTTTTGAAGTCTTTATTGAATTTGTTCAGTTCAGTCGCTCTTTGCGACCCCATGAATCGCAGCACACCAAGCCTCCCTGTCCATCACCAACTCCCGGAGTTCACTCAGACTCAACGTCCATCAAGTCGGTGATGCCATCCAGCCATCTCATCCTCTGTCATCCCCTTCTTCTCCTATCTCCAATCTCTCCCAGCATCAAAGTCTTTTCCAATGAGTCAACTCTTCGCATGAGGTGGCCAAAGTACTGCTTTTGTCCAATGCTTTGGGTTTCTGTCCATGAGGCATGTGGGATCTTAGCTTCCCAACCAGGGATTGAATTAGAAGGTGAAGTCTTAACTACTGGATCACTAGGGAAGTCCCATGCTCATACATATTACAGATTACAAATGAGTAGATTTTTCCCAGTCCACTTCATGTATGTCCTTGAAGTAGTGGTGCAGTAGAGAAATATAGAATAAAAAATGGCAGTTTACTTCTGGAAAAAATTGAAATGTGAAGCTATGCCTGATAACATAACTTTCAAAATTGCATATGATAATAAAGTATCACAGTTAGTGATAAAATAGAAAAAAGTATGATTTCTTTCATTGGCAACAGGTTGATGTGCCCATTGAGTTAATTTGACTGATTTAGCTGGTTGGGAGAGGGCCTCCTTCTTCCCCTTCAGATATATATTTTTAAAATTTTCCAGTCTAAGTTTCCAAACAATATGAATGTGCACCTTCATGCAACAATTTTCTCCATCGAGGGTTTTATTATCATTATAAAACAGTCTAAAATCCAAATAGAAAATACTCCAGAAAGCTGGATAATATGGTCCATATCAACTACATACAATGGGGGCTTCTGCTCTATTTAAAGATACAACCTGTCATCTTCACATTCTGTTTAACCTAATCTAAATGCTTGCAGTTCTAGGTTTTCGGCTCCCGTGGTTTTACTTTCATCGATTTATTACTGTTTTTATTTTTCTGTATCAAGTTCCTTATTCAATTTTAAATAAAAGTATATGTTGACGGTGGTATTCTAAACATATTACTTTGAATAATAGGAGTGTTTATTACCTTTAAACTCTAAATGACATACTTGGTACCAGTTAAATGTTCTCCAACAATATAACAAAATATAAATCATCTGGTGGTACCCACGTTCTAAAATATAACCCCATCTATATTCATATGAACTCATGGAAAATTCTTTTCTGCACTGTTTGAGAGTGTATGCTTGATGTTTTACTATTGTTTATTCTTCAATAACTAATCACCTTTCTTCGTCTTCCAAAAGTTCCTGGTATTTCACTAGTTTACACATCGATTGAATACTGTTCCCAGAATTGCTTTTGGCTCTAAGCCAACAGCTGTGATAATCAGCTATAAGATTTATTCCAGGAGAGAAGTGTTATAAACATAAGGATTCATGAGGCAGCACACTAAAAATGAATACTGATGCTTTCTTTGAGATGCTTGAAAACTTTTTGTGCCTTCAATGAGCCCTAATGCCAGTCTTTACACTCTTCAACTCCATGTAAGCTTTGATTTTGTGGAAAAAAGCCATGTTCATTAGATTTGGTGATTTGATACTTGTATTAATCATTATGAGCCGGTTTAGCAAATTGAAATGATTTAGTTTGACAAAGGCAAATATAGAAAAATCACAGAGAATACTTTAAAAGTCCCACCTTCGTGGAAAACAAGGGATTAACTGCTATACGTGGTCTGACACACTTACTACAATAGGATATATTATTATATTGGTCGACGGGTGGAATAAAGTACAAAGGAAGCCAAAAAATTCAAAGAGAAACACCTGGCAGGTAAATGCCATGAACTAGAAGAGAATAATGAGAAAGGAGGTAAGTGGAAAAAGGATACACAATCGTTTCTTAAATAAAAACACAACAACAAAGAAAAGTAACTTAGAGTTTACAGAATGTTGAGAAGAAAATGGTGCAGAACATTAATCTCAAGTAAGGGAAGAGAAAATATACGCTACTGAAACGTGGAAAAGGTATAGAAATAGAATTCAATTAAGGTAATTTATGGTTACGTAAAGACAGGTAACTGGGGGAATTTGGGGGGGAGGCTGCAGGAGAGTTAAGGACTAAGAAAGTCTAGAAAGCATGGTGTTAAAATGACAAGAGTCAAATGCTTTCCACAGTATTCATCCTTTTGGTGAACTCTATGGATTCTTGAGAGTCACTTGGACAGCAAGGAGATCAATCCAGTCAATCCTAAAGGAAGTCAACTCTGAGTATCCATTGGAAGAATTGATGCAGAAGCTCCAATACTTTGGCCACCTGATGCAAAGAGCCAATTCATTGGAAAAGACCTTGATGCTGGGAAAGACTGAAGGAAAAAGAAGAAGGCAGCAGAAGACAAAATGGTTAGATAGCATCACTGACTCAATGGGCATGAATTTGAGCAAACTCTGGGAGATCGTGAAGGACAGGGAAGGCTGGTGTGCCATACGATCACAGAGTCAGACACAACTTAATAACTGATCAACAACAACAAAATTGGTACCCTAATATCATTCAGAGTTCATGGAATCTTCTCCAGGAAGCATTCTTAGATTACCTAAACACATGCTGAAAGAGTTCCCTTAATTTTTCCTTTTTGGTAGGTATCACCACTTGTTATACAGTTTTCTCCCCAAGGGGAATAGAAATAACAGAAATTCTGGTATGGCAACCTCACCATTAGAGCACAAAGCTTATTGCAGCACCCTGGAGGGCAGCAGGAATTTCAAAACCAATTTTTGAGTGAAAAAATGAGTGAATGAGTATATGGTTAAGTGAAAGGGCTAGCTACTCCATGTTTGGTAATCCTGCCTGAAATTAGTAATCGGAGTAATAGGAAGAGAAAGTAAGGGTTAGGTACAAAGACAAAGAAGCATTGTTAGGAAGAGCTTGCACATATCTGGAGAGGAGGCAGAAGAATAAACCTGGGCAAATAGAGCTTTAGAGGTTGAAGAAAATAAAGGTACACAGTGAAGGAGATACAGAATAGAAGAGATAAGCAGAAATTATAGTTGAAATGTCATTCCATACCAAAAGAGGCATCTAACAAAATATACTGCAACACTTAGATGCTGTAATATTAAAATCTCAGATATCCTAAATATTGAATTTATAAATAGGAAAATCATAAATTCTTAACTTTTGGATTTTTCCAGAATAAAAGTGAATTTTTTTCATTCAAACTTCTAATGAAAGGATAATAATAGTTCTCATTTCTATGTGCCAGCTACTGTCTCATGCTTCATGTGTTTTGTTAACCCTCATGATGGCCACCAATGGGAATTACTATTGTAATCTACATATTCTGGCTTTTCAAGCTCATTTGACTCACTCTATGACTATTCATAGCCCTACTGCAATCCCTACTGCTCTGAAACTCTTTTCTAAAAATGTTGTTGTTGTCCTAAGTGTTGCCACCTCTTTATATTCAGTAGGCCAAAAAGTTAGTTCACAGACTATAGAGCAAGCATGCGGGGATCAGATTCATAATGGCAGTGCTGACACACTGCCTCCCTAAGGATATCTCTGGTGCCTTTCTCTGCAGGATGATTCCAAAGAGACAGCAACTTATTAAGTACACAGCTGTTCCAGCCAGGTGCATCCAAAATTGTAGCCTGCAGTTGCTAAAAGCAGAAGCAGTGGCAAGAAAGGGGCATGTTTGATAACTTCCCTTCTGCCCATCCGGGTAAGCCCCTCCCCTGTCTCTACAGAGCATGGGAAGAGAACACCCCGCCAAGACAGGGAGATGTGAATACAGTCCCAGCCAGATGGTCCCGAGCTCTAATCCTAGCCACAACTTCTCCTTGCACTAGGAGATTGGAGAGGACGTTTGACCGCTAAGCACAGTTTCCATGATTGCAAAATGGGGATAACAACACATATGTTGAAAATGTGACAGATTACTCTAGGTACTTGTAAAGTGCCTAGTGAAGTGCCTTTCACACAGCAGATGCTCAATAAAGGGGAACTAATGCTTTTATTATAAAGTAGAATCTGTTCAGTTGTATTTTTTAAATTGGGATCTAATTGGGGAAATAAAATGTTGTAACAAATGATATACCAAATCATTCAGCTGAATCTGTACTTGTTTCACAAAGCCAGCACTTTTTTCTTATTTCCTTCTTCTTTCTCTTGCCCCTTTATATTGGATAACAAACTTTTCTCTGTTTTCTTTCTTCATCCTCCTTCCCTGACTCACTGAATCCACTGACATATTAGTCTATTTCTAAATCAGGAAGTGTTTCATCCCAATCACATGTGTCCACTCTCTTCAAGGAGATTTTAGGTCATCACTATGAATTCAGAAAGGCTGCCTTACATTCATGGTTCTGTATCTTATCTCATATCCAAGTGAGTATCTCCCACAATACCCCAGCTTCCATTTTTCTTCGTCTCTGTCAAAGGAAATGCCAATGTCCAACGCTGGAAGACTTTCCTACAGCATGTCTTTGAGCACGTTGCTTCCTGCCCCTTCTACCGAAACTTCAGCATCATCTCTCCTTCTTGGCATACTACATTAATCTCTTCTGAACTCTAAGTATGATAAGTTAGGATTTGGGCATCCTGATATTTCATTGAGTATATGAATCGTTTGGGGAAAATGAGTACGGTCTCTATAGCACCTACACTGGTAGTTGTAAATTCTGAACGAAGGGTTACCAATTAAGTATGAGAGCAAATTCAAGAGGCTACAGTCTTTCCATACTTCTACCATGGCAGATAATCTGATAGTTTAAATGAGGGAATCTTGATTATTGCTTAACAGTGTTAGCACACAGAGGATGTGGCTCAATGTTTTCTACATGAGTGAAAGGTTGATATGAAATAGAAATATATTTGTACAATTCATGTCCTAGAAGAGAATCGTGACTATGATCACAAGCGTATCTTTATTGGCAGTAGAAGAATAAACAAAAGTGAAAGAAAGTGAAAGTTGCTCAGTTGTGCCCAACTCTTTGCAGCCCCATGGTCTGTAGCCCACCAGGCTTCTCTGTCCATAGAATTCTCCAGGCCAGAATACTGGAGAATTCAGCCTTCTCTTCTCCAGGCGATCTCCCCGTGGATTCTTTACCATCTGAGCCACCAGGGAACAATGAGCTAATTAATAAACTGTCTTCTGAATTTTATTCCCTGGTTATTTCTTTGTTCTGAATAATACTTTAAGATATTATTTCTTAAATATTTTCTTCTCTAATATTTTCTAATATCATCTTCTCTAATATCATCTTCTCTAATATTTTCTTCTATTGTGTGGATCTTATGTCTTTTGTTTTTTAAAAAATCTGTATTTTGTTGCTTTATGGAAGGGATGACACATCCAGAAATATCACAATGAACAAAGGGGATAACTGTTGGTAAAGGGGTAAACTGTTGATTTTGAGTTTTTCAAAGCTTGAGCCCTAGGTCAAAGATTCAGGTGCACAGCTAAGAGAAGTGGGATGATGTAAGTGATTAGAAACATACATTTTCATCTCATCGTGAGAAAACACAAGATTTCCTCAGTTGTAGGACATAGGGAACAAAGACGCTGATGGGACAGAATAGGGGCCAGAGCAGTAGTGAAGGGCTCCTTCACTCAGAAGTACAGTTAATCTCTCAATTCATTCCACAAGTCTGTTCTGTATGTTTGTGTCTCTATTCCTGCCCTGCAAATAGGTTCATTAGTGCAATTTTTCTAGATTCCATATGTAGGTATTGATATATGGTATTTTCCTGTTTCTGACCTACTTTACTCTGCGTGACAGACTCTAGGTCCATCCAAATGAATACAAATGACCCAGTTTTCTTCCTTTTGATGGCTGAGTAATATTCCATTATACATAGGTGCCATATCTTCTTTACTCATTCACCTGTTGTTGGACATATAGGTTGCTTCCATGTCCTGACTATTGTAAATAGTGTGCTATGAACACTGAGGTGCATGCATCTTTTTAAATTACGGTTTTCTCAGGATGTATGCCAGTAGTTGGATTGCTGGGTTATACTGTAGTTCTATTTTTTGTTTTTTAAGGAACCTGCAAACTGTTCTCCATAGTGGCTGTATCAATTCACATTCACACCAATAGTGCAAGAGAGTTCCCTCTTCTGAGAGAGTAGCATTGACATATATACACTACCATGTATAAAGAGCCAGAGGAAGGCTGCTACTTAGCACAAGGAGCTCAGCTTGGTGCTCTGTGGTGACCTAGACGGGTGGGATAGAGGTGGGGTGGGAGGGAGGCTATAGCTAGAGGGTATACTTGTATACCTACAGCCGATTCACTTTGTTGTGAAGCAAAAACTAACAACACTGTAAAGCAATTATACTCCAATAAAAGAAGAAAAAAACCCCCACAGAAGTACAATCAATGTCCAGCTACCACATTAGCAGTCAGTTTGTTCCAAATCATTGCTTGCTCAGATGGAGGCTGTCACTGTTTCCCTTGTTTCCCCATCTATTTGTCATGAAGTGATTGGACCGGATGCCATGATCTTTGTTTTCTGAATGTTGAGCTTTAAGCCAACTTTTTCACTCTCCTCTTTCACTTTCATCAAGAGGCTTTTCAGCTCCTCTTCACTTGCTGCCTTAAGGGTGGTGTCATCTGCATATCTGAGGTTACTGATATTTCTCCCAGCAATTTTGATTCCAGCTTGTGCTTCCTCCAGCCCAGTGTTTCTCATGATATACTCTGCATATAAGTTAAATAAACAGGGCAACAAAATACAGCCTTGATGTACTCCTTTCCCTATTTGGAACCAGGCCGTTCTTCCATGTCGAGTCCTAACTGTTGCTTCTTGACCTGCACACAGATTTCTCAGGAGGCAGGTTAGGTAGTCTGGTATTCCCATCTCTTTCAGAATTTTCCACAGTTTATTGTGATCCACACAGTCAAAGGCTTTGGCATAGTCAATAAAGCAGAAATAGATGTTTTTTTCAGAACTCTCTTGCTTTGTCGATGATCCAGTGGATGTTGGCAATTTGATCTCTGGTTCCTCTGCCTTTTCTAAAACCAGCTTGAACATCTGGAAGTTCATGGTTCATGTACTGTTGAAGACTGGCTTGGAGGATTTTGAGTATTACTTTGTTAGCATGTGAGATGAGTGCAATTGTGCAGTAGTCTGAGCATTCTCTGGCATTGCCTTTCTTTGGGATTGGAATGAAAACTGGCCTTTTCCAGTCCTGTGGCCACTGCTGAGTTTTCCAGATTTGTTGGCATACTGAGTGCAGCACTTTCACACCATCATCTTTTAGGATTTGAAATAGCTCAACTGGAATTCCATCACCTCCAGTAGCTTTGTTCATAGTGATGCTTCCTAAGGCCCACTTCACTTCGCATTCCAGGATGTCTGGTTCTAGGTGAGTGATCACACCATCATGGTTATCCAGGTCATGATGGTCTTTTTTGTGTAGTTCTTCTATGTATTCTTGCCACCTCTTCTTAATATCTTCTGCTTCTGTTAGGTCCATACCATTTCTGTCCTTTATTTTCATCTTTGCATGAAATGTTCCCTTGGTATCTCTAGGTTTCTTGAAGATATCTCTAATGTTTCCCATTCTATTGTTTTCCTGTATTTCTTTGCATTGATCACTGAGGAATACTTCCTTATCTCTTCTTGCTATTCTTTGGAACTCTGCATTCAAATGGGTATATCCTCCCTTTTCTCCTTTGTCTTTAGCTTCTCTTCTTTTCTCAGCTATTTGTAAAGCCTCGTCAGAGAACTCTCTTGCCTTTTGCATTTCTTTTTCTTGGCGATGGTTTTGATCACTGTGTCCTGTACAATGTCACGAACCTCCATCCATAGTTCTCCAGGCACTGTCTATCAGATCTAATCCCTTGAATCTATTTGTCACTTCCACTGTAAGGGATTTGATTTAGGTCATATCTGATTGGTCTAGTGGTTTTCCTACTTTCTTCAATTTAAGTCTGAATTTGGCAATAAGGAGTTCATGGTCTGAGCCAAAGAATGAAAACCACAATCACAGAAAACTAACCAAACTGATCATATGGATCACAGCTTTGTCTAGGTCAATGAAACTATGAGCCATGCCATGTACGGCCACACAAGATGGACGGGTCATGGTGGAGAGTTCTGACAAAACATGGTCCACTGGGGAAGAGCTGAGAAACCACTTCAATATTCTTGCCTTGAGAACCCCATGAACAGTATGAAAAGGCAAAAAGACAGGACACTGAAAGATGAACCACCCAGGTCGGTATGTGTCCAATATGCTACTGGAAAAGAGTGGAGGAATAACTCCAGAAAGAATGAAGAGACAGAGCCAAAGCAAAAACACCCCCTAGTTGTAGATGTGATGGCTGATGAAAGTCAAGTCTGATGCTGTAAAGAGCAATATTGCATAGGAACCTGGAATGTTAGGTCCATGAATCAAGGCAAATTGGAAGTAATCAAACAGGAGATGGTAAGAGTGAACATCAACATTTTAGGGATCAGTGAAGTAAAATGGACTGGAATGGGTTGAATTCAATTCAGATGATGATTATATCTACTACTGTGGGCAAGAATCCCTTAGAAGAAACAGAGTAGCCATCATAGTTAACAAGAGAGTCCAAAATGCAGTACTTGGATGCAACTCAAAAATGACAAAAATATCTGTTTATTTTCAAGGCAAACCATTCAATATCACAGCAACCCAAGTCTATGTCCTGACCAGTAATGCTGAAGAAGCTGATGTTGAATGGTTCTATTAAGACCTCCAAGACTTTCTAGAACTAACACCCCAAAAAGATGTTGTCTTCATTATAGGGGACTGGAATGCAAAAGTAGGAAGTCAAGAACTACCTGGAGTAACAGGTAAATATGTCCTTGGAATACAAAATGAAGCAGGTCAAAGGGTAATAGGGTTTTGCCAAGGGAACACACTGGTCATAGCAAACATCCTCTTTGAACTACAAAATTACTGAATATATATTTACATAAATACATAGCTCACATATAAGTACTATATACATATTACACTTGAATTAGAGACAGTCTAGAAGAAAAGTCTTAAAATTACAAACATGCCCATTTCTTCATTTTAGGTCTAATGCAAATAAAATCAAAAGTATAATGGAGACTGGAGAAGTTGAAAACACAAATTCTCAACTTCAGTAACTCTTCACATGCTTAGCTTTCTTCCTTCTTGTCTCTTTCACAATCCTAACACACACAGGGCAGCTATAATGGGCTTCTCAGTGTTTTCTGAATAAATGCTGTTTCGTTTCTTCCTGCAGGAAGTCAACTTCCACTCATTCCTCCAGATATCTTTCAAATTATCAGTGGCCCAGCACTCAGAAGAGAGGCTCCAAGAAACAGGTACACTGGGGTTTTTGGTTTCTTCCAGGTGTTGTGAAGTTGGACAATGAATCCACCTTCTCTAAGCCTTGTTGAGCCCAATTCTCATGCACTATCTATGTCCAGAGAGTAGAAAAAAGAAAGTCTAAGAAAGTGCTCTAGAGTCTCCACTGGACACATCCAATCATGATACCTGTCTTTCTCAACTCTCTTCTGAAAGGAAAAAGCTGCCAAGGAGACAATTCAATTCCACTTCTCGGGAAACTGAACTGAAAAGACTTTTAAAATTTTCAGAAAGAGGAATGGGAGAATAGAAAGTGGAGCCAGCCAAACTGCACTGATAGAGGATCACCAGAAGAAAGTGTTTGTATACCTTGATGTCAAACTACATGTAGTGGGGAGATCACTCACACCTATCCTTTCACAGAAAACAACTGAAAATACTGAAAAAAACTAATCATCTTAGTCACTTGAACTTGCTTACTAGGTAGTAAGCAATTATCACAGTTATATCTGAGTGGAAGTAGAAACCCACATAGACAGTGGACCCTCAGAGAACTTGTATAGCCACACAAACCTGAGGTGTGATTCTGAAGATTTCACTGGATCCAGAGGATTAATTCAAAGTTGCACCCCTATCCCCACTCAGAGTAAGAAGTCTTGGAAGACGCCTTCTCTCTATACCATGGTCAGGGGGGTTGTGGGGGAAGGGGTGGCAGACCTGACAGGGCTTCGCCCTCTAGGTAAGGACAAGTCCAGGGCAGGCTCACCACATCCCTCCAAACCCAGAAACCTTACAGGAAGTCTTCCTGCTGCTGAGCAAAGCATGGACATAAAATCATCTTTATGTGAGTATAATTATAACCATGAGCTGCTGTTGCAGGGATATTCGAGAAAAGGTAAGAACATCTGGGTGATTCAAAAATCTTCTTGCCCTCAAAATCCTCAGGCCTTGGACTGTTTAGTAGTATTAGTCACTATTACTGTAAAATACATAGAACATACAAATTTATCATTATAACTATTTACAAGTATAAAGTTAGTGGCATTAGCTTCCCTGGTGCTCAAGGTGAAGATTCTGCCTGCAATGCGGGAGGCTCAGGTTTAATCCCTGGGTCAGGAAGATCCCCTGGAGAAGGGAATGACAATCCACTCCAGTATTCTTGCCTGGAGAATCCCATGAACAGAGAAGCCTGGCAGGCTACAGTCCATGGGATTGCAGAGAGTCGGACACGACTGAGCGACTACCATGTAATATGCACGCATGCAACTCTCACCACTACCTAGTTGTGAAAAATTTTCATCACACTACATGGAAACCCCACACCCAACAATGAACTGCAAAGGCTCTGCCACTGGAATTGCCAAGGGCAGATTATAAAATAATGCAGTAAGTGCAGAATTTCTTTACAAACCGAAACAGATTCACAGATTTACAGAATAAATTTATGGTCAGCTGTGAGGAAGGGTGGACGGAGGGACAGATTGAGAGTTTGGGATTGACAGGCACACACTGCTATATCTAAAATAGATAAGCAAACAAGAACCTACTGCACAGCACAGGGAACTCTGCTCAATAATTACTTGAATGGGAAAAGAATTTTCATTTTTTAAAATTTAAACTTTATACAGCAAGTTGTATTAATAAAAAGCCTTCAATACATAATGCAGTTAAAAAGTACTGTGTGCTTAGTCACTTCCAACTCTTTGCAACCCCATGGACTTTAGCCCACCAGGCTCCTATGTCCAGACAAGAATACTGGAGTGGGTTACTATGCCCTCCTCCATAGTAACTTCCCAACCCAGGTATCAAACCTAGGTCTTCCGCATTGCAGATGGATTTTTTCACCATCTGAGCCACCAGGTAAGGTCCAAGAATATTGGCATGGGTAGTCTATCCCTTCTCCAGGGGAGCTTTCTGACCCAGGAATCAAACCGGAGTCTTCTGCATTGCAGGCAAATTCTTTACCAGCTGAGCGACCCAGAAAAAATTAGGAAATTTAAATAAAAATGCGTAAATTTTTGGGTATACCAAAAGATAATATCAGGTACCTGAATAATTATTCTATGTCTTGGAGAATATATTTATTATTTTTAATTTCCTGAGATCCTATACCTAATCTCTTTCAAAATATTATTAATACTAATCCTTAATAAACTGTGCTTGATATTCAGCATTTCAAACATACTCCTGGAATCTGTTAGGATAAAAGACAAACACTATTTGTATATTTCATATTTCATTTTGTAAGCTCAAAGATCCAGGAAAAGCTTGGAAACAGAGTAAAATGCACTATGGAAGGCTGAAAAGCAGGTGTAAAATATTAAAATCTGGGAAGTCAGGTAGCTATTAAAACTTACTTTTATTTGTAAAATTAAACGTCAGCACAAAAACAGGTGAATAAAATTTAACAGGCAAACAAATAATAAAAATTCAGAAATTTAAAAAAATTATGAAAAATACCTTGAGGTGTTTTATTTGACTTAAATTTAAGAATTCTTCCCAAATGTAATCCCTAACTTCTTCCTGATAATTGTATGCAAAAGGCCAAATTACAGGAATGAAAAATGGAAACTTTAACCCATCAATAGATTGCCTTGTCTCCAGAATGCTAAATATTCAGATGATCAATGTCAGCATAGCCTGTATTCTGCTATAGACTGACCCCCAATGGAAAATGAGGTAAGCATTACAGATTTCAAGGAAAGAAACATGTTTCATTGTCAATTTAATACAGCAAGATATTCCATAATATGATATAAGCTTAGGCAGAAATAGTTCTATTTGACTCCCACCTACTTAAAGAAAGGTCAACTTATCTCATCTAACCAAAAACTACACCAAATTTTCTATTCAGAACTGAGGATGAGTAACAGAAATTCAACAAAAATATGTGAATACAGGCAGTCCTTGTTTTGCACAACACTGTGTCAACTGAAACTCATGCACTGAATCCTCTCTACAGCAAGCACTGCCTATATTTTCACTATTCTGCACAAATACAAGCATACACCAAGGAGCAAAATATAATTGTGAGATATAGAACTCCATGAGCTATTTAAAATATCCTTTGTTTTCCCAAATACTATTCTGTTTTTATAAAATATGGAGGGAAGAAGGGAATCTAATTTGTACTCAGTTACAATGATTAGCAAAAAAAAAAATGCTGTTTTATCTCAGAATATTATTCTGAGGTTTATTTAATGTGACTGAACAGACATAGATTACCATATATAACATTAAGTGAAACTGAAAATGCTCATTCCCGCGAGCTTTATTTTATACTCTGAATTCAGTTAAGTATTTCCTATTCTGAAAGTCTTCCTTTAAAAAGGACTCAACAGGAACAAACAGATGGATTAATTACATTAAAAACTGACATGATAAGTATAAAGTTAAAGAAGCCAAACTTATGCAAATAGAAAATTTATCATTTAATACCCAATTGAATCTAAATGCTTTTTTTTTTTTTTTACTGTCATCAGGTTTCAAAATATTTCAGGCATGGGAAAAGAGGCAATTTATACGGCACTACCAAAATCTTGGAAAATAATCTGTCCTTTCAGATTTTGAAAAAAATCAACTCCTATTTATAGACTAATAATAATAATTTTAAAAACTTTAGGATAAAGAATTTTTTTAGAGACCGGGGCAGTGTAAGGAAAATATAGACCATTCATTTCCCCAAATCCGCATTTTCTTTTCCAACCTCATCGTCCTTATCTCATATTGCTGGAAAAATAGCAATTATATGGTAACAGAAGGTTCGCTTTTCTCCAGAGCACTTTCATGGACAGAGTCACCAATTAAAAGTCTTGCCAGATTTCAAACGATATCATAAAAGACAAGTAATTTTTTTCTTTCTCATTTTTATAAATCAAAAGGAAAGAACATAACTATCTATTATAAGCTGTAAATTCCTCTACTTATATTAATAACTCACTTATTTGCAAAACTGTAAATGTTAACTACCCCCACCAGATATGCAGTGTTGTAGTTAAGAACACAGACTCTGGAGCCAGACCGCCTCAGTTCACTTCCCACCTCTACAATTATCAGTTATACAGTCTTGGGCAAGTTACTGAACTGCTCCATGCCTCAGTTTTTTTTAACAGTAAAATGGAATAATAACAGTTAATATTTAGACCATAAAAATAAGAGGATTAAGTGCATTAACCATAAGAAACCCTGAGATTAACATAATAAGTGCTCAATAAATACTGCAAAAATAAAAAGAAAGCAATCACAGACATCTGGGTGATGACAAAATTACTGTAAATAGATTTCCAGCTTGATATAATTTTTTCAAATCTTCCTAATTATTTCCCATTCTATTTCTAATCTTCTAATACTTCCTCCAAAGTATCCTATTTGGATAACAACAGGGCAGGCTCATACTGTACATTATCTCCAAAACTAAGTTAATTTTTCTGTCACACACAGGAGGAGGAGAGCAGAAGAGGCAAGGCAGGGCACACATCACAATCTGCGGGGAGTAGACTCTGTAGATGAGTATCTGAAAAGATCTGATGGTCATTCTAACACAGAGACTAGTTCTCATATGGAGAAGGCAATGGCAACCCACTGCAGTACTCTTGCCTGGAAAATCCCATGGGCGGAGGAGCCTGGTAGGCTGCAGTCCATGGGGTCTCAAAGTCGGACACGACTGAAGTGACTTAGCAGCAGCAGCAGCAGTTCTCATACAGTGACCCCAAGAAATAATTTGCTCCTTAAAAAACAGCAGCATCAATAGTTTAGCAGTGGTCAAGGAAAATGGAGATCTTTGAAAGCTAAGTTTAAAATTGGAAGTCTTATACAAAACCAATTAAAGACTTGGAAAATTATTTAAATGTATTTGTCAATAATGATCTCACATTTGCATATGCAAATCTGAAAATTCCCTGATGAACATACCAAAAGCAAAGATTTCTTTTTTTTAATTTGCAATGATAATGACAATAACGATTGCGTTTTAATAAACAGCAGCATTTTGATAAACCCTCTGTATAGATTATGTCATTTAATTCATATAGCTCTGTGGGGCAGTAACTATCAAACTTTATGACATAAAGGTTTTAAGTTACTCATCAAGTGGCCACAATCCAGATGCAAAATCAGATTCTTCTGACTTAAAAGAATCCATGCTTTTAAGCTCTGTTCTGTTGTCACAAATTTTTTTAAGTTATTTGCTTGGTCAGATTGCTCTTGCTATAGCAATGATCACGGTGCCCTTCCTAACTAAACTTACTCAGAATTCATCTTTGTTTGGGAGAGGTACCTCACCTGAGGAATTTCCAGGCCACATCGCTGTTCAAATGGAACCTAAATTCCAGAGAACTGAGTTTACTATTAACTCTAATTTTATTCTTCAGATGTCAATCCTATCTTTGGATATAAAAGAGAATGAACTTTTGAAGTTATTTCCAAGGACTTCCGATCTTTTTCGCTTGTTAGAACTTTCAAGTACTGAGATTTGAATTATATGCCAAATTCTCAAATCAGATGTAAAAGCTTTGAAAGACTTAAATAGCTTTTGAGATCCAGTTGAGAGGCTATATATATTTGAAGGGGAAATGACATGTATTCAATTTTAATGTTAGAATTCAAGTTATTTAAACTTCACTGAGGTGGTTAGTCCCAAGATTTGTATATGGAAAACAGACAAAAATATTGAGTCCATTTTAAGAGAGAGAATATACAGACTAGATGGAAAATTTAATGTGCGCATCTTTCTCCTGGTTTTCTTCTTTGTTATTATATTTCAAGCAACAGCTCCATCCTGCCAAGTCATCACACTACACGGAATTTAGAACTCTTATGGGCACATGCTTTCAACAGAAAGATTCCCTTACCAAAATATTAGTAATTTCAGGCAGCTTATTTGAATGTCAGTGGAAATTTAGGGTGCCCCTACAGTATATTGGCTTCCAAAAGTAGAAATGTGGTTCTAATATAAACGCTTGCAAATATTACTGTCATCCTCTCTTGGTTATATTTATGTCTAAAAAATGAAAATGATAGTTTTATTTTAGCAAGAGCAAGTATGGAAATCCTTAATTTAAAGACATTGGTAAATCTTGCGTAATTGCTTCAGCATTGAATTTAACACTGAATTTTCCTCGTGAAGTCCTATATTCAAGTAGATGGGTAGAATAGGATTCGCTGTGAAAGTTGTTAAAGAATAACTACACAATCCCCATTTATTTAGTAAAGTATGGAGAATTTTAGAAGGTATACAAAGGGCTGCTGTATGAACACACATGGCTTGGAAGAGAGGCCACTCATGGGATGAAGGTAGAAATTAAGGAACTAAATGCAAAAGAAATAGCAAAAGTGCAAATTGAAGTCAGACTGTCTGGATCTGAATTCTAGATCCTAATCCTCAGTGTATTCTTCTGTAAAGTGGATATGCTTAATAGGTTATTGTTCATTCAGTTCAGTCCTGCAGTCATGTCCGACTCTTCAGACCCCATGGATTGCAGCACACCAGGCTTCCCTGTCCATCACCAACTCCAGGAGTTTGCTCAAAATCAGGTCCATCTAGTCAGTGATGCGACCCACCCATTTCATCCTCTGTTGTCCCTTTCTCCTCCTGCCCTCAATCTTTCCCAGCATCAGGGTCTTTTCAAATGAGTTAGCTCTTTGCAGCAAGTGGCCAAAGTTTTGCAGTTTCAGCTTCAACATCAGTCCTTCCAATGAACACCCAGGACTAATTTCCTTTAGGATAGACTGGTTGGATCTCCTTGCAATCCAAGGGACTCTCAAGAGTCCTCTCCAACACCACAGTTCAAAAGCATCCATTTTTCAGTGCTCAGCTTTCTTTACAGTCCAAGTCTCACATCTATACATGACTATTGAAAAAACCATAGCTTTGACTAGATGGACCTTTGTCGGCAAAGTAACGTCTCTGCTTTTTAATATGCTGTCTAGGTTGGTCATAACTTTTGTTTTCCCAAGGAGCAAGCATCTTTTAATTTCATGGCTGCAGTCACCATCTGCAGTGATTTTGGAGCCCCAAAAAGTAAAGTCTCTGTTTCCATTGTTTCCCCATCTATTTGAAGTGATGGGACCGGATGCCATGATCTTAGTTTTCTGAATGCTCATTTTTTTTTTTTTTTTGGCTGTGCCAGGTCTTAGTTGCAGCATATGGGATCTGGTTCCCTGACCAGGGATTGAACCCAGGGGCCCTGCATTGGGAGCATGGAGTCTTAACCACTGGACCACCAGGGAATCCCTCTGAATGCTAAGTTTTAAGCTAACTTTTTCACTCTCCTCTTTCACTTTCATCAAGAGGCTGTTTAGTTCTTCTTCACTTTCTGCCATAAAGGTGGTGTCATCTGCATATCTGAGGTTATTGATATTTCTCCCGGCAATCTTGATTCCAGCTTGTGTTTCATCCAGCCCAGCATGTCTCATGATGTACTCTTCATATAAGTTAAATAAGCAGGGTGACAATATACAGCCTTGACGTACTCCTTTTCCTATTTGGAACCAGTCTATTGTTCCATGTCCAGTTCTAACTGTAGCTTCTTGACCTGCATACCAATTTCTCAGGAGGCAGGTCAGGTGGTCTGGTATTTTGGTAATTTTCAAGAAAATTCTTAAAGTATTTTCCACAGTTTGTTGTCATCCACACAGTCAAAGGCTTTGGCATAGTCAATAAAGCAGAAGTAGATGTTTTTCTGGAATTCTCTTGCTTTTTTGATGATCCAACAGATGTTGGCAATTTGATCTCTGGTTCCTCTGCCTTGTCTAAATCCAGATTGAATATCTGGAAGTTCACAGTTCACATACTGTTGAAGCCTAGCTTGGGGAATTTTCAGCATTACTTTGCTAGCATGTGATTTAAGTGCAATTATGCAGTAATTTGAGCATTCTTTGGCATTGCCTTTCTTAGGGACTGGAATGAAAACTTACCTTTCCAGTCCTGTGGCCATTGCTGAGTTTTCCAAATTTGCTGGCATATTGAGTGCAGCACTTTCACACCATCATCTTTTAGGATGTGAAAGAGCTCAAATGGAATTCCATCACTTCCACTAGCTTTGTTCATAGTGATGCTTTCTAACGCCCACTTCACTTCACATTCCAGGGTGTCTGGCTCTAGGTGAGTGATATGCCATCATGGTTATGCCTGTCATGAAGATCTTTTTTGCATAGCTCTTCTGTGTATTCTTGCCACCTCTTCTCATTATCTTCTACTTCTGTTAGGTCCATGCCAGTTCTGTCCTTTATTCATGCCCAACTGCATGAAATGTTCCCTTGGTATCACTAATTTTCTTGAAGAGATCTCTAGTCTTCCCCATTCTATTGTTTTCCTCTATTTCTTTGCATTGATCACTGAGGAAGGCTTTCTTATCTCTCCATGCTACTCTTTGGAACTCTGCATTCAACTGGTATATCTTTCCTTTTCTCCTTTGCCTTTCACTTTTTGTCTTTTCTCACCTATTTGTTAGACCTCCTCAGACAACCATTTTGCCTTTTTGCATTTTCTTTTTCTTGGGGATGGTCTTGATCACTGCCTCCAGTACAATGTCATGAACCTCTGTCCATAGTTCTTTAGGCACTCTATCAGATCTAATCCCTTGAATCTATTTGTCACTTCCACTGTGTAACTGTAAGGGATCTGATTTAGGTCATACCTGAATGGTCCAGTGGTTTTCCCTACTTTCTTCAATTTAAGTCTGAATTTGGCAATAAGAAGTTCAGTTTCTGACCACAGTCAGCTCCCGGTCTTGTTTTTGCTGACTGTATAGAGCTTCTCCATCTTTGGCTGCAAGAATATAATCAATCTGATTTCAGTATTGACCATCTGGTGATGTCCATATGTAGAGTCATCTCTTGTGTTGTTGGAAGAGGGTGTTTGCTATGACCAATGCATTTTCTCGGCAAAACTCTGTTAGCCTTTGCCCTGCTTTATTCTGTACTCCAAGGCCAAATTTGCCTGTTACTCCAGGTATCGCTTGACTTCCTACTTTTACATTCCATTCCCCTATAATGAAAAGGACATCTTTTTTGTATGTTAGTTCTAGAAGATCTTTTAGGTCTTCATCAAACTGTTCAACTTCAGTTTTTTTTCACCATTACTTGTTGGGGCACAGACTTAGATGACTGTGATATTGAATGGTTTGCCTTGGAAACAAACAGAGAACATTCTGTCATTTTTGAGATTGCACCCAAGTACTGCATTTCAGACTCTCTTGTTGACTTTGATAGCTACTCTGTTTCTTCTAAGGGATTCTTGCCCACAGTATTAGATATAATGGCCATCTGTATAATTCCAGTCCATTTTAGTTCACTGATTCCTAAAATGTCAGTGTCCCCTCTTGCCAACTTCTGTCTGACTGCTTCATGAAATAAAGGGCTTGGAACAGTGCCTGGTGCAATCAACATATTCCATAAGTTACGTTGCTATCAGTATTGTTTGCTTAGACACCAATAACTTACTACTGTCTTTTGATTACTTAGAATTCTCAACAAAGTTTTCCAAATACAACTGCCTTCCTTAATATAACAAGAGCTAGTCAAATTACAAGGCCTTCTTATGATTGAAGCAAACACAACAATCTAACAGGTAACAAAAACCTGTAAATATGTGTAAGAATGAAAAGTAGAATATATAACCCACAGATTCAGGAGATCAAAAAAGTATGGAGGCACTTCTGCCTGAAACTTTGTTCATCCAATTAGAAAACCTAGAGAAAATTGGTGACTATCTGGCAAAACACATATTAACAAAATTATCCCCAAAGAAAAGGATAATATGGGTAGACCATTTACCCCCAAAGATAAGTGAAGGTGGTTAGAAATCTGCCATGAAAGAGCCTCCAATTCCAGATGCTCTCAAAGCTGAGTTTTATCAACTTTTATGGAGATACACATTGTTAGACTCCTTTTCAAAAATATGGAAGTTCTCAAGTCATTTTATAAAGCCACGTTTGTGTGAACACCAAAACCTGGCAAAGACATCATAAAGAAAAAAAAAAGACTACAATATTAATATACTTTTAGAAATAGACACAAAATTCTAAATAAAACGTTGACAATAAAATCCAAAAAATGATGCATGTGATTGAGCAAGTGACTTAGTACCAGCAAAGTCTACCGGTCCCTTAATAAATTAAAAAGAAGTAATTTGCGGCAATATTCATAGATCATGAGATGATATTTGTTAAAATTAGCAGCCATTTCTCATGAAACATCTAAGTTAAACAGGAATAGAAAGTTACTACTCAGTTAAACTATATGTATTTACCATGAAACAATACAAGTATTATCTGAAAACCATTTTACCTCCAAGTTTCACATTTCATTTCAGATTTTTAACCATCATATTATATTCCTCCACTCCTTCCTCCCTTCCTTCCATAAGCAAATATTTATTGTGTGCCTAGTGTATTTCAGGCACTGTGCTAAGCCACAATGTGAAGAAATTAAATATATAATCCAAAAAGAAATATGACAAACAAGTAGTCAATGAAAAGGACACACAAAAGAGAATAGTTGAGTGAGCAAGTTAAAAAATACTGATGGACTTGAACTCAATTTCCTTTTTTTGAATTGGACAAGAAATTGAAATCTAGCTTTAACCTTATTAAATAAGATATTTTCTCCACGTAAGGTCCAGGATGTGTTAACAATTAAGTGACCTCCACTTTTCTCATATATGAGAACACCCTGAACCAAACTAAAAACAAAACCAGTAATAGCATATTACCAAAGAGAAGAGTATTCTTTCTATAGCATTTCCACGTTCCCTGAGCTTCTCTGGGATTTTACAAAGTTTGCATTTAATGAGAGCACCCTGAAGTGACTGCAGGCAGGTGAAGCTGCTATTATGTCGCAGGGAGAGCTGACAGACAGCTTCAGGAGCATTTAGTTAACAAATCATTACTTAGTGTTTGTAAGACTTCTACCTGAACCCAAACAGAGCGTGGAACTGTCTTGGGAAGAACAAAGCCATCGATTGTAAAACAAACCTTGGTAAAGGCAGCCAGGATCAGCAGGGAGGGGAAATAAAGTAATTTATTCAAATTGTATATATGAACAGTAAGAACTTTTTTTTGTTTTTCTGAAAATAACAGAAATTTGGTTCCTTTAAAAATATGAACAATAAGACTTTGCTTGCTTTTAAGGACTAGTAGTATATTTGTTAAGTTGAAGGAGAGTAAAAATGAAAATGGAAAAAAATACTAATAAACCATTTAACTAAAAAATGACCACGTATATGTGTGTATCTATGTATATATACAGACACACACTCCAACTTTTGTGTAAAGCATGTGCGTGGTCCTGTCAGACTTAGTTTTGTCGCTGAAAAGAAAATGGCAAAGTTTTAATGTTATCCTGTCATTCTGATTTCTAAACTTTTGCCCTGTTGAAGAAGCCTTATCTTCTAATTGCCAAGGCCACACATAGGCAGGGAAAAGAGGGCAGAACTGAGCCAAATGCGGAACACACACACACACACACACACACACACACACACACACACACACACACACAGAAGGTCAAAGCTGCAGAGGTAACTATTATTTTTCAAAGACTACGTACGTGAAGCATTGAAATTCTGATACCTCATTCCTCTGACAAAAATTGTAATGAGAACAGGAAATGGTACCCCATGAATCCATTGTCTTGACAATGATTTAATGAGAATGGGAAATGGTGAGAGCATAACTAATTCGCATTATGATCCTAAAGTTGTCATCTTGCGGTTCTGCTCAGATGCTACAAAATGAAGGATGTCGGACATCAGCTGGGAGAGTGCGAGGAAAAGCATGACGACGATGACATGGTGTGGCCTGAAAGCAATGGCGGAATGTGTTAGCATAGGAGGGGCAGGAGGGGGATGCAAAGAATGGGGTTTGTCTGCTGAGTGACAGAATAGGAATCCATCTAGAGGTTGCATGGGTATCAACTGGGAGGGAAAGACCAGCAGGTAGGGCAAAGGCTCTGATGGCAAACTGAGCGAGGAAGCAACAAGAAGGGGTCATATGAACAGGTGAAATCTGGCTCACTGGACACATTATGTTTTATTTTTCTTGCAGATACCCAAGTTTGTGGAGATGCTTTTGATGTTGTGGTTCTAAGGCACTATTTCTTTTCTTCCCTTAGCAAGTAAAGTTTTACATCCACATCTCTAATTTAAATTGTGCATTTTGTAACTGAAGCTATCAAAGATACAGAAGTTCTGAAAGAAAGTGGTCAGTGGAAGAAAGAACATCCTTCAACTCAATTACGCTGGTGGAAACCAGCACGTGATATGTCAAGATTATGTAGAATTTAAATTCCACAGATGGCAGAAAGTAATTTACTTCTTGTTAACAAATAAGTTTTAACCTATTTCTCTAAATAGCAACTCAGGTTCTAGACAGTTTTGAGTGCTGAATTATTCCAGGACTTCTAGACTTTGTGGAGCATGCCAAGGCAATGCTCATCGTCTGCTTACATTTTGGGAAACACGTTACCATACATGGAAATAGTTGGAAATCAGCAGGAAAATTGAGAAATAAAACTTCTTAATTCTCCATTTCAAGTCTGATTTGTTCCTCAAAGAACCAGCTAGTCATTTAAAACGGTTCCTTGAAATTCCCTCTGTAAGGCTGCTATGACATTAAGCATGCTTCTCACAGGTGAATCCTTCCAAAATAAGAGGAGATCAAACACTGAAAACCTCTTAGAAAATAAACTGCATTTTACTAATTACAATACCAAGGCAGCATAGTAATCATGTTCCATATTCATTCTATAAAATAACAATAACAATGATAAAGGGTGGTGCCATTCCATTCAGTTTCCTCTTAGCACCTTTTATTTAAATGCAATCACAAAGAGGGTATTTTTGAAGATGAAAAGCAACTTTCATAAAAATGAAAATGACTCTGATTCCCTCACCACTAGTCAAAAACCTTTCAGACTAAGATAAATGACTTGAAGCCATTAGAAAAAAATTATTGCCAACTTATGTGTGCCTGAGCACCCCCCCTACTTTGCATTTTGATTCATATTTAAAATATTGATTCCATCAAATGGAGGAACAGTTAGTGTCAGCAAGAAGATGATGGAGAAAATGAAGTCAAAGGCGAACAATGTAAACAGTGGATTTATTTATTTACCCTTAGGTGAAGGTGCCATATTTCACTTCTATTGAACACTTGCTCAATTTATTTTATTAATTTAATCTTTCTAAAGTACTACTTCATACTCTGATGCAATTTCAGATCAAACAGATCACTGTGTACTTGTTGAATTCATGGTGAGTGATACATGAATTTATAATCCAGAATGATTCATAATTGAGTGAGCTACCTTATTTTACTCCCCTATTACCGGAGAGCTTTGCAATGAAAGATAATAATGTTCAAGGAAGAAATGTGAAAGATATTCTCAAAAGTTGAACCATATGATAATAATGTCAAGTGAAAATGAAATATTGAATGTCCATATTTAGGTCCTCCATCATGTATTATGTGGTCATGTAAGGGGTGTCAAAAGCTGATGAGAACTTCAATTTGACCTGGCAAAAATGAAGTAAGCAACATACAGTATTTCACCCATTATGTCCATTTTCACAGTGAAGGATGGGTTTTATAATACTTTATTCCATCCAATGTCAAGGTCTTAAAAACAAATTTTGAAAGCACTTACGAGGTTCTTTTAACAGCTGTATTTAGTAACAAATGACAGATATCTATTAATGTAAGTACGTCTTATATAAAATATTTTAATATGGATTTTAGGCGATAGTATATTCTTATTAACATCATGTGTAAAATGGCACATCATAGCAGCTCTTTTAGATGAAAGATCCATTTAGTCCCATCTTCAAATTATGGATTAATACAATATTCTACACCATAATGGTTCCAAAAGCATTGTTAGCACTATGTATTATTCATGTTTTCAGGTACCATTGTTTCAGCTCATAATAGAGTATCTCACAATTATAAGTGAAGCTTATAATGAACTGAAGAAAACTACCTAACTGTACTATTTTAATAGGTCACCTAGTTGGTTCTGATGACACCTGGGCACTAAAATTATTTCAGTCCTTGGCACTGGGTTCAAACTAGAGAAAATACAGATTTTCAGTTCCAAAAGATCTACTTCAATCACATAAGCACAATGTGTTTAAGATGGTATTTTTAAAGCTGCATATAATCATCAAGTATTATGGCTACTGTGGTGTATTCAAACTGTAAATTAAAATGTTCAATTGAATTAAAATAAATGAGATTTAAATATAGGCCAATATATGTCCATTAAGAATAAAATAAATTGTACTAGGCAGTTACAAAATCTAAACATTACACAACTGGCTTCTCAAACTTGCCCATGAAGGCAGCATTTCCTGGGCATCCTGCTCCCAAGCTGAATCTAATTCAGGAAAGCTGGGGCAGGGCCTGAAATTCTGCATTTCTCACCAGCTCCTGGAAGAAGCTGACCTCTGACTATCAGAGGATAACTATGGACAACCAAACAACTACCAGCTACTTTGTGATTTGCACTCTGAGGAACTCGGTTTTCTAGTACTAACTAGGATGCTGTACTGATAGAATCAAACGAGTAACTCATGCAAAGGGCTTTTAGCATAACCAAGGACTCCATCTTTTGCTGCCACTTTTGGAGATTATCTACCGTGTTGATTCACTGGGTTTAATACCCAATAAATGTTAGCTTTAAGCAAATTCTTGTGTGAGCTCTAATCTCTGATCGAGTGAGCCCAGTGATAGGCAATTATCAAGATCTTATAAGGCAGCCGATCTACTGATTAGAATGTACTTCCAACTTCAGCTGAAGCATCTGCTATCTGCTATATTATAATAAGAAATATTGCTCTTAGTTGTTTTGGAGCTGACCAAAAATAAGCCTAATCCTTTTCTGCATATCAGAATCATTAATATTTTATGACAAGTGATTATTTTCTTTTCATTAAAATTTTGATTTTCAAATTTTTTTTTTCAGAACAGAGTATCTTCACCTGGTTGAAAAATCAAAAAAGGATCAGGAGGTATTGAAATAGATGCCCTTGGTACTGGATTTATTACTGCATGGCTGTGACTAAAAGCAGCTGCAGCTCTGCCCAAGGGCTCCCCACCTCCAAGTCATCATCCATTGGTGAGGTTTCCACCCACTGCTGGGGTCGCTCTAATGTGCAATTCACACTGTCTTCGAGGCTGCCAGTGGGGCGGAGTTGCATTTGCTCACAGCAGTAACCTGTTTCAATCATTCATCAGTTATGACTTCCTGGGATCACGTGCTAAAAACCTATTTGGATGAAACTCAACATCAGCTTCTGGGGGAACTAAATGAAGTCAGTTACAAAGTATAAAGTCTCCCTCCAGTCCTTATTCTTTTCTTCCCACAACCCAGTTCTCACCCTCAATAGGTAGTTATGTCCTTTCCAGGTTTTAATTCTATGAATCTCCAAGCAAATACAGATGTCTAGCCCTTTCTTTTAAAATAAAATATACCTAGACTACAGTATTCCTGCACCATTTTTTCACTTAATATATCTCAGACATCTTTCAACATGAGTGCACAGAGAGCCCTCTCATTCCTATGTATGGTTATGTGGTATTCCACTTTATGTAAATGATCCACTGGTCCAAACCAGTTTTGCCATTTCTTCAGCTCGCATATCTGGTTTTTTTTTTTTTAATTACTTATTGAACCACAAAATTGAATCACTTAATGATCTCTTCTGGTCACAAACCAATTTACTGATGTCATTCTCAAAGTATTATACCTCATACTGAACAATTCTCTTATAACATTCTCTCTAATGCAACACAAGTGGGATACTATTCCTCTTGCCCAAGACAAAAATAAAGTCTAGGTCAGCTTGCTCACACTGTTAAATGGTAGGCTGATGTTGAATTTACAAAGAGTTAAAGCTCTTAAGGCTTCTTCACATGGGATTTCTCATCCTATATTTATACAATCAATTTCTTTTAAACACAGTTCTGGAACTTCAACCTTCTTTGTGTATATTTTATGCCCACTGCTTCAGCTCCTTGTCTAGTCCATATTCCTAACACAATCATCACCCCCCACCTATTGAATATTTAATATGTGCCAGGCCCTGTCATTTGTACTTTATACCTATTATTTACCACTATCTTATGGGGCTTCCCAGGTGGCCCAGTGGTAAAGGGTCTGCCTGCCAATGCAGGAGACGTGGGTTCGATCCCTGGGTTGGGATGATCCCCTGCAGAAAGAAATGGCTCCCCAGCATTCCTGACTGGAAAATCCTACACACAGAGGAGCCTGGCAGGTTACAGTCCATGGGGTCTCAAAGAGTCGGACATGACTGAGCAACTGAGCTAGAGAGAACTATCTTATGAGTCAATCATTATTCCTATTTACAGGTGATGAAATGGATGCTCAGAGAAGGTAAGTCATTTGTCAGAGTCGTGTAATCAGCAATTGGAAAAGCCCAGGACTGTTCTGTTTCAGTCTTAATCCTACTGTCCAAGGAACAAACTATCTTTCCCAACTTTCTGTCAAGTGCACAGAGCAATTACTGTCTTCAGTTAAGTAGTTAATAAACTTACAAATTATTCTATGACTAGGGATTGGCTTATAAATGGATATCTATAGAGAACACTTTCCCATTATATTAGCCAAAGTTGTCTAGAGAAACAGAACTGATAGGATGATAGGAGACAAATACACACGCACGCACGCACGCACGCACGCACGCACGCACACACACACACGCGCACACACACACACACACACACACGGGCTTCCCTTGGGGCTCAGACAGTTAAAAACAAAAAAATCTGCAATACAAGAGACTCAGGTTTTATTCCTGGGTCAGGAAGATCCTCTGGAGAAGTAAATGGCAACCCAACTCCAGTATTCTTGCCCAGAGGATCTCTTGGACAGAGGACCCTGGAGGGCTACAATCCATGGAGTTTCAGAGCTGGACACACCTGAGAGACCAAGAACACACACACACACATATATATAGTTCTCTTATGACATACTGTATGTGTATATATACTAATGTACACATATACATGACAATATTTACTACAGAAATAGGCTCACACAGTTATGGAAGCTGGTAAGCCCCACACTCTGCCATCTACAAGCTGGAAAACTAGGAAAGCCAGTGGTATAACTCCTAGCACGAGGCCGAAGTGCCATATTCTGATGTCCCAAGAACCCTGAACTTCAATGGTGAGGGCATCACCCTTTCTCTGCCTTTCTGTTCTGTTGGGGCCTTCAGGGGATTGGCTGATGCCATCCCTAGGAGTGTGGGCAAATCTTTACTCAGTCTACAGATTCACCTACTGAATCAAAAGCTAAATCTCTTCCAGAAACACCGTCACAGACTTACCTAGAAATAAAAGTTTTATCAGCCATCTGAACATCCCTTGGCCCAGAAAAGCGGCTTGTGAAATGAGCTATCACATCTGTTTAGCACTGATCAATAATCAACTTTCTAGATGTTGTCTTTCAAAAGTTAATATGCTTTTTACTATACAGTAAATACAGATATTTACAGATACAGATATTACTATATCCTTTCACCACTTTCCAGAAAAGTAAGAGATTTCAAACAGTAAGATAACAACAAAACCACAAAGCCTTTATTACATTAACTTTTTCTCTTTTCCAGGTGAAGAAAAGGGATCTGTTGGCATGACTTTTATGTAACCCTTACTGTGAATTTTTGCTTTCCGAGCCTCCCAAGCTGCCACTTAAAGAACAGGATGCCCAGTCTGGGGTAGGAAGCAATGTAACCTCATTAGGTTGTCTCATCTAGACTTCTACTTTTTCTGCATTTTCAAAAATTATATGAGGATTTAGTCATTTCTACTTTTCTCACACTCCTCCCATCCTCTAGAATGCCTTGTAGGTAAACTGAAGCATGTTCTAGGTTTATAACTGCAAGTGGTACCCTGGACAAAATCTTTATAAGCTTTAGGACAACCGACTCTAAAGAATCCCATATAGCTGTTTACTCCTCTTCTGGGCCTCCTGTTTCTTCCTTCCACATCAGTTTGAAAATTATTTCCAGTGAAGGAGGCAGAAGGAGAGCCAGCATCCAGCTGGCTTTCTCACAGTCGTCAGTTATCAGTATACCATCAGCTCCATCTCTTCCCAATGCCTCCAAAAAAACCCCGCAAAAACTTTCTTTTTAAAAATTATTTTTAGAGCATTTCAAAAGCTGCATATCATTTTAGACATTGGCCTGTTATATACTGCTTTTCTGATTCATGTCATCATTTGTTCAAGGTCTTTATTTTTCCCATTACCAGCTCATTGCAGGTCTTTCTGTGTGTTTGTTTACAGATACATAATTAGGTATCTTGCAAGAATTTAATTTACAAGAGCCATTTATAAGACTCCATTCTTGGAGTCACCTTTTTTTCCTACAGTCCCTGGCCATGGAATTTTATGCATCATTTCCAGCAAACTTAAACATTACTGTGGTTTAGGTCTATGGTTTTTACAATGCCCCCTTAGAATCTGTGAAGAAAACAGTCAGCTGCTACAGAGAAGGAAACAGGATGATGTCTAGCAAACAGTACCTTGTTTCCCTTAATTTGGTATCTGTGTTTAAGTAAAATATACACACAGTTTTAATACCTATATTGTGTGATTTCATTTTATGAGAACTTGAAAAACCGAAATTGAAGTTGCACAACAAAAAAGGTTGAATAAACTCTCACTTTATGCAAAAAACGGAAATAATAGAAATTCTCCCAAATTTTAAAATTTCATTAGGGACTGCCATTTTTAAAATGTCTATCAATAGATGGATGCTAATGAAGATGCAGTAGATAAATACAGTGGAGTATGACTCAGCCATAAAAAGACTGAAAGAGAAGGGAATGGCTACCCACTCCAGTATTCCGGCCTGGAGAATTCCAAGGACTGTAGAGTCCATGGGGTCACAAAGAGCTGGACACGATGGAGCAACTTTCAGTTTCACTTTGTAGAGATGTGAATGAACCTAGAGTTTGTCATACAGAGTGACCGAGAAAAACAAGTATCAAATATTAACACATAAATGTGGAATCTAGAAAAATGGCACAGATGAACTTATTTGCAGGGCAGGAATAGAAGCACAGATGTAGAGAACGAAGTGTGAGGAGGGGAGGGAGGGGAGGTGGGATGAACTGGGAGGTGATTCGGATTGATAGAAGTGTAGTGCTATGTGTAAACCAGATAGCTAGTGGGAAGCTACTGGATAGTACAGCGAGTTCAGGTCAAGGTTCCGTGGTGACCAGATTGGGGGGTGGGGGCAGGGAGGGAGGTCCTATAGGGAGAGGTGATACTTGCATACATATAACTAATTCAGCTTGTTGTACAACACTGTAAAGCAGCTATACCCCAATTTTAAAACAGTAGGTAGTCTTAGTAGACTATGATGCTCCTATAAAAGGTTACTTACCCCCTTTGATAGAATCATTTGAAACAGAGTGAGATTTATGTGCATCTGTGGGGACTATTATGTTAGTTTTTGGCATTCTAATACTATTACATAAAATATTTAAACTATCATAATAGTTCACAGATATTTTATTATCTATTTTTATAATAGTTGGTCTATAATATTGTGTTAGTTACAGGTGTACAGCAAAGTGATTCACTTTTGGCTTCCCTGGTGGCTCAGTGGTAAAGAATCCACCTACAATGCAGAAGATTCAATCCATGGGTTGAGAAGATCCCCTGGAGAAGGAAATGGCTACCTACTGCAGTATTCTTGCCTTGGAAATCCCATGGATAGAGGAGCCTGGAAGGCTATAGTCCACAGGGTCGCAAAGAGTTGGACATGACTTAGAGACTAAATAACAACAATATATGGACTGATCAGACTGCTGAAGACCCAGGAGAAAGATGTGGTCCTGCTAACTGCCAGAGAGAACAAGAAAGCAGGAAGCAGTATAGCGTATGCTGAATGATGCCTCTCTTCTGTGTATTTAGTATATATTTGAAATTGACTGTTAATTTCATAAAGTGGAGTTATTGAGCAGGAATTTTTGTGTTAATAAATGTCTTTCATCACTTTATTAAAAACAAAAATAAACAAACAAAAAAAACCTCACCAGGCTAAATCCTGTCACATGCAGACCCCATGCAAGTTGAGAATGGGAAACAATGGAGAACTTTCCTAAATGTCTGCCTGCTGAATATATCTATCTTTAAAGATATTTTCCATTATTGGTTATTACAAGATATTGAATATATTTCCATGTGCTCTACAGTGAATACTCATTGCTTATCTATTTTACATACAGTGGTGTGTATCTGTTAATCCCATACTTCCTCCCCTGAGCTTTGCCCTTTGGTACCTGTAAGATTGTTTTCTGTATCTGTGAGTCTCTGTTTTGTAAATAACTTCATTTATATCATTTTTTACATTTCACATGTAAGTAATATCATATAGTATTTGCCTTTGATTTAGTTCACTTAGTGTGATAAGCTCTGGGTCTACCCATGTTGGTCCAAATGGCAATACTTAAATCTTTTTTATGGATGAGTTCTCTCAATGGACACTTCGGGTGCTCGCCTGTCTTGGCTGTTGTCAACAGCGCTGCTACGAACACTAGGGTGCAATCAGCCAACTATCTTTATTCACACATCTTTATTTTTAAAATCTCAAGCATCTGTCTTATCTATTTCCCTGAATCCTCCTTGGTCCTGGAGCCCTCTCACCTCTGTGGCCCTCCATTCTTTGTCCCGCTCTCTATTCTCCCTCTAGACCAGCAAGGAGTTTTTGATCTGTTTGTTCTACATGATGGTTCCTTCTCTGAATGGCATTTGTTGTTGTTTTATGACTGCTGCTGCTAAGCCGCTTCAGTCGTGTCCGACTCTGTGCGACCCCATGGACTGCAGCCTACCAGGCTCCTCCATCCATGGGATTTTCCAGACAAGAGTACTGGAGTGGGTTGCCATTGTGACTAGTGATAGTTGAAGACCAGCTACCTGGTATCTATGTCTAACTAAACTGAGTAAACTGAGTATTCTATTGCTGGACTAGTTTTCAATTATAATGGGACATAATGGAAATATATGGTGTGACAAGGTAGCCAAAGAAATCTGCTTCATCCATCCACTCATAAAAACGTCCAATAACCATGAAGACAAAGCTATCCAAAGCTCAAAGAGAGTATCCAATAATTCCATCTTTTAGGGAGGGAGGCAAGCTAAGGTAGCTAAAGCAACTTCTTAAACTGGTCTAGAACAAGGTCTTCACTAACAGTATCTTATATCAGAGACAGAAGCTGCGCTGACCAGATAAACAGGATCCCATCTCTCAACTCTTTTCAGAGTCATGTAGAACCAGAATCCTTCTGGTTTAAGCAGTCCCACTTCATAAATTCATTACAAGGCCATAGGAAAAAAAAATGTTAGATCTACAAAGATAAACGGACAGATATATCAACTTGTGGGATGTTCCCACACATTACTATCAGTCTAGGATAGAGCAATTATTTTAAAATAAATAAGCATTAAAGGACGTAAATGGCATATAATGATGAGTTAAAAACTATATACATTCATAGGCTATCTAAAACCATCCTTTTTAAGCAGGAACTCTATTCAAAAGAATAACAGATTGAGAAATATTGAATACACCCTGTACACAATAAATGATACAGAATATAGGCTCTGAGGATGATAAACAAAGTAAGATTAATATTAAAAATTTATCAACATTGTAAAAACTAGCTATTAAAGAGCAATCTCCTCCCTCACTTCCCCAGACCAGTGGAATAAAACAAAAGCAAATAAATAACTATAAACATTTTTTGGAGATAATAAAACTGAGACTTACCTCATTTTGTGAGATTCCACCAGATGTAAGTTGAGGAACAAATTCAAAACATAACATTTCACATTTAAAATGTAAAACACGTAATAGACCTGATTTAACTGCTAGCCATAATTTGCCTACCCCTGTTCTAAGAGGGTGTTGAGGCATATGAAAATTTTAATAGGTGATAACATCCAATGAGCAAAAATTAAAAACATGCAGGAGATGAGACAGCTGAACTCTTCTGTCAACATCACCTTTTACATCACCTTTGTCATCCAATCTTGAACACATATAAAGATAATGTATTACCCTCTTGCCAGACAAACCCAGCACAATTTCCCACTGGGCCTGTATAAGCCCTCAGAATCCTTCTCAACCCACTTCTCAATGCAGCCACAAACAACTAGAATCGACAGAAGACATAAGACCTATTTGCCATCTCTGATCTTCTATACCCTTAGAGTACATCACCCAGAATTTGATCCAGCACTTTGGAGTCACAGAATAGAGAAGAGCCATAAGCTTCCTTAACCTCAACTGTTGCAGCTTATGGTCACAAACATTTTTCAGCCTCATCACGCCACTAACATACATTCAGCTAACAAGCAGCTAAAACCTTGAAGTTGAATACCTCTGCATACCTGAATACCTCAACCTCTGCATACCAGTTGCTATTAAGCCATACCTTGGTATGGCTTAATGTTAAGCCGTATCTGTTAGATTGTAATGTATATCTACACTTACCTGTTAGATTGTAGTGTATATCTCCCAACTTCAACTCATTTAATAATTAATTAGCATGCCTTTGGATCTTTATGCTAATTCAATAGGACTAAAGTAATGGTCTCAAATGGCATTGTTTAGAATAAAATTTAAAGATATCTTCTCGAGAACCACAGCAACCGTGTTTTAAACCCCTCTCTGCATCAAGAATTGAAAATTTGGGGCTAAGATTTATATTCACACTGTACACAGTATCTACACAGAAATACATTTTTTGAGTGTGGAGTTTTTTTTCAAAACTATATCATCGTTTTACTAAATTAAGAAAATAAAGGTAACTTTAAGATTGTTCTAGTACCTTAGAGCCTTAAGGACTGACTCCAACCAGAAGAAGCTTTAGGCAAGTAGTGTAGTCCAGGAATTTCTCATTTTCCAAGTAAATCTCTCAGTCAAGAATTAGAGTACCTGTCATCAGGAAAGATAAGAAGAATGTACAGACAATTGAATTTCATACTGCTAAACAAAAAAAAATGTGAGTTACTGATATAATCCAGACATATAAGACATTAAACACTATCAGAGAGCTCTGAAAAGCCATAGGCATTACACAAACATAAAGAAGCATAAATTTGTATGTATTTGATTGCCTTAAGGTGGACAGCATTATTCCGTCTATGCATTTCTAGAAAAGAGATAGGAGAGTAGCATTCTATAGTCTTAATTTATAATCCTCTGATTGTATTTACTTCATTTTGTTTATTTTTCCAAGATACAATTATTTTCCTTTTATGTCTAATTTTCTTCATGAAAAATGTAGTAACTTATTCGGTAGATTCTAATTTCTTGGAATAACAGAATACTTTCAACACAGAAGTCTTACTGGATAGATTCTTTTACAAAGATCAGCAAACTTTTGCTGTAACTTTGGCTTGGTGGCCAAGAAGAAATGCCCTCAACTCTTTTAAGAACTATCCTCCCTGAAATACTCACTGTCTTTTTTACATTCTAGATTTCAATATGTTAAACCATACTTGGCTCACACACCATACAAAAACAGGTGGTGGGCCAGACTTGGCCTTTGTTTGGTAACGCCTGCTACAGAGTACTGACCACTGAATAAAAATCAGGTCACAGTTGTCTGGTCATCCATCAAAACCTGAAACTTAGTCATTTCCATTTGTATGAGAAAATAGCTCAGTTGTTAAAGAATCCACCTTCAATGCAGGACCGAGTTTGATTCCTGGGTGGGGAAGATCTGCTGGAGAAGGGATAGGCTACCCACTCCAGTATTCTTGGGCTTCCCTTGTGGCTCAGCTGGTAAGGAATCTGCCTACAATGTGGGAGGCCTGAGTTTGATCCCTGGGTTGGGAAGGTCCCCTGGAGAAGGGAAAGGCTACCCACTCCAGTTTTCTGGCCTGGAGAATTCCATGCCCTGTATAGTCCATGGGGTCACAAAGAATCGGACACAATTGAATGGCTTTCACTTTAATGACTAGATGACACCGTTCAAAAATCACCTCCATTTTGACCAAAGAAATTTCATGTGTTAAGTTTCTAATTCTTCCTATTAGAAAACTATGCCCACTTGAGACTTGCTCACCACCAACTTGTGATTGGGTGGTGTTCCTTGCTTTGCAGTCTCCAAGGCTTAGACTCTGGCCCTTCCCGTGAGCTGCCAAACTTTGTCTTAGGTTCCTGTCATGGGTTAAATTATGTCCCCACCCACCCCCCAAAAAAAAGATATGTAGGGAAATCCTAACTTCTGGCATCTGTGAAAATGTGACTGTATTTGTAAAATAGTGTCTTTGCAGATGTAATCAGGTTAAGATAATATCATGGGTTATAATCCAATATGATAGGCATTCTTCGAACAAGTGAAAAATGAAAGACATACAGAAAATCCCATGTGGCAATAGACATAGAGACTGGAGTGAGGCAGCTATAAGCCAGGAAGTGCCAAGGATTGATGGCTATCACCAGAGCTGGGAAGAGGCAAGAAAAGATTCTACCCACAGTCTCAGAGGGAGCATGCTCTGGCTGGCACCTTGATGTTAGACTTCAGCCTCCAAAAGTATAAGAGAATAAATTTCTGTTAAGCCAGCTGAGGTCATGGTATTTCATTACAGCAACCGAATACAGTGGAGCTCCTCAGAAGGAGACCCGGAGACAAGGACTTAGTACAAATGACTTTTTAAGAAAGTGCTAACACTAGAAACCAGTAAGAAAGTAGAAAAAGCAGGACAGGGAAGGGTTTCAGAACAAAGTATGCGTGAGATCTTAGGCAAAGTTCCAACCTTAGCCCCATCTTATAAGGAACTTATCCCCTCTGAAAGCACAGGAGCTAATTTCATGCTTCCTGTCAGGAAAGCCAGGCAGTCATTGGCTGTCCCACCAGAATCAACCCACCCCCTGGCACTTCAGGCTCTGTGGGCTGGCAAAGCAGCAGTAGTTGACATTGGACAAGTACCTGAAGAAGTTGCAGGCACTAACCTAGGACCACAATTTCTAGTGAATCTGGGATGACTTAGACTGCAAGGAGATCCAACCAGTCCATCCTAAAGGAAATCAGTCCTGAATATTCATTGGAAGGACTGATGCTGAAGCTGAAACTCTAATACTTTGGCCACTTGTTGTGAAGAACTGACTCATTTGAAATGACCCTGACGCTGGGAAAGACTGAAGGCAGGAAAGAAGGGGATGACAGAGGATGAGATGGCTGGATGACATCACCAAAGAAATGGACATGCATTTGAGTAGACTCCGGGAGTTTGTGATGGACAGGGAGGCCTGGTGTGCATCAGTCCATGGGGTCGCAAAGAGTCGGACTCAACTGAGCAACTGAACTGAACTGGGTATGAAACACACAGACATAGTAAAAGGAATTTAGGAGCGTTTGGGAAAAGCACAGGTTGCATTTATAATACCCATTAGTAAAACATTTATTGTCTGCTCAAATTTCATAAAGTGGAGTCTGAAGATTTCAACTAACAACAGTAACGGATATGCCACCCAAGAGAGGAAAACCATCTATCTTTTTTAAAACTACAATGATAGGTCAAAGTCATTCACCTTTACAAACATAAATGGCTTCCAAACTGTATAGTATACGAAACTCTACTTAATGTACTATGATGACCTAAAGGAAGTTTAAAAGGGAGAGCATATATTTATGGTTCGTTCATTTTGCTTTACATTAGAGTATAACAACTACACCCCAATACAATTTTTTTAAAACTTAGTAAAAATTCTTTAAACAAACAAACATAAATGGGTTCCTAAAATGTTGTGGGAAATTCCAAACTGTAAAAAGCAAATCATGTTTTAAATGCATTAAGGAAAACTCAATACTCATAGAAAAACTTGTGGAAGCCTGAGTAAACTAAGGTCTATTCCTCAGTTTATGGTCTATGTTTATTAAAGCATATCAGTTTTGCTACTATATACATCTATAATCTTACTATTATGAACAAATATGTTACAAATGCCTCGCAGTTTTAGAACACTACTCTTGAGATTATGCTTCCTGCTTTTATGAGTTCATATGCTAATATCCGTAGTATCTTTGGTCAAGTCACTTAACATTTCTGAGCCTCAGTTTTCCTTCCTGTGAAATGTAGTGTTAATACAAACTGCAAAGGAGATCATTATATAACTTATGTAAATTATTTTGGTGAATATAAGAGTATATATATACACATCAAAATAGGATATAAATAGGAAGTCTCACAGGGATTACAAGTGAAAAAAATATCAAGTCCATGTGATCTGTGGCATCATAGTACCAGGTAGATTCTTCTCAAAGATGCAGATACACTGGACAATTGTCAATGGATTCTAGAAAACCTTTGAACCACACATATTATTCTGCTGATTCTAATTTTAAATACATGAAGCAAAATACTAGTTACAATTTATCTTCCCACACAGCTTGCCTACAAGGCAATAAAGTATTAATTCGAGAACAGGAATGTCTGAGACCTTGACAATTTCTAAGTGTGCTTTGAAAAGATGGTAATCTAGTGAATAAGTCTGTATGTTATCAGTTTGGTTACGGTAAGTCTGGATTTAAGTACTCCCAATACTCTTAGGACATAAAGTTAAGTTTGTGAGCCTTCAAAGTGATAACCAGACCCTGAAACTTTTTCAATTCACCAAAATACCCTAAGTCTTGGCTGGCAAATAGCTGGCATCTTCTTCCTTGAAATTCTATTCTCTGTATTGACTATGCCAAAACCCTTGACTGTGTGGATCACAACAAACTGAGGAAAATTCCATAAGAAATCGGAATACCAGACCACCTGAACTGCCTCCTGAGAAATCTGTATGCAGGTCAGGAAGCAACAGTTAGAACTGGACGTGGAACAGACTGGTTCCAAATAGGAAAAGGAGTACGTCAAGGCTGTATATTGTCATCCTGCCTATTTAACCTATATGCAGAGTATATCATGAGAAACACTGGGCTGGAAGAAGCACAAGCTGGAATCAAGATTGCTAGGAGAAATATCAATCACCTCAGATATGCAAATGACACTACCCTTATGGCAGACAGTGAAGAACTAAAGAACCTCTTGATGAAAGTGAAAGAGGAGAGTGAAAAAACTGGCTTAAAACTTAGCATTCAAAAAAAAAAAACCTTAGCATTCTGAAAACGAAGATCATGGCATCCAGTCCCATCACTTCATGGCAGATAGACGGGGAAACAGTAGAAACAGTGGCAGACTATTTTTTTGGGCTCCAAAATCACTGCAGATGGTGACTGCAGCCATGAAATTAAAAGATGCTTACTCCTTGGAAGAAAAGTTATGACCAACCTAGACAGCTTATTCAAAAGCAGAGATACTACTTTGCCAACAAAAGCCCATCTAGTCAAGGCTATGGTTTTTCCAATAGTCATGTATGGATGTGAGAGTTGGACCATAAAGAAAGCTAAGAGCTGAAGAATTGATGCTTTTGAATTGTGGTGTTGGAGAAGACTCTTGAGAGTCCCTTGAACAGCAAGGAGATCCAACCACTCCATCCTAAAGGAAATCAGTCCTGAGTATTCATTGAAAGGACTGATGCTGAAGCTGAAACTCCAATACTTTGGCCACCTAATGCAAAGAATGGACTCATGGGAAAAGACTCTGATGCTGGGAAAGATTGTAGGTGGGAGGAGAAGGGGACAACAGAGGATTAGATGGTTGGATGGCATCACTGACACGATGGACATGAGTTTGAGCAAACTCCAGGCTTGGTGATGGATAGGAAAGCCTGGCGTGCTGCAGTCCATGGGATCACAAAGAGTTGGATATGACTAAGCGACGAACTGAACTAAACTGAAATGTATTAAATGCCATAATTTTCTTTAGGTTCTTGAGATTCCCTTTAATTAAACCTGCAGGATGCATATAGAACTCAAAAAGTAATAATAGTCTATAGAAAAATGTTCATCAGTTCTGACAACTGCTTTGAATGCAGATAGTCATTTCATGGACAGCTGATTTCCAAAACACAATCTATACAAACCTCCTGTCTTCTTTTTCTTCTTTGGATATAATCCCTTGTTCACTGATAATTGAAACGTGTTTATGGTAATTTGATTCCTGTTTGTTTTTCCGTCTATTTTTAGTGTAGAGGAATGGCAGGAATTTAAACATTCCTCTACTTTTACATCTAGGCAAACATCACTGAAACAATATCCGTTCAAGTTCAGTTAAGATTTTATGTTGATATACTGGCCTGACCCTTCTGGAATCAGAGAGAAGATTATACATTCTCTTTTTCTTTCTTCCTCTCTTTCCTTTTTCTCCCTTCTTTCCTTATGTTATATCTGGATCACATTTCTTCTTTATCGTTTCTATTTTCATTCTCTTTCTAGGTTCTTCAAACTCTACTCCTCTACAGGCACATCTTTCCTTATTTATGCATATACAGGCTTCTTGTTTGTTAGAAAGGAAAGAAAATAAAGCAAAAAAGGAAGGTGGGAAAAGTGAAAGGGAAAAAAGAACGGAAGCAAATAAGGAAAACAATTAGATACATTTATGGTTTAGTCAAGCATGAATACATTACTACTTTTTTTTTTTTTAATTAAATGCCTGCTCCATGTAAGGCTTTGGGCTAGGTAGGGGTCTTCCCTGGTGGCTCAGAGGGTAAAGCGTCTGCCCGCAATGTGGGAGACCTAGGTTCGATCCCTGGGTTGGGAAGATCTCCTAGAGAAGGGCATGGCAACCCCCTCCGGTACTCTTGCCTGGAAAATCCCATGGACGGAGAAGCCTGGTAGGTTACAGTCCATAGGGTCACAAGGCGTCGGACACAACTGAGCAACTTCACTTTCACTTTATGGTTTAGTCAAGCATGAATACATTACTACTTTTTTTTTTTTTTTTAATTAAGTGCCTGCTCCATGTAAGGGTTTGGGCTAGGTGGTGGGAAAGTAAAGTTAGACATGAAAATCATCACCTAATAGAGCAGACATCAAACAGCTGTAAATAAACTAACACAAAGCAAAGGGTGGACAAGTCCCCTACGAGAGGCCGAGCTAAGTGGCCGTGACAGTGGACCTGAAGGGAAGATGACATTCAGTTAGGCAGAGGATGGAGGGTGCAGCCAGTCTCATGGAAAGATGGGACTTGAGATTGGCCTTTGAGATAAAGATTTGCTTTCCCTTCTAATTTCTCCCATCCATTTCACTAAAAACTTCCTCAAGCAAGCTCTGTAGGTCCCTTTCCTCATCACTCCTTCACTTCCTGGTTAATCTTCCTTCTCCTTTTAGTCCATCTTCAAAATTGACCTTTCAAAGAATACCTGTCACACTTTTACAGTCAAAATCCATACCTTGAAGACAGATTAAAAAAATTATAAACACCTTTTTAAAGGAAAAAAAAATCTGCTCTTAACATCCCTAACATAGCAATATCCCAGGTTTCTTCTTTCTTTGACCCAGGCCAGATATGCTAATGGGAAGTGCTTTGTGATTTCATCATGATTAGTGTCAAGGATTTACCACTGTATGCAGCCCTGGGAGATCTGTTCTAAGATATGCCAAAGGGGGAAAGGAAGGGATAAACTGGGAGTCTGGGACTGACGCATACACACTACTGTTGCTCCTGCTACGTCGCTTCAGTCGTGTCTGATTCTGTGCGACCCCAGAGACAGCAGCCCACCAGGCTCCCCCATCCCTGGGATTCTCCAGGCAAGAATACTGGAGTGAGTTGCCATTTCCTTCTCCAATGCATGAAAGTGAAAAGTGAAAGTGAAGTCACGCAGTCATGTCCAACTCTTAGCAACCCCGTGGACCAGGCCCCTCCGTCCATGGAATTCTCCAGGCAAAAGTACTGGAGTGGAGTGCCATTGCTTTCTCCGCATATACACGCTATTATATTTAAAACAGATAACCAGCAAGGACCTACTATATAGCACAGGGAACACTGCTCAATATTCCGTAATAACCTAAATGGGAAAAGAATTTGAAAAATAATAGTTACATGTATACACATAATGAATTACTGCTGTGCACCTGAAAGTAACATACTGTTGTAAATCAACTACAGTCATATGTAAAATAAAATTTTTTTAAATGATTCTAGACTTAGGTATATACTCTTAACTGAAGTGTGCTTGCATCTTTGAAAATCTCTTCAATGCATCCTCACCCTTGAACAAGATTCAGCATATGAAGACACCTTTAAAAAGCATATTCTACTCCAAACTACATTAACAATTAACCCGTATTTCATTAAAGATGTTAGAGAGAGAGAGGAAATAGGATTTACATTACCCACCACCCTGGAGAACTATACTACCCACTGTGAACTATCATTCTTCTTATAAACTATCTTTCATTGGCTATCTAAGCCCCTTCTCTATAGATAAAAATAGAAGACTACATTATTGTAGAACAGAATGCAAATTATATAAAGATTCAAGTTGAGATATGGTATTATAAATAGGAGTATAAATTAGGAAGAGAAGTGTGATAGAACAGGTGGAGAGAAAAATGGGTCCTAATATTTTCATCGTATATATTAACAATAGGGTGTCGAAGGGTGATTGCTCAATATGAAATAGCAGTTTAAATACACTATTTCCAAGTATAAAATTCTTTAAAAGGGCAAAAAATGCGTCAAAATTTTGGTGTTCTTGCCTGGAGAATCCCAGGGTCGGGGGAGCGTGGTGGGCTGCGGTCTACGGGGTCACACAGAGTCGGACACGACTGAAGCGACTTAGCAGCAGCAGCAGCAGCAGGGAGAGGGTAGTATAAATGTGGTAGCATAAGCCTATCATCTTTTATGTCCAATATTTTATGCTCAAGCTTGATAAACTGAGAACTATTAATTCATATTAGTTAAGTTTTAGAAACAGTCACTACAACAAGTGTCTCCTATGGTAAAGAATCTGCCTGCAATGCAGGATATACCCAGTTTCAATTCCTGGGTTGGGAAGATCCCCTGGAGAAGGGAATGGCTACTCACTCCAATACTCTTGCCTGGAAATTTCATGGGTAGCCTAGGGGTCAACAGTCCATGGGGGTCGCAAAGAGAAGGACACGTCCAAGCAACTTTCACTCACTATGGAGTGATTCCCAGCAAAAACTACACAGGAAACCCTTACAAGTGATTTCCTAAGTGAGACTAGAGATAGAAGGATGGAGGTGGCCAACCACTACTTTAATTATAAGTCCTTTGTCCTATTTGGATTTTCCAAACTAGGTACATGGATTCATTTACTAAAATTTCACAAAGGAAAACAATATACTGGGGAAATACTTTTAACACCAATTACTTGAATGAATGGTTTGTTTGTTTGTTTTTTATAAATTTTTGGTTGAAAGGTCTTATCCTAAACTACAGAGCTTTTTATTCTTAACATAACTGAAGATATTTTCATGCTAAATCTAGATGCTAATAGAGATAAGTGAATTCAGATATAAAGGTTTAATTAAGAAATAATGAGAGAACAATCTTCAGAGGAAGACGGCTTTATTGATTTTTAAAAAAATGTGAATTAGATCATTTAAAAATATTTTGCTTCAAATGTCCAGTGCAAGGGCATCATTTGAGAATCAATGTCCTAAATATTCACAGCTGGGTACCTCTCACCTAAAAATAGAGAGCCACTATTTTATCAAAATAGACGCCCCTGTAGGTAGTGGCTGTGTGGGTCTCCTTCTGTGTTTCCTCTTTTCTTTTCTTTTCTTTCTCCATGCGGAGTTTTAATCTGTTGGGCATTTTTGCTCTCACTGCTTGTCTGTTCTTGTTCTCTTTTTATTTCTTTTTCTTATTCAATTAATCTATATTTGCCATTCGTGTATCTGAGTATGTTTTAAATTACGTTACACAATTTAGTGAACAATTTGTTATTCCTTACTCTCAATTTAAAAAGTCGATCAATGGACTATTTATTTATTTCTGTTATAAAAATAGTAAAAGAAGGCAAACAGGAAGGAAGGAAAGAAGAAGGGATGAGGAAGAGAAAAGAGATGGGAGGGAAGGAGGGAGTTTGGAGGACAAGAAGATATAAAAATAGGTATAAAGAAGAGAAAACCTTTATTTTTATGTGTTTTACTAAAGTAGTCCTTATTTTTCTTTTTGTGCTTCAGGGGCCCTGATGGAAAAGAGCTATCACAATTCCAGTTGAAGTATAGTCTAAGTATTCTGTTTTTAATACCAAGATATGGAATTCTCCTCAGTTTTACTGAGGTATAACTTGACAAGTAAAATTGTAATACATTTAAAGTGCATAGTATGATGGTCTGATTATCTATATATAGTGACAAGATTTTCTAGGATATGGAAATATTGACAAAGGTACTGAACCACATACTCAGAATCAGCAAGGACTTTAGGAATTGCCTAAAGTCTGAAATCCAAGGGCATCCAAAGACTTGCCTATTGTGTTATAGCTTTGTACTGGAAAATGGCAACCTCTGAAAACACAATATATTCAAAATGACTCAATTCAAAAGCATCTTACAATGGGTGCATTTTATTTAATATAAATCATGTCTCAATAAAGTTGGTTAGAAGTCAGTGTTTTCACCTTTTTACTCACAGGTGTATTATGTTTCTGGATTAGTCAGTATCATGTTCATTATCCCTTCATTCAACATACATACTAGGGACTGTCACAGGTACTAAGAGAAAAAGATGAGCAAAAGTAGATATGGTGCCTGCCTTCACGGAGCTTACAGGCTGTTGCCAAATAGGCATTGGTAAAAGAATGACAACAAGAAATGCACAACTCAACTGTGCTGACAGCTGTTACAAAGAGTACTGTGTGTCCCAGTACCATGTAGTAGAAGCTTCCATCCTAGTCACACAGAGAGGTCAGGGTCTCTTCCTTAGAGAAGGGAGCACTGAATTTAAATCTGAAGATATATTGAAACTGGGATAGGATGGGGTAAGGGAGTAGGGAAACATCCACATGGGAGGAACACATGCTGGTGGAAACAGGTCCTTTCAAAAGTCAGAAGGATAATGAGGTAGAAGAAACCCAGAGAATGAAGGGTGACATGGTGAAAAAACTTCTCTGAAGTCAGTTAAGGGAAAAAAAAAAAAGTTAAGCAAAGTTGTGTTGATACTACAGAACTGTAGAACTCAAAGAACCCTAAATGTCATTATTTTCATTTGGCATATTTACCTAAAGTAGCTAAATGATGGAATTCATCCATTGAATATTTCTATCAATGATGCCAAAGAAAATAACAAACCGATTTGACAAATTTTGAGTAAGTCCCTTCCAATTCATACCAAGGCACACAAGCACTCCGGCAGAGGATGAGATGGTTGGATGGCATCACCAAGTCTGAGCAAACTCTAGGAGTTGGTGTTGGACAGGGAAGCCTGGTGTGCTGCAGTCCATGGGGTCACAAACAGTCGGACATGACTGAGCAACTGAACTGACAGATTGAGATTAAAACTTACAAATGAATCCCATACAAATGTTATTTGTGAGTTGTTTTCTGATTAAAAAAACTTAGTGGGTTATATACATTTAATAGGATAACATTTTTTTGCTAACATAAAAATGTAAAATCATGTGAAAAAAACATAAAAGTAAAGTTAAAATGTTCTTCATGTTTAAGAAACAAATAAAGGAAATGTTTCTCACAGCAGTTGTTTGATTGCTTTAACTTCTTACTTGAAAAACATTCTGTCTTTGACTAAAATTGTAAGCTTTAACTGACTGCGTTATTTTTCACCTAAACGGAATACCCATAAACACTGATAACTGGAGAAGCTGTACTTTCTCATACAGCTGGTCAAGTCAATGGAGCTGAAAAAATAAAACCAGTCATACTGGTCTACAGTCATAATTAGACCAAAATTTGGGACTGAAACTTTACTTTTAAAGCAGAGGATCTTTTAAAACAGCCTGTTGAAAGGCTTCCTATTGACGTTCATCAATGTGACCTGGGAAAAGCCAAGCCTGGTGGCGGTATTACCCAGTGGTTAAGAATTTAAATTCTAGGTGTACAAAGATCTGGTTCTACATCTATCCTCCAGCTCTGTGACTTTAGATAATACACTTAGTCCCTTAATTTTCTAATCTAGATATTGAGGAAAATGATAATTCCACCACAGGTTACTTGAACGACAATAACATAAAGACATTATCCAATGTAAAGACTGACACTCCAGTCTTAACCATTATTCGTAGGTTATATTAAGTAACTTTACATAGTTACCAAAGACTGCAATGTCAGGCTCCTTGGCATTTTCTAACAAAACTGTCAATGTCAACATTCAATGAGGTTGCAATCTGTATGTCTCAGATTGAGACATCTGAGCAATTGTTTGTCATCATCAACTATCTGGGTCAAAATCCATGGAGGCAAAAACAGAAAATCCCATCTCTTCTAGTATGTCAACACTCCTTCACACACCTCTCTGAAAGTAGGGGGCTCTCCAGGCAGGGTGGGGATACTCTAGGGCACATCTGTGATAAGACTGTTTTAGGGAAACTGAGCACATAAAATAGATCAGTCTTCTGTTTTTTTCACACTAGACTGCTTTTTGAACAAGATGTTTTATTTTCATGGTAATTTAATCATTAACTGTTTCTCAGGGCCTTGAAATTCAGGATTCTCCTTTGAGTTGCTCCAATTCTCCTTTTTGTTATGACCTTGGGATTAGTTATTTAACTATTCTATACTCTAACTTCTTATGCAAAATGAGAAAAATGCCACTTTTACGGGCAGGCAGTAAATTCCTAACTAACACTTAGAGCACACTTTAGTTCCTTTCAACTGAGAAAATTAAAGTAAATGAAAATATTTCATTATTAATAATCTAATTCTCTTTGAATCTTTGATTAATACCATTTCAATATATGAGCTTTTCAAGATTGGGTCATATTCTATATAAATTTTTGAAGGTGGAAGCAATATACAAATAGATAAATTTGAGTTAAAATTAATTCTCCTGAGAAGATTTAAAATGGACATAATACTTTGTGAATTAAGCATAAAATAGCAGATCCAAAGACAGCCTCCTACAAAAACCAGTAGCAAATTGCTACTTTAAATATTTTATTTTCATTAGAGGGGAGATAACCACTTTTAACAATTTTGAATTTTTTGATGATGTAAAACATCACACACACTGTGATGATTTTTTTTTTTTTAAGTAAATTGAGGTTGGGTCCAAGAGGCCCACATCCGATACAAATGGTACACATAGAATGTCATTTTGGATTGGTTAAGTTTCCCGCCCTGTCAGCCCCCACCAAATCACTAACTAGAGAGTACTCTGAGGCATTTCTCACCACTACATTCTTCTTCATGATATTCTGTTAAAAATATGATGATTTAACATGGATGGACATTTTCAGGAAATCTTACAGAGTACTGACATTTCAGTTGGTGCTCATTTTGTTAGTTTCAACTTTCTTAACATCCTTTTATGAAATGTATAAACCTACTAACATAAAAGGCATATTCCAAAGGAAGGGTTTGAAAGTGTTAAAGGAAAGTGTCAGATATGTTATAAAGTCCTACCACTGAACTCTGCATTACCCTTTCCCTTTCATATTTAACATGCACGCAGCTGCTCATGCCATGTAATCAACTGATTGTTACACAAGCATTTTCTAAAGCTATGACAATCTCAGATTTATGAGGTCAAGAAGTGCAGACTTAATCCATTCAATAGCTGCAATTTATCGTCTGATTATAATTGTATACACAAACACAGTAATGATTTAGATGACATAGTGTAAAGATGAAATCCGTTTATTTTAAAAGGGTTTCTAACCTTTAAAATATGTTGCCATGAACACCTTTCGATGTCCGCTTTTAACAACACAATTATTATTGTTTTATTGATCAGGGTTTTATTACGGATTTGACACTTATATTTCATGCTAATCGAAAAAGGTGTAATTTTTCTGCACAATTTTAACAAGAATATGACTGTAATTAATTATATCACTATTATGTTTTCAGTGTCTAGAAAGAAGTGCTTAATTTATCACACATGTCTCCTACAGCATATGGAAACCTCTTTTAAAAAGACAGGGTGCGTGCTCCTTCCAGAGATGATAGGATGTGACATAGGAGCTATATTTATAGATTTCTGCTGCCATGCTGACCTGGTTTTATAGTGACAGTTCTTCTGGAATGGGATTGTACATTAGCAACTCAGATAGCCTGGGTGGCACCAAATCTTACCATCGTTTGGTCTTATAATACTAATTAGCGGTCATTCCCTAATGCCTTCATAGATCAAGAAAACAATCTGCAGACAAGGCCAAAATGGTGCTGAATAACAGCAGTCGTATACACTTCAGATATTTTTTTCCTAGTTTGCAAGTTGTAACAAATGGTAAAATGCCGTTGCCAACTTGCTTGGCTATATATGGCAGTTTTGTTCATTTAATATTTACTGTTATACATGAGTAGTTGTAAGCTCTACCTATAACACACACACAAGTATGTACGTAATATTTATATTGATCTTTATTGTTAATGATCTCATCATTCTCCTAAAATACCACGGCTCTGTTATACAAGAGAATTAGAACACTTATACACATAGCAGTACAATTTATGTTTCAAATGAAGTTTTTAAAATAATTGGTATCCCGTGCTAATAAAGCCAAGCTTTTTCTTGCTCAATTTTTATATGTTGCTCAATAACAACCTTATTAAATCACATAAATTTACATTTCATTTTCCATATTACCTACATATATGAATTACATTTCATTATATACTGCTGTCCTGTATCTGTACCATTACACAGTTTCTATTATATGAATCTATAAATTCTAATTAATACATATAATTTGATACATTTAATAATGAAATAGATGATTTTGCATTTTTAAAAAATACTCAAAATCATTATATGTATCATAAGGTTTGATCTATCTCTATATCTTTTCTCTAAATTTTCAGTATGATGCTGATTAAATATTTTAGCCTATTAGAAAATATTTGATTTAAGAACCTAAATGGGAAGGCATTAAATATTAAAATAATTTATAAATATGAAATTCTCTACCTAACATTATGTAGAATGAATGAAAAAGCATATAATATATTATAAGATGGCAAATGAAGCAAAATCAATAGTTGAATTGGTAGCATGTTCTAACTGTAATTAAACAGTTATGCTCACTTGCTTTTCTGCCACACTTCTTTAAATAGCACAATCCCAGTGGAAAAACACAGACTAACAGTTTTTCTTCTGTCTTTGAAAGAACTGAATCAATATTACTATAGTCAATATATTATTACCTTTAACAGAATGGTGACAGAAAAACATCACAAATAAAAATAAGTATTTCCTAGTAATTCAAAATTTAAAAGACAACTTATGTATGTTCCTGCCACACGTCACCTTAATTTAATACATTTTTAACTTTCGCTTTTATGCAAGTGGTCCTTATCTGACCATTTTCATCACAAAATAAATGTAGCTTTAGTGTTAGGGCTGACTTTACTTGAAGCTCTGTTTTCCATTTCATCATTATCCTTCTAGTTTTAAACCTGCTGTGTTGTTGTTGCTGCTGCTGCTGCTGCTGCTGCTGAGTTGCTTCAGTTGTGTCCAACTCTGTGCGACCCCATAGACGGCAGCCCGCCAGGCTCCCCCATCCCTGGGATTCTCCAGGCAAGAACCCTGGAGTGGGTTGCCATTTCCTTCTCCAATGCGTGAAACTGAACTTTAAAATCATTAAAAATACACCGCTGCAGTGGTAGAAGGATTTGTGAAAAGTTGTTGAACGGTCTCATTCATTCAATATTTACTGGGCACCCACTATATTCTTGGCATTGTTCTAAGCCAAGGCAACACATCATTGAAGAAAACACATCTAGATCTCTACGGTTTTAAAGCTTTAGAACGGGAAAGATGTACAATTAACTACAGTTAACTACAAAGTAGGTTAGAAAGTGAGAGTGATGTGGGCAAAGAAAAAGGAATGAGGTGAGGGGAGTGGGGGTAATGAAACTGTTAATAGTGTAGTCTGGATAGGTATTATTAATAAGGTGTCATCTGCAAGAAGAGTCTAAGGAGGGGCGGGAGGGACCCATTCAGTATCTGCAGGACGGTGGTCCAAGCCGAGCGCACAGAAAAGCCAGGAGTTGTTCTGATAGGGAAGGGTCAGCAAGCGTTGGGGCTGAAGCACAGGTGAGAGGTAGAGGTGAGAGAGAGATAAGTCGGACATGTGGAGCCAGGTCAGAGAGGTAAAAAGGACACAGAGCATGTAAGGAAAGGGCATTGGCTTCCTACTCTGAACAAGATGGCAGGCTATGGCTGGGTGTCCTTCAGTAAGAAGCCCAAGGTCATCTATCTCACATTTTAAGAGGATCATTTAAAGAAGGGGTTGTCTTGAGAGCTGGCTGTCAGGAGATATGCATGAAGTGGGGAGAGGATGGCAGGAATCCAGTGAAGAGAGGGGTAAGATTCAAACCCAGGTATAAGCAGTAACAATGTGATGGAAACACAGGGTAGGCTTAATTTAACATCACTCCTAATTGTTTAAACCTACCCAAATGCCTTTGGTAGGTAAGTGAAGTCTCTCAGTCATGCCCGACTCTTCGTGACCCCATGGACTGCAGCCTACCAGGCTCCGCAGTCCATGGGATTCTCCAGGCAAGAATACTGGAGTGGGTTGCCATTTCCTTCTCCAGGGGATCTTCCCGACCCAGGGATTGAAACCAGGTCTCCCACATTGCAGGCAGACATAGGTGAAACTCAGAACTACTTAGGGTCACACTTTCATTTTCAGATTAATATCAAATGCAAGAGACAGCACTTTCTTAAAAAGCAAAGTATATACAAGATTCCTATAGGTTCCTTTTTACCCTCCTAGCCAAAATAATTGTTTTCATATCATTCATAAATTGTTTTATAATTTATAAGTGATATAATCACAATATAATTACTGATTAAATACATTCTTATCTCAGAACTTCCATGTTAACTGATTATTTCAACAGACCTATGGGCTACTAATTACCTTCATAGCTATTCATTCTTTATTAAATATTTTGATAGCATCCAGACATTGTGTTTGGCAGTTAGGTATAAAACAAGAACTTTCATCCTAGTTCACCTAAGATGATCTCTGAGACCCATTATTTGTAGCAAGAATTCTTCTAATTACATACAAAGCATTTCTTAGGATTCACACCTTAAAACAGGTTGCAACAGCAAATGAATACAGTTCCTGCCTTGGCCGGCAATACAGGAAGGACGCACATATCTCACCATCCATACAAAGTAGAGGGTTAAATGCCAAAATCAAGCCATGAGCATAATGCAGAAACAGCACAATGGCAGGTTTTAAAGAATGAGGAGGACTCAAGAAGCAAAGGTGAGACAGAGATAACTTTCTCTTTCCTTCTCCCATGAGACAGAATGGTGAGAGATACTTGCTCAACCATACACACCTAGGTGACCTGGGAGTTGGTAATAACCTTTTAGATATGATACCAAAAGCAGGAGCCATGAAACAACAAAAAAGTTGGACTTCATTAAAATTAAAAACATCTCTGCAAAAGACACAGGTAAGAGAATAAAGAAACAAGCCACAGACATGAAAAAAAAAAAAACTTTGCTAAACATACATTTGATACAGGACTGGTATCAAAAATGTACTAAATAAAAAACCTCTTAAAATTCAACAATATGAAAAAAGCAACCCTATTAAAAATGGGCAAAAGATCTGAACAGACAGCTCAACAGAGATGCAAATATAGATGGCAAACAAGCAAATGAAAATATGCTCCCCATCATATGTCATCAGAGATGTGCGAGTTAAAATAACAAGATGCTGCAGCACACCTATTAAAATAGCTGAAATCCAAAACACTGACAACACCAAATGTTGGCAAGGATGTGGAACAAGAGGAATTCTCTTGCTGGTGGGAAAGCAAAAGAGAATAACCACTTTGACGACAGCTCAGCAGTTTCTTATGAAACTAAGCATGCTCTTACCATATGTTTCAGCAATTTTACTCGTTTGTATTTACCCAAAGAAGCTGCAAACCTATGTCCACACACAAACTCACACACAGATCTTTACACCAGCTTTACTCACAACTGGAAGCAATCAAAATGTCCTTCAACAGATGCATGAAAAAACTGGCACATATATACAATAGAATAATATGTAGTGGTAAAAAGAAATGAGCTATCAAGTCACCAAAAGACAGAGTAACCTTAAATGCATATTGCTAAGTCAAAGAAGCCGATCTGAAAAAGGCTACATACTGCATAATTCCAAGTTTATGACCTTCTGAGCAAGGCAAAACTATGGAGACAGTAAAAAGATCAGTGGTTGACAGAGATCTGAGTGAGGGAAAAATAAATGTGATATTCTCTCCTCAGCATCAGATCCATTTTTTGTGGTTTCAGTTACATGCAATCAATGGTGGTATGAATATGGAAAATTCCCGAAATGAAGAACTATTAAGTTTTAAATTGCTCACTGTTCTGAGTAGTGTGATAAACTCTTGAGCTATGCACTCCATCCTGCCCAGAATCTCCAACCATATACATCACCTACTCCTGACATCCAACACTGACAAAATCATGGCTGGAAGATCCAGGATCACCCAAAGGAGCTGACACTATAATGATGTATTTTAGAAGGTCAATAACAGACTAATGTTATGTCATAACGCTTTTATCATTCACTTCTCCTCATCTCATCATGTGGGCATTTTATCATCTCATATCATCACAAGAAGAAAGGTGAGCACAATATAATATGGTATTTTGAGAGAGACCATGGTCACATGACTTTTAGTACAGGGTATTGTTATAAACAGTCTATCTTATTATTCATTATTGTCATTAATCTCTTACTGTGTCTAATTTATAAATTAAACTTTATCATAGGTATTTAAGTACAGTGAAAATGATGACACTTACAGGACTTGGTTCTCCCACAGTTTACAGCATTCACTAGGGTTCTTGGAACAGATCCCCATGAATAAGGAGTACTACTCTAGATAAAAAGCACAAAGAATTTTTAAGGAAGTGAAGCAGATATGCAGATGACACCACCCTTATGGCAGAAAGTGAAGAAGAACTAAAGAGCCTCTTGATGAAAATGAAAGAGGAGAGAGAAAAAGTTGGCTTAAAGCTCAACATTCAGAAAACGAAGATCATGGCATCCAGTCCCATTACTTCATGGCAGATAGATGGGGAAACAGTGCAAACAGTGGCTGACTTTATTTTTCTGAGCTCCAAAATCACTGCAGATGGTGACTGCAGCCATGAAATTAAAAGACGCTTACTCCTTGGAAGGAATGTTATGACCAACCTAGACAGCTTATTAAAAAGCAGACACATTACTTTGCCAACAAAGGTCCGTTTAGTCGAGGCTATGGTTTTTCCAGTGGTCATGTATGGATGTGAGAGTTGGACTATAAAGAAAGCTGAGCATCAAAAAATAGATGCTTTTGAACTGTGGTGTTTGAGGAGACTCTTGAGAGTCCCTTGGACTGCAAGGAGATCCAACCAGTCCATCCTAAAGGAGATCAGTCCTGGGTTTTCATTGGAAGGGCTGATGTTGAAGCTGAAACTCCAATACTTTGGCCACCTGCTGCAGAGAACTGACTCATTTGAAAAGACCCTGATGCTGGGAAAGATTGAGGGCAGGAGGAAAAGGGGACGACAGAGGATGAGATGTTTGGATGACATTATCGACTCGATGGACATGGGTTTGGGTGGACTCCAGGAGTTGGTGATGGACAGGGAGGCCTGGCGTGCTGCGATGCATGGGGTCGCAAAGAGTCGGACATGACTTAGCAACTGAACTGAACTGAAAGCACTCTATTCTGCAACAATCGACAGAGGTAATTATTCTTTTGTCAAAATCCAAAGAGTATACAACACAAAGCATAAATAAACTCTAATGTAAACTACTACACTTTTATAATAATCTATCAATACTGGCTCAGCACTTTTAACAATTGTACCACACTCATCCAAGATATTAATAAAAGAGAAAACTATTTGAAAGGCTGAGGGGTTATATGGGAACTCTTTGTACCTTCTACTCAATTTTTCTGTAAATCTGAAACTGCTCTAAAAAAATAAAGGCTATTAATAAAAAAAGAAAGCTTAAGAAAAATGAGTAAGCAAGCTACACATTAGAATTTATATATATACATCACACATATTCCTTTGTTAAAGATTTGGCAATACCTATAAATGTATATATATATTCAGAAGATATTATATATGTGCATATATACCTCGATATATTTTCTTTTATGAGTTATCTGTTAAGATTTTTATTTGTTCATTAGGCTATTCCTCATTTATTGCTGATGTTTCTGAGTTCTCTCTACATCCAGGTACAATTCTTTGTCAAATAAACATATTGTGAATATATATATACGTATATATATATGCATGTATGTATGAATTCATATATGTACATATGTGTAAATATATTAAAAATTCTTTGTGAATTCATTTATAATATGGCAAATATATATATTCACAGTACATACTTTTGACAAAGAAATTGTATCCAGATATATAAAGGACCCTTAATGACCACTAGTAAAAAAAATCTTAAAAACAATGAGCAAAAAACTTTAACAGATACTTCATTAAAATATATATACGCATATATATATAAAGGGACAATGGGCATATGAAAAACTCTACGATGAGTTAACACTTCGCATCCACCAGAAAGACTAAAATAGACAGGACTGACAAAACCAATTGTTAACAATGTGAAATGAATGGAACCTTCAAACACTGATGGTAGGGATGTAAAAAGATAAAACCTCACTGGCACACTATTTGGCTGCTGCTTATAAATATCCTACCCTATGACCATTATGGCCAAGTAGTTCTCTCGGTATCTATACAAAAGAAGTAAAAACTTATCATGTTCACAAAGATTTACATCCGAATCTTCCAAGCAGCATTATTCATAAGAGTGGAAAAGTGGAATACATTGTGGTATATCTATACAATATATAAGCACTCAGAAATAAAGGATGAATGAACTACTTGTATATGCAAAAATATGCAAAAATATAAAAAACATTCTGTTAAGCAAAAGAAGCCAGAACCTAAAGAACACATACTGTGTGATCCATTTATGTGAAATCTAAAAACAAGTAAGACTTATCCACTGTGACAGAAATCAGATAAATAGTTGCAGGGAAATTGCCTGGAAAGGGACATCAGGTAGGTTTCTGGAAAATATTATTTGTCTTGTTTAAGGTGATCACTGTTTGGGTATATACAATTGACAGAACTCACAGAACTGAACATTCAAGACCTATGTACTTTACAGTATGTTAATTATAGCTAAATATAAATGTCCAGATGCCAGCACAATAAAATATACACATATGAATTAAAATGTTTCCTACTATAGAATTTGGGCAGACCCTTTTCCCAAGCTAATCATACTGGAGACAGATTGAAATATTTTATTATATTCTTATTACTCTCAGGGATTCTTACCCTTAGAGAGTTTCATTCTATACTAAATAAGCAAAACTGAATGTCCCCAAAGAGAATCATGCAGTGTTCTCAAGTGTGAGACATGAAGGTATGTTTTCCCTAATGAGGAGTCTCAGAATTTTGTTTCACTTCAGACAGACATGCTTATGAACTTTTGTAACTACTGATGCTATATTTCTGAACATCATCACCTTAACATCTGAAATTTAAAGCTCACAAAAATCAACACTTTAGTGAGTGCTTTCTTTAACTGAAGAGGAACCCTGCTTCAAAATCCAAAGCATTTTGAGCATTTCTGAGGACTACATCTATTTTTGTAAATGCTTCTTTGTTTTCATTTGAGTTCTTTCAGTGAGTTTCTACTCTTTTCAACAAATACCTCAATAGGTTGTCTAAACTATTCTCTAGGAAATCAGGAGCTCAAATAAAAGTTCAGTGATCACTCATCCATATCCAACCACTAGACAGTTGAAATGTATTAATTTCTCAAGAGAAAAAAATGGAATGAGAGCCCAGGTATCAAATTAAATGAAGTACCCTCTTTGCTCAAATCCTGGTGGAATTATCTCAAAACTAAAATGAAAAGATAAAAAAGGTTGAGTAGAAATTATAACTATGCCATGATAAGGCACAAATGCAAAACCATATCCGAAATGTTTAAGACCATATTCATGATGAATCTGATTAAGTGAAGGGTATTTTAAAACCTGACTTTATCTGAGTTTGTGCCTAGTGACAGCCATTGGTGGTGCTATGAACAATAAAAATAATGGCCTTTAATGATTTCAAGGTGAGAAGGTTACAGTTTAGGACTTGGGTTGTTAACTCTGATTTCGTCCACTCAAGGATTCCAATTATGATTTTTTGCACACTCTTTGCCTGGCTAAGGCAAACACTAATGGCTAAGAACCATTCAGGTCTCAAACTCATCATTTCTTTTTTTAAGAAATCATTCCTAAATGCTCACCACTCTCGGTCTTTCTTCTAGGTTATTCTCAAATCACTCCACTTTCAGATGGACAGCAAATCACATGCTATCATAACAACTTAGAATTTGCAATCAAACATATTTTGATTTTTATGTAACTAGCACTGTGATGATTCATTTAGTGTTTCTCCATCACTTACTGTCTTCAAAGTTCCAGCAGGACAGGGACAATGCTTACAGTGTTCATCTATGTAGGTCCAGTCTCTTTGGTGAATGGATGAATCATCACAATGAGATAGGAAGATGACATATAAGAGCCTTTTCAAGACCCTACACTAGTGACCTATTCAGATATTCAAGTAAGAAGAGAGAAATTCATTTGTAGACTATAACATCCTCAGTAATGATATCCATTAGATTTCAAGTTCAATTTTTTGCACACAGTGATCCAGTTGTTCCAGTACTATTTATTAAGAACACTTTCTACTTCATTGCCTTTGTATCTTTGTCAAAAGTCAGTGGTTTATCTACATGTGGGTTTATTTCTGAACCTAATTCTTTCCAATGATTCATTTATCTGCCTTGAAGCCAATTCTATACCATTTTGATCACTGATTCCTGATCAGGTAGTTTCAGGCCTCCAACTTTTTATTCTTTAAAATTTTTTTGAACACTCTAGGCCCTTCGTATTTCCATGTGAAAGTTAGAATCAGGTTGTCAATCTGTACACAGGCCTGCTGACATTTTGAGTAGATTATGTACAATATATAGATGAATTCAGGAAGAAGTAACCTTGGTAATATTGAGCCTTCAGAACATAAGCAAAATATATAACTCCATTCTTTTAGATTTTCATTAACTACTCTCAGCAATATTTTATAGCAATTTAAGGCCATGGTTTCTTTCGTATTTTGTCAGATGTACCCCTCAGTAATTCATATATTTTTATACTATTTTAAATGATATGTAATTTCTATTTTAAATTTTATTTCCTGATTATCAGTTGGTAGTTCATTAGAAACACAATTGATTTTAAATATTGATATTATATCCTTCAATCTTAAAAGTATTCTACATTGATTGATGAAAATATCCTTGAAGTTATCAATGATAGCAAGACATTCCACAAATGTAAGAACTTTACAATTAGCATGAATTATAGAGATGAGTGACACATTTAAAAAAAATTAGCATTCTGCATTGGAGTATAGCCGATTAACAATATTGTGATAGTTTCAGATGGACAGCAAAGGCACTCAGCCATACACATACATGTATCCATTCTCCCCTAAACTCCTTTTCCATCCAGGCTGCCACAAAACATTTGAGAAAAGTTCCCTGTGCTCTACAGTAGGTCCTTGTTGGTTACCCATTCTAAACACAGCAGAGTGTACATATATTGACTCATTTTTACAAGGATAGGTATTTCTAGGTTTTACTATAGTTTTATCATTAGAACATTCTGTTCAGCCCTTTTGCCTAAATGCGAAAATGTGGCAGACATACACACTGTAAACTTCAAAACTTTACAGAAACATCATCTAGGACACACTACTAGCTAATCATATTTGAACAAATGAAATGCATAGATTAATAAACAATGAATGTTTGGAAGATCAATTCTGAATACAGGAAATCTGAACTGCCACCACAGATTTTAGACTATTCTGTGCCACCTTAGTAGAAATTCAGATATTAGAATGCTCTCCTTACTCATCCCTTCAGTCTGATCACCTTTTATGATTAAACATGTGTTACATGATTTGTCTTTGTGTTAAAATATATGGAGATTGAGGAGTCAGTGGAATAACTGTAAGAGTTTATACTGCTCCCCAACTATGAGTTATGAAATTATCGTACCTAACTTCTAAGCAAAAGTTGCAGCTTTGTTCCATAATTGCCTTGGGCAATATGAATATAGCCTTTTTGGGAAATTTTGAATGTGAAGGTGATCCAGTTGAAGGATCAGTTGCTCAACTAATCGTTTAAGCATTCTTCTGGGTGATCCATCTAGTGAGGCAGATTAAATTTTCTTCTTCATAGTTCCACACTCATCCTTCCTGCATTTAAGTTCTCAAAGATGCCACAAGTCCAAAACAGACTTGTGTTCTTCAGGGCATACAAATAACCCCCTATCTTATAAAAACTTTAGTCATGAGAGTGGCATGGAGGTGATTATGGTATTAAAAAAAAAAAAACTATTGGGGGGAGAGGAATTTAGACCATATCTTTTGTCACACTTATTAGAGGAAGAAAGAGAAGGAGCAGAGGAGAAGGAAGGGGAGAAGGGAGGTGAGGAAAACAAAATCCTTGCCTTTCCATGTTAAATGTTTATCAACTTCAGAATCCTCAACCCAGGATAATGAAACATGAGGATTATGAAATATTTCACAGGGGAGACTTCCTTGATCAAGGTAGGTCATCTCCTCAAAATGCTTTAGTATTTGTAGCTCCTTTTTGAATCTCTGCTTCTGTTATTACAGTGGTCATATGAAATATACTGTTGCTTCTCACAGAAGATCTGCTCTGTTGAGTTTTAGGAATTTGGGGAAAGGAACCTCATCCAAGCTGTCACATTTGGTCTCTTCATTGCCAGGCAAATGGTCAGGATCAAAGGACTCTGCCTGGAGAAACAGTCTGTTGGATGACAGAGGACAACAGGCTTGCCAAGTTTCTTAATATTTGTCATGTTTTTCCATGTTCAGTAAAAGGACCCAATGCTACTGAATTACTGAGTGATTCATCAAGGTTTAAGGAAACAGTTAGTAAATAAACTATCCCAGATGCTACATTTCGAAAACGCATTTTTTCCCAATCAATACTGCTTCTGTTAAATTTTCAATGGAAACTATAAATTAAGGTCAATGTAAGTTCTTGACAATATCACTGAGTTTAAAGAGCCATGGATGCAGCTCACCCAAAAGTGGCTTCCAAAATATTACTCCCTGTTGAACTGGACTGCAAGAGAATTATGAGTATTTTCTTTTAAATAACATACAACTAAATTTTAAAGGTTAATCATCCTGAGTTCTCACACAGGGCTCAAATAAGAATTATTATTAGTTTACAGTAATTGCTAAATTAGTATTTCTAGATATTTTCACCAGTTAATACAGAAAATAGACAGTGCTGACTAGGCCATTAGTCCACTGGTTTACAGTGTACACAAGAAAAATTGGACAGTGTGACAGGGAACTTCTTGGTTCAGTTTCTTTGATTCTCCCAATAAAGAAAGGTAGTGGTAACAGCGTGAGGTTGGAGATCATTAAGTCCAACATTCTTGTTTCCAAAATGAAGAAGCTGAGAACCAAGGAAATTAAATGATGTGACCATGTTCTCATTGCTGATTCTAAACAGGGCAGTGATTAGAACACTCATCTCTTGACACATGATTTAGCACATATGGGATCAATCTCCTTCCTACAAATGTTCCTTGTTCCTCTCCTCTTCCCATTTCTCTATTTCCCCCCAATACCATCCTTTTTCTTCTCCAGTTCAGTTCAGTCATTCAGTCGTGTCTGACTCTTTGCGACCCCATGAATCACAGCACGCCAGGCCTCCTTGTCCATCACCAACTCCCAGAGTTCACTCGAGCTCATGTCCATTGAGTTGGTGATGCCATCCAGCCATCTCATCCTCTGTCGTCCCCTTCTCCTCCTGCCCTCAATCCCTCCCAGCATCAGAGTCTTTTCCAATGAGCCAACTCTTCACATGAGGTGGCCAAATTATTGGAGTTTCAGCTTTAGCAGCAGTCCTTCCAATGAACTCCAGGGCTGATCTCCTTCAGAATGGACTGGTTGGACCTCCTTGCAGTCCAAGGGACTCTCAAGAGTCTTCTCCAACACCACAGTTCAAAAGCGTCAATTCTTCAGCACTCAGTCTTCTTCACAGTCCAACTCTCACATCCATACATGACCACAGGAAAAACCATAGCCTTGACTACACGGACCTTTGTTGGCAAAGTAATGTCTCTGCTTTTCAATATGCTATTTAGGTTGGTCATAACTTTCCCTCCAAGGAGTAAGCATCTTTTAATTTCATGGCTGCAATCACCATCTGCAGTGATTTTGGAGCCCCAAAAAATAAATTCTGACACTGTTTCCACTGTTTCCCCATCTATTTCCCAGGAAGTAATAGGACGAGATGCCATGATCTTCATTTTCTGAATGTTGAGCTTTAAGCCAACTTTTTCACTCTCCTCTTTCACTTTCATCAAGAGGCTCTTTAGTTCTTCTTCACTTTCTGCCATAAGGGTGGTGTCATCTGCATAACTGAGGTTATTGATATTTCTCCCGGCAATCTTGATTCTAGCTTGTGCTTCTTCCAGCCCAGCGTTTCTCATGAAGTACTCTTCTTCACTGGTTCTCCAACGAGGGCAGTTCTGTCCAGTGGGGGGGAATGTCTGCAGATCTGGGCTGTCACAACTGTGGAGGAAGTGCTCCCAGCATCTACAGTGTAGAACTGAGGGATGCTGTTCAATATCCCATAATGTACAGAACAGCCTTCCTCCACCCAAACAGCAACAAAAAGGATCGCTCTGGGAGATCAAAATGTTGACAGTGCTGAAATTGACAAAGCCTGCTCTAGTTCCCTTCTTCAGTGATTAAAAGAGGGTATAATTTAAAATAGTATTCTTTTAGGGAAGAATTTTTTATATTCTTAATAATCTCTTACACATAACTCCAGTATATAAATTAAAGCAGTTTTTTTATTTACATAGATTTTATGAGCACAGATCTCTAATTTTTACATCTTATGAAGTCATTCAATGGAAACCCATAGTTACTCTATCAGTGACATTCAGTGTGGGGAAAAAAAATAAAACTTGGTATTTAACACATTGAGTCCATTTGTTGTTTTTCATCATTACTTGAAATAAATATGTAAAAATATGTTTAAAAGTGAGATCCAAATCAAACATTTTGAAGTTTCCTAACTGGACCACCTTTTGCTCTGAACTGCTTGTCTTGCCCCCCAAATAAAATATTCCAAGTATTAAGACCCAATTAAAAAAAAAAAACAAACCTAGCACATGACTTCTGTGCACATGCCTGTAGAATCTCATAATCCCACACCAGGAATGTCTGCTAAACAATGTCTAATAGTCCACAGAAAGACACACAGTAATCTCTTTTGTCCATTTCCAAGTCACCGACTGTTTCTCCTCAGAAGTTCAGTCTGGAAGTTTCAATATCATGAAGAATCCTTAGAAGTATTCAGAGACACTTCCAAGTTTTATTCCAGGTCTATCTCCTAACAACAAAACACACAAAGTTCTGTTTCTAAGAAGCCCTGCACAATTAGGTCTGCTGCTGCTGCTGCTAAGTCGCTTCAGTCGTGTCCGACTCTGTGCGACCCCATAGACAGCAGCCCCGTCCCTGGCTCCCCCGTCCCTGGGATTTTCCAGGCAAGAGCACTGGAGTGGGTTACCATTGCCTTCTCCGACACAATTAGGTCAGCTAAGCCTATACTTTTCAGACCTCATGTGAGCTAGAAAGGAAAATGTTAATTACTTAATGTAAAAATAAACCAGGAGAACACGTTTTTCTCACTGATTGCCTGACTGTTTTATGATACTTACAGCTGAGAGGGAAATTAAATTATCATCACTGATTGGAAGTTCAGTGCTTGTTTTTATTTGGGGAGCAATCTGGAAACGGAGATGCTATTAGACAGAAAGGTAAAATGTGATCTCCATGCTGAGTGCTCCGCATGCCCACCTCTAAGAATGCAGCAGTATTTCTAGAACTGAAATCCTTACAGGCCAGAGAGCACCTTGGTCCTATTTTTCCATGAAAAGGCATGGAGAACTTCTATAAAATTTTATCTAATTAAAAGAGAAATAGATTTGTTCTAGAAAATTTGTAAAATACAGAAAAAAAAAACAAAGAATAACAAAATATACCTGTAAAAATCTCCAGACCCACAGGTAAACACTGCTAACATATCATATCATACATATATGCACATCTTTCCTTCTCTCTCTTAGACAACTGATCTGTGTTTCTCTCTCAGTTTATCTTTCTTTTTTAATATACACACATTTATTTAAACAAACGTACATTTTAGTACCCCTTGTATACATTGTTTTTAGTAACTTGCTTTTTTCATAACGATATATCCTTTCCATATCACTAAAAACTTTGGCAACTCCATCATAAATATGTGAATTTTATTATAAACACATAAACATAAAGTTCATTAATTACGTAACAAAATTATAAAAATGCATAACTGCTTGCTTTTATGTCAGATTTTATGATACGTGAAAATAAAATTAGAAGTTTAATTTTAATTACTATTTATGTAGGTACTAACAGAAGAAAAAGCACAACTATATTACATTTTAAAATCATTTGCGTATAAACTTTCTGAAATGAATTCTTGGCTTTATTATCACCCTGATTATTTTCCATACATGAATCAAACAGAAACGAAATGAGAAATCCTTAAGTTTGCTAGATAACTTACAGAAATTGTTATGTAAGTGTCACATTGCAATGTAGCTATTTAATTTTCTACATTCAGATACTATTACACAACGTATTTGGGCCAAATAACTGAAACCGTTCCTTTGTATTCTCCTAGTTCAGATTTCATAATCTCAGATTGTTATAAATCAGAGATAACATGTTTAGAATAAAATATTGATTAATATGAAAAAGGAAAGCAATTATATAATGTGTGATAGTTAATAGATAAAAACTATTTGCAGATTCTAAAAGCAATATTTGGTGCTGATTATCTCTTTGTCAGAGGTAAATCTGAAGTTTTGGGGGTTAGGTCTGAGGTAAAGGGGAATTAAACAAAACGACCAAAGATAAACAATCTTACCTATTTCCCATTTAGTTCTTCTGTCCTCATGAGCTTTCCCTCACACATTCTTTAAATACACAAAGTGCCTCTATTTTTTTTTAAACTTTCTCAGTTGAACATCATACCTTGTCTAACACAACATTTTTAAATTGCGATTTTATAATTTTTAACATACTAAATACAATGTTCTTTGGTATCATACCCTGATTTTCTCCTTTATGATATCTGTGGGTTTTATTGTTTCAATGGACCAGGCATGAGTCAATTCCATCTACATTTTTTCACTGGTGTAAAATACCGGTGTAATTTATTTTAATCAATGTAGCCCTCAGCCATTTCAGGTTCTTAAGGGAAGGGAATGGAAATCTCTAGAGAAGAAGAAAACTGAAAAGTGTGAATCACCTACATTTCTCATTTACCCATGCTAATTAAGACCAAGCATTTGAAAGTTACCATCTGAAGGAAAATTAAGCCAATTAACCCACTGATGAAGATAATTTTCAATATTCTATCAGGAGGCAAAAATCTTCACCAGCCCTTCTTATTCCTACTGTGGAGGTAATTTCCATACTGTCTCTGAGCGCTAAGAACTCAAACGAGTGTCATGCCAGTTCTGGGGGTTCTAATTGCAACTTTTATTTAAATCCTGATTTTCTGCCCCACAGCTTGATTTCTGATTGGCTGGACCTGATTGCTTTCAGACCTGATGAGATTTTATTTGCAGGCCCTTGGAAACTTGCATGGATGAACATTCTCTGAGTTTAGAGGGAAATCCTCCTAAGATCTAGCTTTCCATGTCAACTGGAGCATAAGAACCACTAGAGGTTCTTTAGGAAAGGGATTAATTTGGGAGTATTAATTACCAAATAATTATAGCCTATGTATAAGTTAGTCATGAAGATGTATTTCTAGATCTAAAGCTGTTTCTCAGATGAATACATGTCTTCTTTTTAACTTTAGCATATGCAGCATTTCGTCTTTTATTGTTTTTCTCTATACCTGTAGCCAGCTAGTATAAGTAGCATAAAAGACACATTACAGTAAAAATGCCTTTGCTAAGTTACTTTGCCTGTTTCTTTGTAAAATCTTCCTTGTTTGAGGGAGGGAAGATTTCAAGAGTTAAATGAGATAAACAGATTATCTCATAAAAAACCTGGAGTCTTTTAGACATAAATAAATGTTGCAATTACTATTTATCTAAATGTTTAAACGCCTTTTGTCTTCCAGACAACAATGAACTAGCTTGCACAGAATAAAATTAAATTTAAATTGTTATTTTATGTGTGGCTCTGTTCATGCTTTTAAATGATCTGCAGCCTGAGTTCATGATCCTTGCTCTGGGTTCTCCACCAGCATATATGTCCATTCAGCCTTGCTGGTTTCCAGCTCAAACACTTTTGGAAAAATACTATTAACCCTACTCAATAAGGACAATAAAGCAACAATATCTAAGATCCCACGATCGTTATTTCTGAAACTAAACCATTTTAAATTGTCCTCAATGTAAGCAAAAAGAGAGAATACTGCTATGAGTCTCTCTCAAGACAGAGGTGGATATTTTAGGATGATTTTTTTTTTTATACAGCAAAAATTTGGTTGTATCCACTTAATATTTCTATAATAAACTTCTAAAAATAAAACTTTAAGAAATTTGACGATAATACTACCATATCAGAGATGTTCAAACAGCCTTTAGGAAAGCTGTTTTTCCTAATTAATCATTATGATCACCTGTCACTGGAAATAACTGAATATTACATTCAACTGTATATATTATTGATAACTTAGGAAATTGTTGTTCTTATTGTACTTTGATTTTTGGAAAACATACACTAAGGGACAGTTGCTCTCTCCACTTTCATGAAAACAAACTCAAATTGTGGACCCACCAACTGCCTGTATACTTCTGAAAACAAATAGTTTTTTCCTAAAAACATGCAATAAAATCCTCTGAAATTCCTTTGACCTTGCATTGAGGTTAGAAAGGTCTACGTGTGTGTTTTTTCTGGTTTGGGGTTTGTGAGTTCTGTGACACAGTGGAAACAACTTTGAAAGCATACCATAAGCTACCAGGTATGTAAGAGGACATTATTAGTGTCACAAAGTGTTTGTCACTTAGTTGCGTCCGAATCTTTGTGACCCCATGGACTGTAGCCCACCAGGCTCCTTTGTCCATGGAATTCTCCAGGCAAGAATACTGGAGTGGGTTGCCATTTCTTTCTCTAGGGGATCTTCCCAAGCCAGGGATCGAACACAGTTCTCTTGCACTGCAGGCAGACTCTTTACCCACTGAGTCAGCAGGGAAGCAGGACATGGGAGGCAACAAACCATTCTATTACCAGTTTGCTACAAGCCAGTTAGCCTGTGCTACCTAGGACGCAGCCAATTAGTCATAAAATTTGGAGGCCTTTCGCCAGAAAGGTGCTTCATACAGGGCACATGCCTCTCTTCACTCTCTTTCGCTTCTCTCTCAAAGATATTTGGAAAATTCTTAGGCCCTTTCTTAGGAATCTGACAGAAAACCAAGATGAGAGAAGAAGCTCTATTAATGTGTAATACCATTTTACAGAGTGTAATTGTGGTTGCGTTTTCACATGTTGGGGAATCTGTTTCCATTTCCTACTTAACCTATATCCTGAAATAGACTTTCTCAAATGCTTCTTCCCATCAGTTTACCAGATTAGCAAATATGAAAACACCTAGTCACAGAACTAACCTGATGGACTGATCAAACAGAAAGGAACTATGTGGGGGTATAATGCAGCAGGATGAAATCTGGAGATCTTAAGTAGGCCTTGTTACTTCCATGCATCACCTCATTGACTCAATGAAGAAGGTAAATATTAATAGGACAAAAAAAAAACAGTTCAACTTTTGGGTTTTGAGAGCCACTGTAATTTTTTGATATTCAAAAGAATATCAAAATATCATTTTACTTGTAAGACTTGGCCATGGTGCATGTAAATCAATGAAGCTAGTACACTCCCTCTCACCATTCACAGAATTAAAATAAAAATGGCTGAAAGACTTAAATTTAAGACAAGATCAGCACTGTTCATAATAGCCAGGACATGGAAACAACCTAGATGTCCATCAGCAGATGAATGGATAAGAAAGCTGTGGAACATATACACAATGGAGTATTACTCAGCCGTTAAAAAGAATTCATTTGAATCAGTTCTGATGAGATGGATGAAACTGGAGCCAATTATACAGAGTGAAGTAAGCCAGAAAGAAAAACACCAATACAGTATACTAACACATATATATGGAATTTAGGAAAATGGCAATGACGACCCTGTATGCAAGACAGGAAAAAAAACACAGATGGTATAACGGACTTTTGGACTCAGAGGGAGAGGGAGAGGGTGGGATGATTTGGGAGAATGGGAATTCTAACATGTATACTATCATGTAAGAATTGAATCGCTAGTCTATGTCTGACGCAGGGTGCAGCATGCTTGGGGCTGGTGCATGGGGATAACCCAGAGAGATGTTGTGGGGAGGGAGGTGGGAGGGGGTTCATGTTTGGGAACGCATGTAAGAATTAAAGATTTTAAAATTTTAAAAATAAAAAACTAAAAAAAAAAAATTAAAAAAAAAAAACCAACTCCTAGAAGAGAACACAGGTAACATGTTCTCTGACATAAAGCACAGCAAAGCTTTCTTAGATCAGTTTCCCAAGGCAATAAAAATAAAAGCAAAAATAAACAAATGGGACCTAAACAAACTCATAAGCTTTTCCACAGCAAACCAACAACAAAAGGACAATCCCTGGACTGGGCGAAGATATTTGAAAACAATGCAACCGACAAGGACTTAATTTCTAATATATGCAAATATCTTATATAACTCAATAACAAAAAACAAACAGCCCAATCAAAAAATAGGTAGAAGACCTAAATAGAAATTCTCCAAAGAAGATGGACAGATGGCCAATAGGCACACAAATACATACTGAACATCACTAACTATTAGAGAAACACACATACCAAAACTACAATCAGTTGTCACCTCACACGGGTCAGAAGGGCCATCATTAAAATGTTTACAAATAATAGTTGCTGCAGAGAGTGTGAACAAAATAAAGCCCTCAAAGTCTTTATAATCATAAAGACCCTCAGTTACTGGTCTTTACTATCATGGAGAGAACAGGTTCCTAAAAAAGAAAAGAAAGTCAAAGGGAATACCACCTCGAGGAAGAGAGAAGGTATTTAGTTGAGTCCCTAAAAAAATTCCCATTATTTAGTTGAGTCAGTTGGAGTTTTGTTATTTGTCATTTGGGACCAAAATTTCTGATTAATTGTATTCCTAAAACACCAAATTAAAGAAGGATTCAAGGCACTATTATAAAGAGAAAAATAAGGTGGCTTCAAATTGATAATTGCCCTGGGGAAGACTAGACAGCAGTCCCCAATCTTTTTTGCACCAGGGACCGGTTTTGTGGAAAACAATTTGTCCACAGACAGGGGTGAGAGGGTCGCACAGAGTTGGACACGACTGTAGCGACTTAGCAGCAGCAGCAAGGGTGAGGGAGGCGATGGCTTTGGGATGACTCAAGGGCATTACATTTATTGAGAACTTTGTTTCTATTTTTATTACATCAACTCCATCTCAGATCATCAGGCATTAGATCCTAGAAGTTGGGGGCCCCTGATTAAAGGACACTTGCATAGAATGATTTTATACTTTGTTTTGCTAAGGGCTTATGCTAATAAATGATATTCATTTAAACTGTATCCTAAATCAATTGCACGTGACTGATATTCTAAAAAGTGGGCTGACTAAGCCCCGTGATGACTGACATGGGCAAAGGGGCAAAATGCTCTGAGGGGTTAAGTCTCCCTATTCTGGAAAAGATGCTGGGTTTTACTCTTGGGCCAAGCTACTTGTTCCAGGTGGCTGCCTGGAACAGTGTAGAAAAGCATTCTGAAGCTGGATCTGAGCTCAACAGAAAAGAGGTCTCAGCTGATTATTGTCATAGGAGTTAGAGGGGAAAATGTAAGAACTAAGCTGGGAGTTTTTGCTATTTCTGCCTGCCTATAGAGTCTTATTTTTCAAAAGCAGAGCCCTTGAGCAATGACTTATTCCAACACGAATTTCCTGGGTCAGTGAATAAACTCAATAGCTTCTGCTATGTAAATTTGCAATATCAAACATTACAACTAAAAAAGATTTAATCTTTGGCCTGTAACTTTCTCCTGGAAAATTCTTATGAAATTCACTAAATTGAAAGGGGTGCTTTCTAACAACTTAAAATGAGAGAGGATTCAGGAAGCGGATAGAAGAATGGTTATATACCACATAGATAAGAAACAATTTTATTTAAATCAGCCATAAAATCATCTGGCCAGTTTTTTTTAAAAAAAGAAACTGACCAAGGTCTGCACAATACATACAGTAAAATCATCTCATATTGTATTTAGACTGATCTGGATGACAATAGAAGGAGAAATGTAATGCAAAATACTGTAACTTTTACCACCCATCTGTGGGTAACACACTGCTAAGATACAGCATATTTACAGTAGAAAGAAGGCGGCCAGATTTGTCCCAATTAACCTTGTAACTAGATGTACTCCAGTGCTTATTAATGACAGTAATGAGATGCAGACAAGACAATGCATTAAACATCATTGGCATATAAATTAAATTCACATACAGTTTAAAAGGAATAGATACCTTTATGCACTGGACACGAAAGGAAATTATTAAGAAGCTATTTCACAAGAAAAAGCTAATTAGAAAGAAAATTCAATACTTTCTCTAGTGTTCATCTCCATCAGTGTTGGAAACAAGTTTGACCATGAACTAAGAAACTGTTCCCATTGAAATTACTGTGCAAGGTATGAAATTAATTTTATGATTGTCCCAATGGAAGCTACAGTAGCTACAAACACTTATATGCCCATTATCATTTTCCTCTATATTGGCCTACATTTTAATTTGCTTAGGTTTCTATCTAAAGCTTATGAATAATTTAAAGTAGAACTTCTGCTGTCTTTACAGCAAAATAATCATAGATAGAAGAACAAGATAGGCATTCTGCTGTACACAGAATTCAAGCTCAACAGCAAAAAAAAAAACAGTGAATATATACTGGAAGATTGTTTCAAAAGGCTATTTATAGGGCTATGTAATTAAAGGGCAGCTCGATATGCAACATTTAGCAATATGACTTGTTCAGTATATTTGATAATTAGCTTAAAGGAATTTAGGTAGAATTGGGGTGCTCTGTGATTTAGTTCTTAGAAGATAGTGTCCCATATTTTAGAAGAAGGATCAGAAATTTTTTCAGGGCTAAACACAGTGAAATTTGATTAGGACATTGACCTCTCCTGATAATTTTTACCAAATATTACCATAGTGAAAGGCTGAACACAAAACTGGGTCTTTCCAATTGTCACAGGCTAATAACTACTGCTTTTCTCCTTGAAATCTAACTAAAAATGGGATCCAGTCATAACAATAGCAGCCACCAAAAAGGAGGGGGATCTCCTCCCACTCACCTATGTAATAAACATCAAACAATCAGGTTGGCACTGACATTAAGTACAATCGTGTCAGAGCCACCATCAGAAATCAATCAAAGACATTTTTTCTTTTGTGTTTTTTTTTTTTCTTTTTTAAATTCATAGCAACTCGGAGAACCAAAGAGAGGCAAGCTTCTAAACAAAAAACGAAATTAGTAACAGCAGACCCATTGCCAAGGGCAACATGCATTTGACAGAAGATGCAATGATGACAGATGAGTCCTCATTCTCAGTCTAAATTTTGTCTACAAAATGAATTCATAATATCTTAAATATTATCAGCCACGCTCCACTCACCTTTGTTCTACAGAATGGAAAAGGGCTGTGTTGGCAGAAGTCAACAGAGATGTAATTTCCTCCACTTCCCCCTTGTGATCCCTCCCACTTACAGCTGACAGTAATTGTTAGAGTCTGCCCCCCATCCCCCATTCCCATTCTCCTCATTTTTCCCCTCTATATTCATGGATATTTTCCCCTCTCCTCTCCCGCTCTATTATAAAGTTGCAATTGTCAAGTTTCTGCCACTGGGACCATAAATTTTTTTGACTGATTTGAAATACTCTTACCTAAAATAATGTTTAATTTTAAAATTTCTTTCTTCAAAAATATACTACTTTTCACAGAACTCAAATGATTGTTTTTTTGACACTAAAAGGTATCAGAGTTCATCTCATGAATGAGAAATACAAATGAGGCAATTAAGATCCTCAAATATTGTTTAGTGAACTGTTTTCCATTGTATTTTACTCTCTAATTTTGATGATCTCAAAACCTCATGGGAAAACCAGGTATTAGCTATTGCCACTTTATACAAAAAGAAATTCAAGTTCAGAGAAGATGATTCATTCACCCAAGGTCACACAGCGACAGCCTTACTGACTGCAAGTATGGACAGCTCCCCATGAGTTTCCCTTTAATATCATAATAGTTAAATTTTTATTCATAAAAATACAAATTTCCATTTTTATATTTCATACCAGTGTTTTTACCGGAGAACACAATGGCACCCCACTCCAGGACTCTTGCCTGAAAAATCCCATGGACGGAGGAGCCTGGTAGGCTGCAGTCCAACAGAGTCAGACACGACTAAAGTGACTTAGCAGCAGCAGCAGCAGCAGCATTTTTACTTTCATTTTCAGTCATTTCCCCCACCTCTAAAATATATGATCACTTTGATAAAGACCCTCATCTCATTGTACTTGTCAATAAATCCAGTTAGAAATGGGCTAGAGATTGTGCCTGGGATGAGCTGAAATAACCCCATGATAATGGGATTTTACCTGTTCTAGACCAGGGCAAATCTGTTTTATTACTTGACAAAATGTATGCCCCTCACACAAGCCTTTACAAACTGTCTAATGATCAGAAACTAGAGATTTTCAGAGTCCTCTCAATAGAACAAAACTATCTAAGACAAATGTAGGACAGATAACAAAAATTACTCTGGTATTCTATTTATTAAGCTCTTTGCTACAAAAGACTAGATTCCCCCTTCTCCCACTTCTTCTTTGCCTGATAAGCTGCAGAACAGCTTCTATAAAGGACTAGCTGGAAAACAATATCGAGCTTTCAAGTGCAGTATGTTTAGACAGACTGTAAAGGTAACAAAAGGTACAATTAACAGAAGCGACCGCCAACTAATAATGGCAGAGCTATTTATTACTGAATCATCTTCCTCTAATTTTAGAAACCGAAGAACCTTCACTCCCTATTGTCCGTATTTTAATTAATGCCTATTATTTTCCCTAAATAGTGCCCTCTTTTGTCACGCTATTTATACACACCATTTGTGAAAACACACACAATATGCACGGCAAGCAGAATCTCCACAAAATGTTTTGTCAGAAGTATTTGGGTCCCTTTTGTCTCAGGAATGTCTCGAGGACAAATTTGCGGTTGTGCCCTCTGGGGTGGGATGGGGGTATTTTAGCTTTCAGCTGCTTTTCATGTAACTTTAATATATTTGAGGTTGTATTTTGATTACTCTGCATACATTTTCCGCTTCTAACGATTAATTTGGCTTGAGTAGGACAAGCTTACAATAAGCACTTCAGCTGGAAGTTGATCTTTTTCGGGTCCCTTTCAGGTGACTTTGCAGAAGCCCACTGGTGCTATCACACACAGAAGGAGAGTTTTTAGAAAGCACAGTTACAGAGAACAAATGATACAGGGATATTTGCCCAGCCTGAATGAAGTGTAGCCTAGGTCTTTTGAAGGAATAGAGTTCAGCTTGCTGGAAAGAAAGAAAGAAATTGGAAGACTAGAACAGATAACTAAAGAAGAAGAAAGAACTTCCACACGTGGATATCTGCAATTTCAGCGTTTAAAGAGAGGTTTTAGGGGAGAAGCTTCAGGACACACTAAATAGCTGACATTACCTCCATTTGCTTAATAATGATTTCCTTTTTCTCAGTTTCAAACAGGTTTGAAAAGACTTATTTTTAGGATATTTTCTTAGGAACTGAAGATTCTATGTTTGAAACAAAAAACAATACTGAAGAATAAACTTATAGGGCAGCAGTGGAGAAACAGACATACAGAATAGACTTATGGACATGGGGAGGGGGAGGAGAGGGTGAGATGTATGGAGAGAGTAACAGGGAAACTTACATTACCATATGTAAAATGATAGCCAACAGGAATTTGCTGTATGGCTCAGGAAACTCAAACAGGGGCTCTGTATCAACCTAGAGAGGTGGGATGGCGTGGGAGATGGGAGGGAGGTTCAAAAGGGAGGGGTTATATGTATACCTATGGCTGATTCATGTTGAGGTTTGACAGAACACAACAAAATTCTGTAAAGTAATTATCCTTTAATAAAAAAAATAATAATTAAAATAAAAAACAAAACTGTCAAGCTGAAGACACAGTCATTCTCCAACCTGGCTTTCCAGGCCTCAGTTCTGAGATGAAATGTCATCTTGTGGTTGGGCAAATATCATTTTTTACAATCTCTAGGAGTAAGACACTGGAATATTGGTGATATGTTAAGAGCACCTTTATTCAGCATAGTAATTTAAGTCCCTTACTTCAGTCAGGATGTCACCAGTCGCTTGATTCTAGGTGTTTAAATGAGTTCCCTTGGGCTTCTAAGACAACTCGAACCTACCAACTATATTCTGTTTAATCTCTGCTATGTCACAGCAGGTGCATTACTCTGACATCAACGCAGGCAAAGGAGATCCTGCATTTAAACACTGTGAACATGCTGTTGAGCTTGTTATTCAAGTCCTAGTCAGAACCCAGCAAGCAAACCTACTTGTACCTTACATACAACACACATCTCTGCACATTTGTTATTCTACAAACAGAGCAACCATTCAGTAAAATGACAAGTCTTTATACATTTTAAATGAGCTTTTGGCTCTATCACTTTGTATACATCAAAACTTTCCCCAAAGTTTAAAGAAAAGGTGCAAATCTAGATATTGTACTCTTGTATTTGTTTCAAAAACAATTTTAACAATCAAAATTTCCATAAAATGTACCAAGCCTTGAGAAACTATTAAATGCAATTACAGGACAGTTGACAGTCTGATATGTTTAAACTGCATGGACCTGTGATGTGATGTGCACCTGACTCCCACAATACATCACATTTAAAGAAGTCTGTCTGATCACTTTGGTAAGAAGAGTACATCATGGTTAATATGTTTTTACATATTCAATTCATGAAGTTTAACTGCTTCTTTTAATTTCATCAGTGTTGAATTAGTCCTTTAAAAGCTTCCCCTCATTAACGTGAAAGGAAATTGAAAGGAAGAGTGAAAAGAATGGGTCATGAGATCATTAAAATTATTCAAAACCAGGAGGAAATGTCCTTCTTACTTCCACACATTCAAAGTAATTTCTGTTATATATTCCACAGGTACATACATTTTCCTTTATTATAAAACACGAGCAAAATCATTCTCATCATTACACACATACTGTCCGATCCACTTAGCGCCAGAACTGAAAACTTCAATGTCTAGAAATAAACAGTGAAGAAAATAGCTGTAGATTCTGTTATTATGAATGGATACATCAAACATTTCTCATCTAACTAAGAGGTAGGGGAAAGCTTTAAACTGAAATATTCAAGAAAGATTCTTTCATAAAATCAAATTCCTATCTACCAAGCAAGAACTAGCTCACTGATTCAAAATCTATCTCCAGAAAGACTCAAAGCTAAGCCACCTAAGACAGATTGAATCTGACAAACAAAATGCAAAAATCTCTTTTGGAAATGAACTCTGAATCTCAGTAAGTCTGTCTCCCTTTTAGCCTAAACAATTCTACAAAATTCTGGCATCTGTTGACTTTACAGTACTGCCACTGGCCCAGCTTTCCGGTTAACACCTGTGCAACTTTAGGTAAATCAGCAGTGACCTTCAGAGGAACCAAAATTCCACTGGGAAGATGTAAGAGCGGGAAATAATGATGTATGAGACAGCATTCTGGTCCTCAGGAAGTATACAGTCTAGGAAGTGGTTATACTAATAATACAGAGAGGCCAGAACCTCAACAACTTAAGTGACAGCAAGCTGTACAACGGTGAAGCCTCCACTTTATTACCCCTCCACAATCTTTATTACCATGTGGAAAATTCTAAAAAGTTCTCTAGTCAGAAAGTCTGTTTTGTCTTAATCCCCCCAATGTCTCTCTGACTTGTTTGCTTCTGAATCCCTTCTCTTTCTTCTCAGACAGAAAACAAACATAACGTCTCTAGGTTCCTACCATTGACTATCAATGCTTTATATGCTTTTTTAATATCCTAACAGAGGACAAGCCCAGAGGAATGATTAGGGAGTAGGGTGGTGGGGCGGGGTGAGTGAGTGACAGTCAAAACTTCGGGACCAAGGGCGATGTCATCTTCATTTCTGTAGTGACAGAAGGAACAAGGGACCTGGTTTAGCAGAATACTGCATTTAGCTTGGTAGAAAACAGGTTGTACAAAAGATTACAAGCAGAATCTAGGGAGGAGGTCAAATATGGATGCCAACAGCACGAGGCAGATGCAGAGGTAAAAGGACACGGGAAAATCCGATGAAAAATGGTTCGGGGAGAAAAGATTTTTAAGTTCAAAAGTCTGAGTCCTGAGTATCAAAGGCCAAGTCTCTGAATGACACCAGGGTTAAATATATCCTATGAGACGTTCCTCTTCTAATTCCTGAAGCCACAGAGGATAATGAAAGCAGGGGAACATTTTTTTAAAATATTAGATAATTACTGATATATTAACTGTGCCTTAATTTGATTTCTGGTCCCAAAGCACCTTAATAATACGCACCCTACTCTCATTTTATAGAAAAGGATACCAGATAGCAGAAAGGTTAAATGACATGGCTAAGTCACACAGTCACTTGAGGACGATGTTCCAACCAGAATATCTTCTGTGGTCAGCAACTAAATATTTTTTCTTCTTCTTTTCCTATAGGAAAAGCATTTTAGTTTTTTGAGACTTTTATTCTTTAAGCGATTTCAGTTTTGTAAAAGTTGGTCCCTCATATTGTAAAAATGAAATCATACTTCATAAAATTAATCTCCAAGAAAATGAAAACTTCACTACCCAATTATTGTGCCCTTATATGATTCTACTAATTTATTTACAACAAAATATATCTTAGGGAAACTGTCACAAAATAAAATAAAGGTACCAATCAACAGGTTGGGTCATCAAAATAGACTCACAGCAAGGTCCTCCATTGTGTGACCATTTGATGATACAATGCTGCACTCTGTCCAATTTCCCTGATGGGTTTCTGCTTGTCACTTCTGTTCTTTGTTCTGTTTTTACTCCTTTCCTGCCTCCTTTTTGGATTAAATCCTTTTAGAATCCAATTAATCTTCTCTATCAGCTTTCTCTGCTGTCCTCATTGGCTTTGTTTCTGAATAGTTGGCCTAGGGTTGCAGTGGCATCTTTAACTTGTCACCGTCTAATCTTCAAATAGTATTGTATACCATGTACAATGTGACATCTTCCATTTCTCTATCAGCTTTTGTGCTCTTGTTATCATAAGTTTTACTTCTACATGTTCTAAATATTCTCTCAATACATTATTGCTATTTTTAAGTGGTCAATTATCTTCAAGGAATTTTAAAAACCAAGAAAGTAAAGTCTTTAATTTGCTCCATATATACCATTTCTGGACTCCTTCAACATATTTTGAAATACAAGTCTGTTGGCAACAAATTCTCTCAGATTTCATCTGTCTAAAAGTTACTTTTACTTTTAAAGAATATCTTCATTGGACACAGAATTCTAGGTTAACTGTATATTTTTCTTTCATCACTTCAGTGATGTTTTTCATTGCCTTCTGGTTAGAATTGCTTCTGATGGGAAGTTAGCAGTGATTCTTATTTTTGCTTCTCTGTATTTAACATGACTTTTTCCTTCTTCAAAGATTTTTTTCTTTATCATTCATTTATAAAATTTGGTTATGATGTGCCTGGGTATCGTTTGTGTTAATCCTGGCTTGCAGTTCATTGAGTTTCTTGGCTCTTTGTGTTTAAACTTTGAAGAAAACATGGGCAAATTTTGGCCATTATTTCTTCAAACATTTTTCCTGACTCCTATTACTACTCCCTTTCCTTCTGAACTCCAACTGCACGCATGTTAGACGACTTGATTTGTCCTACAAGTCACTGAGTCACCATTATTTTATTTTTCTTTGTGCTTAAGTATGAATAGCTTCTGTTCCACTGCTATGTTTTCAAGCTTTTTTTACTGCAGTTTCCAATCTGCTATTGAACTTATTCAGTGAACTTTTTATATTTGCTACTGTATTTTCCTCACTAAAATTTATATTTGGTTGTCCTTTGACGATTTTCATTTCTCCATTTTTATGTTTTAAATTATTTAACATGTTCATAATAATGATCTCCAAGTGCTATCGTCTCTGTCATTTCTGTTTTTATTGGAAATTTTTTTCTTTGGGTCACGGGTCACATTTCCCTGCTTCCTCTATCAGACTACGTGCATTAATTCTTTTTATCAGGTTCTGATAATACTGCTGAGTGTATTTTCATTTCTGTAAAAACTGAAGAATTTTTTTTTTTTTCCTGGCCAACAGTTAAGCTTTATCCTTTGGGTCTTATTTTAAAACTTTGCTAAGGCAAGTCTAGAATAATTTAGGACTTTGTGTATGTTGCCTACTACTATGGTGTGATTCTTCTTTGGTATATACCAAACATTCCATTGTTTAATAAGGCTGTGTCACTTTAGTTGGTTGGAACTTGAATGTCTCCTAGGTTTGTGAGAGCTCTGGGAATTGTTCCACTTAGACCTACCTGGCCATGAGCTTTTCACTACTGTTTTCTGTTTGATTGTCTCATAGATTCTCACCCTACACATGAAGTTCAGCATTATGCCAAAGACTCAAAGTAATCCTTTATAGACTTCTGGGTGTCTTTCCTTTTTGTCCATGCTTTGCCTATCAAACTACAGCTGCTTCAGGTTCACCAACTCTGAACTCTGTACCCTCAACCAAGGTAAACTGTTGTGCTCTACTTTACACAGTTGTCTAGAAATGTCTTCATATAGAAATCAAAGGTAAGCATAGGATTTCTTTTCTGTTTCTCTCCTCCTCCAGATTCCAGGCTTGTGCAGCATTTTACCTGATTTCTTCTATTTTGTTCAGATTCTGGTTGTTAATGACAGAAGCATAAATCTGGTACCACCCCGCCACCATATTCAGAAGTAAAATAGAATCATAATTACTTAATAAGATAGCATCTCACATGATTCAAACTATACACACTCCTTATTATGGTTTTTATTCTTATGCTTGAATCCCAAGAAGATTAATTATATCAAGTCAGCATAGCTCCTTCCCATCTGGTCTTCTATGTCTATCGGGTATCTCTGAATCTTGACAAGATCAAATATGCCATATGGAGGGATATCTACACAGGTTCAGGTCAATATAAGGTTCATGAATGTCTTATATGGGTTAAATTTGATGCACAACTTTCGTTGGTCTCAAAGTCACAGATAATGAGTCATTTCTCAACTGCATGACCTTAAACATCAACAAATTCTCCAAAAGAATATAAGCAAACATTGTTATAGTGATGGTAATGAGACCAGGAAAATAAACTATGTAACATCTATGATTATGTAATATACAGTTTAGTATGCTAAATTAGAGTAAATGTAATAGCAGTAAAAGTTTAACCACTCATATTAGACAGTCAAAAATTCATGTACAACTCATTTGAATGTTTCAATATAATCATTATTTTGAAAGTAGATGAAAAAACTTGAGACTGCTTCCAAACATAGATCTTGTATTTTGAAAACTATAAGCTATTGTCAAAATACAGAAAAGTTATGTAGATCCTGAAAGTGAAATGTGATAGAAGACACACCTGTTCTATGTCAAGAACATTAGGTGTTAGCAAATATAAGTTTCTCTCTCTATATATATATGCACATATACTACATGTACACACAAATATACATGCAAAGACACTTAAATATTATATATATAAACACATATGTGTGCATCTATCTATTTATATCTATGATTAGATTAGCAAAATGAAAACATTTGGTATTCTTTTATGAGATTTATTTACAGCAGGAGTCAGCAAACATTTATGTAAAGAACTTTACCTAGAATATTTTAGACTTTGTGGCCAAAACATCTGTCACATGTGCTTGAATGTGCAGCATGAAAGCAGTCGTAAAACATCAGTTAATGAATACATCGGATTGTGTTCGAATAAAACTTGACTCACGAAAAAGGTGAGGAGCCAGATTTGGCCTGGGAGTCATAATTTGCTAATACATGACGTACAGCATGTAAATCCTAAAGTCATCTTAAAATTATCTAGGCATTATCTTAGGCCAGCTTTCAAGAATTCAGACAAACCTTGGCGCCCATCCCTTGTATAAGCGCCAACAAGAGGGTTATCAGTAACACTCAAGGGCTAGAAATCGACTCAGACACTTCTCTATCTATACCCATTTCAATCCGTTTTTGTGCTTGTCTTCATCTTCATTTTTGGCCCTACTCCTGGTTTTGGGTATTTGGCCTCTTTAGCAATTCTTTAGAAAAAAAAAAAAATTAACCAGGCCTCTTGTCTCCAGCTTTTTCCTACTTTGATTGCTTCAGGCAAAATAATCAAACATGATTTTGTCTGTATGTCCCAAACCTTAGAAGGGTCTATCCTGATCAAGATGAGGGACGGACATGTGACCTCTTAAGACCATCATTTGAATTTCACAGATTATGCAGAATGTTTTCCAAATTATCCTTTTTTTTTTTTCCATGCACCTTCCTAAACTAACTTCAGTAACAAAATGGAAATGATTTATGAACTGGACATCTGTGACTGTAAATTAGTAGTCTTGGACAATATCAGGATGATTCAGGAAAAATGCCCAGCGTACACACAGCTTCTAATTTTGAAATAAATTCTAAGAGACTATATTCCACCAGTTTTGTTAAAGTATTTTTTAAACTTTTCAGGAAAATATGTCAAATTAACCCATGTGTGATGAGCCTCATAAAACATTGAGTTGTTGTGAGATTTTAATTAGGAGAACACACAGAAAATGCCCATGATACTACATGAGTTTGAGCAGGCTCCAAGAGTTGGTGATGGACAGGGAAACCTGGCATGCTGCAGTCCATGGGGTCGCAAAGAGTCAGACACGACTGAGCAACTGAACTGAACTGAACTACATGGCATATGGTAGGCATTCAAACATGAATTTCTTTACTCTAACATATCAAATATAGGAGAAAATACCAACAGGGCCAATTCAATTTATGAAGTAAATGTGTATTTCCAGGTAATGTTTCACTAAGAAATTCCTTAAGTCTAGTTCTATTACTCCACAATGAGTAAAAACTAAAATTATAAAAGGAACCAAAATTCTGCCAATAGCCACACAGAAGGTACTCAGTGTAAATATGCATATCACCTCTGCAGAACAGATTTGAAATTATGAATAATATTGAAAGACAAGGACATAAGAGAGATTTTAGTGAAGTGTACAGGGTCACACTTTACGTAACCTGGAAAAATGGGGCTGGTTAAAATCTGTTGAAATTTAGTGAATACCAAAGACATACTAAAGAAATATTATTAGGAAGAGAAGAACAAGAAATGCTTTTACCAAGATTTATAAATTTCAGTATAAAGAAGAACCTTGTAAATGTTTGCTTGTGCATTTTTTTCAAAAAAGCAAAATAAATATTTAATAATCTTTTTCATATGGCATAATTTCACTTGTTTTTGCCTTAGGCAAAAGGGAGATTTTTGCCAATGAATCTGCTTCTGAGCTTTTTCAAAAAGGAAACCTAAGCTAAAAGCTGTATTTCTTTCAGCAAGAAATAGATTCTCAGACTAAATCTTAACCACATTTTCAACAATGTTTTTGAATTGCAGAAAGTAAAAATAGGAAAAAAAATTCAAAAAGAATTAGAACAAAGTCTTGAAAAACTAAAATTCAGCATTAGCAAAAAGAATTTTTCTTAAAAAAAATTTTGTACTTCACTTTCATACTATTTTAAGAAAACAATAAAGATTATGACTGAATTATTCTGTCCAAATTACTAGGGATTATATTTTATCCAAAGAATATATTAATGAGAATTCTTTAACCCAAAGTATTAATACTGGAGACTGATTTATGTGAAAGTAAGGCAAGAGTCTACATTGAAACTTGCAGTCTGGGATTGCCTAGAATTTCTTTAGCATTGCCAGCTTCATTATTTACACAAATTATTGCCTAATCTAGAAAATGAGTTGTAGTTTTTCATTTTTACTTTCCTACCTTGGATTATATAATAATATGAAGACTATCCAGAAAAATCTATGTTCTTTTGGACTCCACTAACTGGTAATGGGAGATACAATCTTTTCCCTGTGGGGAGAAAGAAAATACCTATTTTATAACTTGCCAGTATGAAGTGGAAAAGAATTCAGCTTCAGAAATGAAAGAAACAAGAAAGTTAAAAAGAATAAGACTAATAAAACAGTTTAAAACACCGGTGGGCCTATTTTGACATTAATCCTTAACTATAATATAAAATTATTATATATTCTCTTTGGAGACTCTCAGTGACAACTATCTCTGCTGCTGCTGCTGCTAAGTCGCTTCAGTCGTGTCTGATTCTGTGTGCGACCCCATAGACGGCAGCCCATCAGGCTACCCCATCCCTGGGATTCTCCAGGCAAGAACACTGGAGTGGGTTGCCATTTCCTTCTCCAATGCATGAAAGTGAAAAGTCAAAGTGAAGTCGCTCAGTCATGTCCGACTCTTGGCGACCCCATGGACTGCCTACCAAGCTCCTCCATCCATGGGATTTTCCAGCAAGAGTACTGGAGTGGGTTGCCATTGCCTTCTCTGGACAACTATCTCTAACTCCCTTCAAATTCTCCTAGGTTAATGGTTTCCAAGTCACAGGGACTCATGTATCAAAATCAAAATCTTGCCATGTTTGTATGCAATGTTGAATTGTTTTTAACCAATCTGATTTTTTTCTTGATTAAATGCATTTACAAAGAAAACTTCCTATTACCCTGAAATCAAGGGTTTGGTGTTCCAGCTATATTTTGAAGTTATTTTAAATTAAAAACCATATTATTAAAAAATGTTGTAACATTTTTTAACATAAAACTATCACATACTCTACTTACTACCCTGTATTAGAAATGTGTACCTTACATTAATGAGAAAACCATACCCACGAAAGTGTTTTTATAACTGTGAACATTTTAGTAAAATGTTATCAACAGATACGTTTGTTGAGGTTTTCTTTTAATTTCATGAAGCTCTAGTTGGCCTCTAGCCTTAAGGGATACTCAACTTCATATTTAATTAACTACTATTGCATTTACTGGCATCATATCAGGCTCTTGACTTAAATACAGTTCATTCACATGATAACCCAATGAATCTGGTACTTTTGTCACCCTCTTCCCTACCCTACTCCATTACAGACGGGAAAGCTTGTTCAGAGAATTTGAACGATTCACTTAGGAGTAACTAACTGGACTTTGCCTGCTAGGCTGTCCTGTTAAAAAGTCTCCCTCTAAGAACTAAAACAACAGGAATGTTGTGGAATATGAAGGGGTGGGCTTGCCAACCAGCAAGAGGAGAAGAGAGAGGGGGAGTGAAACTGGGCCGGTTGCTGACTCCAAGTAAAAACATCTCTGTCTGTATTTCCATTGTAAATATCTCGGAGACTAAAACTGCAAGATTCATCCATTGTCTTTCAGATTTTTTCTCACTCTAAAACAGAATGAGTCTAAGATACGTTTTCAAATGATCTCTAAACAACAGATTAAGATGCACTTCTCATTTGCCCAAGTCCATTTTTTTCAGTCTATTACCCCGTGTATACGGAGGCCCTAGTTTCACAAAGCAATATAAATCGGATTTTGTCAGATGCTCATAATTTTGGAATTAGGAAATTTTGGCTCAAAAAGCCACAAGGCTGACAGATAGCTGTAGTAATTCCAACAAATCTATATTTATGTGTGTCTCAGCAGAGCCCTAGCATTTACATTTTTTACCACACACTCCCTGTGTTGTTCATGAAACGAAAAGTCAAATTTGAAGAGATGGTAATCAAATTTACAGGATCTTTTTAGGATGCCAAAAATTACGAAGAAAAATTTTAGGTCATATACGTGCTATTTTGTAATGTATTCTTTTAATGTGAAAAAGTGCTTCATAAATATATATCTACTTAAATCATTTGTGTAAGGATCACAAGGACATGTGCTGTTGAGAAGGAAACTAGTAACAAGATTGTGCTATGTTTATTTGGATCGTTAAAAAAGAATATGTGACTTTAGAAATTTCTCTGTTGATCGGTGGTAGGAACCAGGTTTTGAAAATTATGGCAGCAGCAACATATACATCTTAATATATAATTTTGAATTCATTTTGGATGAAAAGACTTTGACTTAGTCCGAAATATACAGGAAACCTCATTCATTCCCTACTGAGATTAGTAAGAATGATCACAGGTTAAAGTCAATATGAGTAAATACCTTTCTTCTCAAAGGACAAACATATTTAAGGCACCCATAGGCATGTGTAATTTTATATTCTTCTTTTAACATCTGCTCTGTAACTTATGTAATTGGTTCCCAAGCTGCTCTGGTGTAATTGTTCTGTACCACTGATTTCCTTGCAGAGATTGTGCTTCTAGACATTGACCACTATGACCATTGCTACTTAACGTTTTTTTTTGGAAATTATAATTGATTCAGTAAGGAAAATTATATAATGATTAGAAAGAAGAATACAGAATTATGAATACTTTCTAAGATATTAGAAAAGCTAAAAAAACCAGAATTCACAATCACATTCAACATTATTCATAATAAAGAACGTAAAGACAAGATTGTTATATTTTATCTGATAGATGAGCAAAGTAATAACCAAACACTGTCATGTGGAACTGGGAATTGAACTCTTTTCTCCAATGTTGAATGTGTAACTAATATCATTCTCAAACATCTCAAACATCCTTCTCAAACAAAAATATTAAGATATTTATACCTTTGGATACAGTTATTTCACTTTTAGGATTTCTTCTAAAAAAATAAGATGAAGTTATATACATATATATGACTTCACCTTCCTTACCTAGTGTATATATACTTATACATTCACATATATACCTACATAGATATGCATATTCACATATACATGCATAGAATTAATTGTAAAGTGGAGACAGTTTTCAGCAGCTGAGGAATTGCTAATAGTTCACTGTACATTGCCCCCACCAAACATTTAACCAACATGAAAATTTTTTTCTAAAGATTATTAAAAATCTAAAGACTATTAAAAAATAAATGCTGAAAAATTAGAGAACCTTCTGATATAACAGTAAGCTAAAAATACTAAACAAAATATAACAATACTCAAATCTCAAATAAAAATTATGTATATTGCTTATTAAAAAGGAACTATGAGAAAACCTTTCAATGTTGTAGTGGTGACAATTTTATAGTGGTGAGATTTGTGGAGATTATCATGTTTTCTACTAAACAACGTACACACATACATATAACAATTTGAAATACTTTTTCATTGTTTTATGATTTTATGTAGTGGATCATAGTCCAAATGAAGGATTCATTAAGCATTAACTAAGGTTATTAAATTTTCTTTTTTCACTCAAAGCCAAGTTAAAAATTAGAATGACAAGCAAGTATGATTTTCTTTTAACTTGTTCTCTTGATTTTTTTCTTCCTTTTGCAAACTTTCACTCCAGAAACACTTAATGACAAAAACAGGAGATGATCCCTTGCTTTCTTGATCCTTTTAAGAAAAAAGTTTTTTAATCTGGAAGTCAGAATTAAAGTTTAAGATGATGCCCAATTTGACTTTGCAAGATATTCTGTACTCTGAATAGTCCTGAATTTATATTTCTACAGCCCTGGAGAAGCATAGCATGGACAGTGGAACCTGGCAGGCTACAGTCCACTGGGTGTCACAGTCAGACACAACTTAGCAATGACCAACCCTAGAATCCTAATCAATGGACATGAACTTGAGCAAACTCCAGGAGATAGAGGAGGACAGAAGAGCCTGGGTGCTGCAGACCATGGGGTTGCAAAGAATTGGACCTTATTCAGCAACTGAACAACAAGAATCCCACATTTAGCTGTCCACTTGAAATCTTGATTTGGGTATCTTATAGGCTTTTCACAGTTTTATTATCCAAGGCCTAAAACAGTCTGGGTTTGGTTTACTCATTGACCCATATGCCTAGGACAAAGTTAGAATCATGTCTTGCACATAGTAGATGCTCACTAAATATATTCTGGATGACTATACACATGAATTATTGCCCAGAGGGCCCATGGGTATCTGCAATCACAGAACAACTCAACATGGCTAAGGATCATTAAAGGCTCAGATTTCTTGAGAACTCTACAATTATGGTTATTAGTCACCGAATGGTACTTGGATATCATCACAAAGGAACCCCTTATATTGGCCTAACCGTTTATACCATATATCATAGATGGTACTCTTTTCTCCTGTTATCAGTTGAGACAATAATCATCCCTATCATTTATTGACTTATTATATGTGAAACACCAATGCCCAGCGCTTTACAAGTATGATCATGTATAACCCTCAGAGTTAAAATCACATTTTAAAGATGAGGAAATGGGCTTAGAGGAGCTTAGTAACCTGGTGAACTAGATGGCTTATAAACCAGAGATAATTATTGGGAAGTGTAAAAGGGGAAACAGGCTTAGAGAGATGAAGTAACACCCAGTGTCTGATAGGAGGGGTGGGATGAACCAAGTGAGAGTCAGACTCAGGTCACTCGATTCCCTAACTTATGCCTTTAAATCCCATACAATGCAACATCTTAGTGAAGAACTGAGTCCTGGCCTTAGACACTTGATACTTCCCCTTAAGTTTATTTAATCTTACTTAGTGGGATGATGACACTGGGCTTATTACATGGTTGTCTCTGCTACTCCAGGCTCCTTGAACCCATTATACTTCTAACCATTTAGCTGCCTCAGAGAAGGCATACATAAAGCCTATAATAATGCCATTTAATAAATTTCTGAATGGATTCTGTTTAACTATAGCAGAGGTAATAATCTGAATGCCTAGGTGCTTTTAACATGCAAAAACTAGGGACTTTAGGGATAAAATTAAAGAGTTTTGCTGGCATTTCTAAAGCCTGGTTTGAATATCAGTATCACAACTTTACAGGTCCCAGAGTGTAGAATTCAAACCACAGACTGGGGACTGAAGACAGGAAGCCCTTTTCTTGCCACACAGACTAGACATAAAAGTCTTTTATGGGCAACTGGGAAGTACCAGAGTGGGCAATGACAAAAAGGGAGAGAGCTGGAGAGAGGGAAACTGGTGCAGGCAATGGGCTCCTACCCTACTCCCATGTTGGCTGCATCCTAGGGAGAGAAGAGGAGCGGGGAGAGGATAGACGGATACCTTTGGCAGGATTAAGGAGGATTAAGAGCAACATCCCAGATGGAGTTAGTGGTAAAGGACCCACCTGCCAATGCAGGAGACCTAAGAGATTGGGAAGATCTCCTGGGGGAGGCATAGCAACCCACCCCTGGAGAATTATGCCTGGAGAATCCCATGGACAGAGGAGCCTGGTGGGCTACAGTCGATAGGGTCACAAAGAGTTTGGACATGACTGAAGCGACGGAGCATACACACACACAAAAGCAACATAGGAAAATGTGTCTTGTTCTCCAGAATGAGCCTGAAAACAGGTATGTTTCTGAGAGTTGCTTAGTCAATTGCAAGAATGCTAAGCAGTTAGGTGACAGTCTCAACATAAACAGAGAGGTAAGTGAAAAAGAAAGAAAAAGAAAAGTATATTAAAAAAAGAAAATTATATAGCAGAAACTAATGCAACATTGTAAATGAAGTACACTCTAATAAAAATTTTAAAAAAGAAAATGAATACAGAAAACCGTGGATAAACAAAGTATCAGTGGCTGCTGCTCCTTCACAGTCACACGCACAATCCAGCAGGGAGTCCTGTGGGTTCAACCTCCAATGATTCTCAAAGGTTTCTGACTAGGACTACTGCTTGAGCACAAGCCATCAACATCCTTCATCTGCACTCACTTACAAGCGCCTCCTCAATACCTTTGGACATGCCTCACTCCAATCCATTCTCCACATTGGTACCAAAGGCATCTTTAAACAACATTGCTGTCAAACCATTTTCCAGCTAAAAACTAAGTAACAATTCTATGAGGAATAAATCCACCTCCTCAGCAAACCTTGGACTGCAGCCCCAGCACACTTCCCTGAGTTCAGCGACTCCCCTGGGTCGTATTTTTTTGCTTTGCTTGGACTCAGAACAGTGAAGCTCACTCCCACCTCCAGACCTGGGCACTTGGTGGTCCCTCTGCACTTTGCTGACCCCTTTCCACTCAAAATTCCAGCTGTCTCATTTCTTTAGAGAAGAGCACTAAATTATTCTTTCACAGATTATTTTTTAGAGCGTCTTATCTTAAACCTTCTGTAATTATATCATTCTATTTATGGGCTTCTATATTTACTTTTCTCCACCTCTAGAAAGCAAGTGCTACTAATTAAGGGACCATGCTCTCCATATCCACAGCCTTAAGCGTTGCTTACGGCATATGGTAGGTGCTCAAACAATGTGCTGAATGAATAAACAGCTTTTAGGAAAAACAGCAAGAGGGCTACCACTAGTTGCAATCAACCGACTGCTAAGCGTTGCACTTTCCATATACTGTCTAATACTAATGTCCCAATTTAAGGTGAGAAAATGGAGGTTTATACGGTCTATGGATTTGCCTTAAGCCAAAAACACTGCATGCTGAGCTCTGTGAATTAAAAACTGGTGGACCCGTCTTTGAGAATCCAGAAAACTTGTCAGTGAAGACTGAACATAAAAGCTTACCACAAATATTAACAAGTTATAAAAGGGCATAATATGGGAGAGTCTATCAAAAGCATTTTCAGATACTCAAGCGTTTTATCGAAAACATTTCCGTCAGCTCCTCCTCCCTTCCTTCTTGAATCACGTTTCTGTGGAGGAGATAGGAATTACCTTTTCTAAGCTAAATCTTCAGTGAAGAGTCCCAAACTTGCAAAATTCGCAGTCAGCCTGGCGGCGAAGTCTGTATTTGCCGACTATCCCATGATCCTCTGCCGCTTCTGCTGCCTCCTCAATTAGTTAAATATTGAATTTACCTGGTACTGTCCGTCATCACCTGGCTTGAGTCAAAATGATCACTGGTTCCTGCTCATTTCATCCCTTATCAGCCCTATGAGACAAATCTGGCCATCATTTCTACTCTACAATGCAGATACTAGGAATCAGATCTTTTTAGTCAGAATCACGAAACTGGTGGTAGAGGCAAAATTCAAATACCAGCGTGATGATTTTAACCCTTTGGCTTCCTTTCAAACATACTTCAGGGTGGCTCTGTGGGACTGCTCTGGGGCCAGAGCCACGGTCTACTAAAGCAGCATAGGCTAGAGTGAGTCTTATAAGGCTGCAAAGCCCAGGTGTCTGCCATTACTGAATCCTTTCTCCCAGGAGGCCATGTGTGTATTATTTACTTGCAAGGGATTTGAAGTCAGTATTCCTAGGTGTTTGCTGCAATTTCCTGTGTGACCCTGGCTAAGTTACATAACCTCTCTGAGCCTCAAATTCATGGAGATAAAATAGAACTTACCCTCCATGGGATGGTGAGACTTTGAATGAGCTACTTGATGAAAAACACTTTGTATGGTATTTGTCACAGAGTTTAAATATTCAAAAATCAGAGTATAATTGTGATTAAGATCTTTAGTATTTTTCAGTGCTCTATTTATATTTTCCAAAAGAAGAAAAAAGTTCCCAAGACAAAATCACATCAACTTCCAATCTGTCTCAGGCTAGCCTAATTGCATCCACTTCTTTCCATTGCTCGGCCCAGGAAGCTTGATATTTGTGAGCAGATGCACTGATCACTGAGGGAGACTAATAGCAGGGCTCTGCTGATGCAACAAGACACTATCTGGCATCTAATAAGAATGAACCAATAAATCTTGCAAATATTGTCTGATGGATCTATTTGAAAGTGAAAAGATCTTGTTATTTCATACAAAATTTATCAAGTTGTTGCCAAAGATACTTGCCACCACGGGTCCGTAAGGTTGACTTTGTAACAAAAGCAAAGAGCAATTTTAACTGGTATAATTAAAAGTCCCATTCTCTTTAAGGGGGTATATTCTAGCTTAACACCAGGAAATTGAAATAAATGAGCTTGGGGGGAAAAAAAACATAAAACTCCATTCCAAACCCTTTTTATTAGAAGGAAATATAATTAATTATTAAAATAAAAAGGAAGCAAAAACATAACCCTCAATACTGCTGACAATCAAACTTTGGCTATAATGAACACAGACAATTATGCACATATCATTGGATTACAGACAACTTCCGTCTTGCAATTACAAGAAGAATTTCCCTACAAATACCATGAAAGACATCATATAAAAACATTACTGGCACTAGCCTAAAACACATGTTGTGCCATTGAGAACCCAGAAAACAGGTGCCAACATGAAATGAACCTGAAATTGAACACAAAATATTACAAAATATTATGCCAGAAAGGGCATACTTCTAAAGAATGTATCAAAATGATTATAAATATTTATTCAGTTAATTTGAATCTTTTAACTTCAAAATATTCTACTCATTTATCCATTCCTGCTTTAATTACATTTTTGTCAAAAGAGCAATAGGGATTTACTTTCTAAACTACTGTTTTTCAAGAGGTGATCTCAAATAAAACAGAAACAGGATTGTTGTTGTTTAGTCACTCAGTCATGACCCCAGGGACTGTACCCTGCCCGGCTTCTCTGTCCATGGGATTGCCCAGGCAAGAATACTGGAGTGGGTTACCATTTCCTTCTCCAGGGGATATTCCCAACTCAGGGCTCGAATCTGTGTTTCCCATACTGCAGGAAAACCCTTTACTGCTGAGCCACCAGTGAAAACACAGAAAAAGTAGATGTAATTTAAAATATATGGTTTCAACTACAGAGGTAAGAGGGTTCTTTCTTTGCAGTGGCTCTTTCTCTATTATTGCCAGTCACTCTACCCAAGATATGGCCTTACTGTGATAAAATATGGTAACATATTTTTGAAGGATTGTAATTCTACAATAGGGTTAACCTAATATAAATGTATTGCTGAACATAGCAAACAATGGGCTTCCCACATGTCTCAGTGGTAAAGAATTTGCCTGCTAATGCAGAAAATGCAGGAGATGTGAGTTCAATCCCTGGGTCAGGAAGATCGCCTGGAGAAGGAAATGGCAACCCACCGCAATATTCTTGCCTGGGAAATTCCATGGACAGAGGAGTCCATGGGGTCACAAAGAGAGACTGGACTGAGAGCACACACACCCCCATAATAAACAATAGATGATTACTTTTTTAGTTTTTAATACTTTTAATATTTTCCTCTCCCACATATACTCCTCCCCCTTTTAAATTTATAGCTCCTCTAAAATTTGAGGAAATCATAAGAATTAAGAATTATTTTTTATTTGGTACTTTGCTTCATTAAATAGAGAAAAATATGTGTTTATTAAAATAATGTTTATTGACATCTATTTTTATGTTTTATACCAAGTTCAAACAGGATAATCTGGAACAATGAGAATGATCAAATTTAAAACCACAAATGAAGAACTTTTATCAGGGCAATTACTCTATAAAATGATCGTTTTTATTCATATTACAAATGCAGAAACTGAAATATAAGGAAGATAATTTGCCAAAAAATTATGTGCCAAGCATTAACCTTGCTTTGAGATATTCTGTTTTTATAATGAATCTATACTGCCTTTAAACTACAGGTTAAACCCAAGAATTATAATACAGGAACTAAGATAAGTTGACACCACTTCTGCCGTCTTCAAAAAATTGTTCTTGTCATGTATCACTGTCCCTCCTTCAGTTGCTCAGTTACTAGTACTCTTTCTTTCTTCCAATTTTTTCTTAAATACTATTCAGTTAGGACATTGCTCCAAGCAAACCACAGAGATCACTCTAGTCTTGGTCACAAATGACACCCACTTTACTACATCCAATCACCATTTCCCGGTCCTCTTCCTATCTGAACTGTCAACAGCATTTGACATAGTTGATTACACCCTCCTCTTTGAATCACACTTTTTTCTCTTGTCCTCCAGAAATGCCAGTCTTCTTGAAGCTCAGATGTCTGAGAATGCTACTTATACTGCATTTATTTGGTCAAAGCAAGTCATAAGGGCAGTCTTGACTGAACAGACACCACTGTTTGAGCACACAGGGAGGGAAGGAGTTGTTGATAGCCAGCTTTGGAGACTATGGCACAGACCTCAGAAGTACACAGGTGGATGGAGGGGTAAAAAGATAAACAGAACAATATTCCATTTAGAGAGTTCAGTCTTAGTTTACAACAGGATGTTCAGAATTCATCAGACCATCTATTTTTATTTTAGATCAATTCATGGCGACTCTCCTTTCCCATTTACTCCCCCTCCCTACATCATCACAAATTTGAGATTTATAAGATTTCAAATTACTATTTCATATTAGATAGGCTAATTTATGACTGTGATTAACAAAAAGCGACTGGTTCTTTTGCTTTTTTCCTTGACCTTTCCCACATAGATCAATATAGCTGCCCCAACTCAAGGTTTTGTATTCAGATTCAAAGCCAGAAAGTTGTACTGGCCACAGTTGTTCTCAGAATCCCACAGCCACCCTTCATTCTATATCAAGCACTAGAACTGAGGCATATGACTGCCTTCAAGTATAAAGAAAATTGGAAACTGAATGTGTAGATTTTTCCAGTCTATATTTTAGACACAGCAGCAGAGAAGTGGTTGGACTGGTTTTTGTATTCATGAATCTCTAATGATTATTACATTTAAAAGAAAAAAAAAAAGACAAAACAAAAAGAAACAAAACCAAAAACTATGTTTTACAGCATGATTTGGATAATTTCTGTAAATGCAAAATGTAAAAACAGCTTCCCTGGTAGAACAGCTGGTAAAGAATCCGCCTGCAACGCAGGAGAGCCCGCTTCGATTCCTAAGTTGGGAAGATCCCCTGGAGAAGGGATAAGCTATCCACTACAGTATTCTTGGACTTCCCTGGTGGCTCAGATGATAAAGAATCTGCCTGTAATGCAGGAGACCTGGGCTGATTCCTGGATTTGGAAGATACTCCGGAGGAGGGCTTGGCAACCCACTCCAGTATTCTTGCCTGGGTGAATCTCTAGTGATTACTACATTCAAAAGAAAAAGACCCAAGACAAAACAGAAGAAACAAACCAAAAACTATTTTTTACAGCATGAGTTGGGTAACTTCTTCTGTAAAGGACCATATAGTAAATATTTTAAGCTTTGAAGTTCATATATCTCCGTCAAAATTACTCAATTCTGCCATTATAGTGCAAAAGCAGGCATAGATAATATGTAAATTAATGGGTCCTGACTATGTTCCAATAAAACTTTATCTGAAAAAAAAGCGGAAGTGGTGGGCTACAGTTGGCCACACTGGTCATAATTTGCTCACCCCTGCTTTAGAATGATAATTCGAAGAAACATTTGTCTAACTCAGATATATCCCTAGGGGCCCACACCTCTACTCAAATGATTTGCTCTTTGCTAAGAACCACACTTATTGTTTGAACCAGAAAATCATTCATCATTTCATTGCTTCTAGCGGGGTAGAAGGTAACAAATAAGCAATAACAAAACAAATAGAAACAGGCTTACATGCAGCGCATGTTAAGTTGGGATATCGTTCTAGAGATAAAACATTTTTATAAGGCATTTTAGTCGTCTTCTACAATAAAATTTCATGTAGGCATTTCAAGTAACTCCTGTATCTTGATGATATTCAGAGGTAGCCAGAATGGTTGAATAGAGCCCCTGTAGGATGGCTGCTGCTGCTGCTGCTAAGTCGCTTCATTCGTATCCGACTCTGTGCGACCCCATAGATGGCAGCCCACCAGGCTCTGCCATCCCTGGGATTCTCCAGGCAAGAACACTGGAGTGGGTTGCCATTTCCTTTTCCAATGCATGAAAGTGAAAAGTGAAAGGGAAGTAGCTCAGTCGTGTCTGACTCTTCGCGATCCCATGGACTGCAGCCTATCAGGCTCCTCCATCCATGGGATTTTCCAGGCAAGAGTGCTGGAGTGGGTTGCCATTGCCTTCTCTCTAGGATGCGATTTATACAAACATGAAAGAGCATACCTATTTGACCTGTGTACGCAAAAATCTTTATCCTCAATAAAACAGTATCAATGCTGTTTTTAAATTCTTCCTTTGCCCCAGCGGTTACATTTTGCCCTTAGCTATTCATCATCTCTTAGCAGCATTTTTCCCAAGTATGGTATCATCCTAATAGCTGAAAATGAAAATGATTCCAAAAATAACTTCAAGTTAATTGTGCAGGTGAGAATATACATCCACCCACACATCAACCAGTGCCAAACTGTCTGAGTGAACAAATGAACATCTGGAATAAGCAAAACTAAGCCCCAATTCAAAAATATGCCACAATATATTTAGCACTCCTTACTATTACAAACAACATTATTTAAAACATTCTACAGGACAGAGTTGCCTTCACAAAAACTATCTCAGAAAAGTTCTTTTTTTTAAAAAAAGTATGCAAAGAACAAAATAATTTGTGCATTCTCCTTTATCTGATAGATTATTTCCAGAGGTTTCCATATATGTCTTGTGGCGTTCGTAATTCTACTTTGTCTTACATCAACCTTCTACACTGTGACAATAACTGCTTAAATCTTTTAAGAGTTTAATTCTTATGCTAAAAAGAGCTCTTGTGGTGTTCTCATGAGACCAACTTCTGGCCAAGACTTAGATATAGTCTCTACTATTTCCTCTCCTTGCCATGTACCTCTACATGTTGCCAGAAAATCTATAATATGTAATGATTTAGAATTAATACCCCAATTCCCTAGATCTTTTAATGAATTCACTTACACTTGGGGATCTGACCAAGGCATCTGTTCATGAATAGTGGAATGATTACCAAGTCCTGATGGGGAAGGCATGATGCCATATTTTCCTGAAATACATCCCAACTGAGAAATCAACTGCCTCGTGCCTAGGTTTTTTGTGTGTCTTTCTTTTTTTTTTTTAATCATTAACTGTAAAACTCTATTGGACATTTTCTTCTAGGCTACCTCCCTTTACCCTGTTGTATCTGTTCAGTTCATTTCAGTTCAGTCGCTTAGTTGCGTCCAACTCTTTGCTACCCTATGAATCACAGCACGCCAGGCCTCCCCATCCAACACCAACTCCCGGAGTTCACTCAAATTCATGTCCATCGAGTCGTTGATGCCATCCAGCCATCTCATCCTCTGTTGTCCCCTTCTCCTCCTGCCCTCAATCTTTCCCAGCATCAGGGTCTTTTCTAAGGAGTCAACTCTTCGCATGAGGTGGCCAAAGTACTGGAGTTTCAGCTTCAACATTGGTCCTTCCAATGAACACCCAGGACTGATCTCCTTTAGGATGGACTGGTTGGATCTCCTTGCAGTCTAAGGGACTCTCAAGAGTCTCCTCCAACACCACAGTTCAAAAGCATAAATTTTTCGGCACTCAGCTTTCTTCATAGTCCAACTCTCACATCCATACATGACCACTGGAAAAACCATAGCATTGACTAGATGGACCTTTGTTGGCAAAGTAATATCTCTGCTTTTCAATATGCTATCTAGGTTGGTCATAACTTTCCCTCGAAGGAGTAAGTGTCTTTTAATTTCATGGCTGCAGTCACCATCTGCAGTGATTTTGGAGCCCCCAGAAATAAAGTCTGACACTGTTTCCACTGTTTTCCCCATCTATCTGCCATGAAGTGATGGGACCAGATGCACGTCCGAGGCAAGAGAAACCCAAGTAAGATGGTAGGTGTTGGGAGAGGGCACCAAAGGGCAGACACACTGAACAGTATGAACAGTTGTTATCTGTTACAAGTTAGAAAAAAAAGATCCAGTATATGAAACTTCTCTCATGGATCTACAACAGGATTTTGAGAATTTAGCATTTGAATCAATTGATAGCTACACTGAATTTCAAAATTACTTTTAAAAAATTTTGTGTTGGACAAAATGTTAGTTCAGGTTTTCCTGAACTAATGTATTGGCCAACTCAATACGTTAAGCTTAATGAATACCTCCTCATTCTCCATCTTCCAAAAACTTAACATGAGATGAATCACAGTCCAGTTCCTGCATCACCTATAGTTTAGAGAGTTGATATGGGAGGGCAACACACAATCTTGATTTCACTGGTTTGTTCTTTACTTACCAAATCTTCTAAGCATTAATGTTCAAGTGGATTTAGTTTTCTCATTCCATAAAACTACATCCCTTCATGAATGGAATATAATCTCTACGGCACATGTTTTCTGACTTTAAGTGGCCCCAAGAAAAGGAGCTTGGGAGGAACAGTGGCCACTAATCCAACTTCCCTCTTGAAGTCAGAGTCAGGCAGAGCTGCTGACTTTGAGCTGGGAGAAGAGGATGTGCTAGGGACCTGGGCCATCAGGAGAGCTTCTGTCACTGTATGCCTGATGTGAATTTAAATTGTTGACCTGCCAGCCTAAGGCTGGGATTTTTCACTCACATATGCCAGTCTGCTTCAGAACTCTCTTGCCAATGGTATTGTTTGCTCCTAAGAGTACACTGTACTCACTAAGCATGCACGGAGGCAAGCAGCCAGTGTGATTCCCTACAGTGAATGCATATTCTAACTTTTGCAGATTTGTGACCCTGAGCTTGGATATTCAAAAGTTTACCACATTTGTCCTGGGCATTACACTGCTAGTTCAAACTCATGGCATCAAACTGCTAGTTCAAAAGCACAGCTGAAAAGGGACTATCAACAGTGCTCTTCAAGCATCATTTGACACTGGTTAATCTTTACCATCATCCAGAGGAATTTTCTGAAAAAGGAATGTGAATTCTCCCACTATGTAAATCAAGTGAGGACAACATAGCATAGGGCATAAAATCAATAAAGGATGAGTGAATAAAAAGGAGATATACTGAAATACTGTCACTAATCAAGTAGCTCTGTTTTTGACACAGGTCACTGCATAGGTCACATCATTAGTCAAAATTTTCACCACTCACAATTCACATAATCACAGACTGTCCTGAACTATACACCCAAAGAACACAAGAGCTGTCTTACAACCTGGCACTAAAATATAAATTGAATGAGTGAGTGGAGTTCATCTAACTTCTGAATGAGTTTACACATTTTGACTGGTTTCTCAGGAAACCAGTTATACCTACAATAATTGAAACTCTGTAGCTAATGGTTATGCCCAATTTAGGCCTGGGTCTTCAATCGCCTACACATTTGTAATGACGGAGAGGAAGGATTAATATTTGATGAGCTCCTCTTTCAGGGCAGGACGTTTGCTGGTTGTCCTAAGAACATTTTCTCTGTTCATCTTCACAACAAATAAAGTATTATTATTTTTATTTTATAGAAAGTTAGTCTTAAAGAAAATTTGTGCAAAGGGCAGAATGCCAAGACTGGAACCCTGATGATCAGACTCCATAGCCCCTGTTTTTTTCTTCTATATCATCCTGCCTATAAAAGTATGTGCGTCCAGCCTTTCCTTAGAAAGGATGGATACACTCTAGGTTGGAGATGCCTACTATTTTGAATAACTCTTTACCTTGATACCTTGATTATGTTATCACATATATTGACCACTAAGCATATGTGGCTATTAAAATTAAGAAAAAGTACATAAAATTAATTTCAGAAGTGTTCAAGAGCCACCACTGGCTAGTGCCTGCCAAGTCCCTTATTGGGACAGCAGGGATATATGACACTTTCACCATCACAGGAACTTTAATCAGATAACACTTGCTTACAAGAAAAACTTGGATTTTCTAAGACTCTAGAATATCTGAATTCTACCAGCTTTAAATGAGAGAGGAAAGGTAATTTCGAGTAAGATTATTCTTATTGATCAAAATGCTGCGTTTTGTTTATATGTGTTACTTGGCCCCATACTCAGTCAGAGGTCCGAGTGCTCCTCCTTGCTGGTGATAGTGGAAAGGGTTTTACAATAATTTGTATTGAAGCTCTTCTCTTTGACCTTTACTCCCAATTTGAGAGTTCACCTACTGGTTTTATGTCCAGAAAAGAATAAAACTATTTCACTACTCAGAGATCGAGGTCAAGGTACCTCAACCAAAAGGTGGGCCCCATGTCATTAAACTGACCCATATTTATCTCTCTGATTCCAAGGATGTAAACACCAAAGATTCTATATTACAATATGTATATAGAACTGCAAACAAACTTTGATGCATTCATATTACTTGATTTTCCTTTTTCAGGAGGTTTTAAAAGGTGCACTGGCTACCTTCAGATCATTTTCATTTCCTATGAAGAAAAAAAAAAACCCCAATGTGTTTTATTAAAATTTTTCATCACACATGTTACACTTCAATTTCTATTTTTTAACTGAAAAGGATTGATTAAATCAGCAGGTCGCAACTGAATCGTGTTTAAGACTCAGTGTGACTGAAGTAGATTATTTTTCCCTATTTTTTTTTTTTTAAATCTCCGGGCAAGGCTGGTTTTCTGCTCCTTTATTTAGTAGTACTCAAATGTTGCAGCTTTAACCAAGGGTGTTTTTGGTCACTTCACTCCCCACCAAGGACACTGAGAGTAAAAAAATTCAAAATGCCTCAAATTACTGGGCTTAATAAAAATTGACAAGTAGTGTTGATACAAGAGAAATAAATTGTTAGAGGTGAAGAATGGAAGGCAGAAAGCATGCCTCGCTACAATACTGTGGGGCAGACTTAAAGGCTCGTTGTAACTTGTAGCAAAGTGAAAATAATGCTTTTGTAGTAATAACACCTTACCTATCTATAACACTTTTCATCAACAGTTAGCCCAAGGCTTTTTACATTCTATTTATAGATATCACTCCAACCTCCGCGGAAATCCAGCTACCTCTGAGGTGGAACCAAACATCTTCTCTCTGCCAGCAATATTACACAACAGTTTTCAGGAGAGAAAATGAAGAATAATTTCTCCTGTTGAAACGGCAGGAGGAATTTCTGAGTGGGAAGAATGTAATTTCTAAGTTAGAATTGGCACTGACACTAGAACTTAACACCCCAATTCATACAGAAAGTGGGCGTGGAAACTTCAAAGAACACAAGGGGTCACCGCGAATAGTTTTATTTCTCAAATGATTAATTACAGCATTTATGAAAATGAAAGCTATTTCCCAATATGAAACTTCTTGCTTTTACCTGTTAGGCTTGAGAGGACCACACGTGTTTCTTTTTTTCTTCTTTTCTTTTTATTCTTTTCTTTCTTTTTTTTTTTTTAAGGAAAACAATTATAAGAACACCCCTACACTCTTAGCCATGCAGAATGGTCAGCAAGGGTAATGTGTACTTAAGCCCTTGTTAGGTACTGGTGGAGCTGTGTATCTTTTCATAGGTAATTAATTACTTTGCAGATTTATAATTTTTCAGAGAGGTATAAAAATTAAATGCAAAAAATGCAAATGAAAACTATTGAAAAACAGTAAAAATTTATGCTTCAGGATTTCCTACATCTAATCTCCCATAGGATGGATTTAGCAAGGGAAGTTACCTGTCAGAGAATAAGCAAGGAAAAGAGGGACATGGGTTGAAAAGGATGGGAAAAGGGAGGAAGGTGAAAATTTCACTTAGAAGTAAAGAATAAGCCAGTGTGAAACACAACAATTCTCATCTTCTAAACCAGAAGTATTTTCTAATTTGGAAGAAACCAGATTCTCTTTTCTCTCAAAAACATTTCTTTCAAATCAATCCTTCTCAAGGCCTGCAAAGGAAAGGGCTCAGAGATTTATACAATTTAGACCAAGAGCTGTGTATCTGAATCATATTTGAGCAACTGTGATAGAAAGTTTAAATGTTGGCTCAAATAAAAACTAAGAATAAAACTTTAGAGCTAAGAATCCCAGCATTACAATGCATTTTGTTCTGTGATACAGTCATTAAAACAAAAAACCCTCACCCTCTCAAACTCCTACTTTAATATAAATTACTGTACAAATATCTACCTACTAATATAAAGAAATATATCTGCTTGAAGAAATATTCTGATAAAAAATTTTTAAGGTCATCAGAGGAGAGTCATGATCTGTCAAAGTTTTCTGGTTAAGTGAACCAGATTATTTTACTTTTCATTCATTCATTAATTTATTAATAAGTTTAATAATTTTTCACTAAATGCCAGTAGCATCTTCTATCTATAACAACTACAGATATAGCCAGATATTGCTAAAATGCTCCCAGTTGAGAACCACTGATAAAACAATAGAATGGGAAGGACTAGAGAGCTCTTCAAGAAAATTAGAGATACCAAGAGAACATTTCATGCAAAGATGGGCACAATAAAGGACAGAAGCAGAAGATATTAAGAAGAGGTGGCAAGAATACACAGAAGAACGGTACAAACAAGATCTTCACGACCCAGATAAAAACGATGATGTGATCACTCACCTAGAGCCAGACATCCTGGAATGTGAAGTCAAGTGGGCCTTAGGAAGCATCCCTATGAACAAAGGCAGTGGAGGTGATGGAACTCCAGCTGAGCTATTTCAAATCCTAAAAGATGACGTTGTGAAAGTGCTGCACTCAATATGCCAGCAAATTTGGAAAACTCAGCAGTGGCTACAGGACCAGAAAAGGTCAGTTTTCATTCCAGTCCCTAAGAAAGGCAATGCCAAAGAATGCTCAAACTACTTCACAATTGCACTCATTTCACACACTAGCAAAGTAATGCTCAAAATTCTCCAAGCCAGGCTTCAACACTTCATGAACCATGAATTTCCAGATGTTCAGGCTGGATTTAGAAAAGACAGAGGAACCAGAGATCAAACTGCCAACATCCTCTGGATCATCGACAAAGCAAGAGAGTTCCAGAAAAACATCTACTTCTGCTTTATTGACTACACCAAAGCCTTTGACTATGTGGACCACAATAAACTGGAAAATTCTGAAAGAGATGGGAATACCTGACCACCTGATCTACCTCTTGAGAAATCTATATGCAGGTCAGGAAGCAACAGCTAGAACTGGACATAGAACAGACTGGTTCCAAATAGGAAAAGGAGTACGTCAAGGCTGTATATTGTCACCCTGCTTATTTAACTTACATGCAGGGTACATCATGTGAAATGCTGGGCTGGGTGAAGCACAAGCTAGAATCAAGATTGCTGGGAGAAATATCAACAACCTTAGATATGAAGATGATACCACCCTTATGGCAGAAAGTGAAAAAGAACTAAAGAGCCTCATGATGAAAGTGAAAGAGGAGAGTGAAAAAGTTGGCTTAAAACTTAGCATTCACAAAACTAAGATCATGGCATCTGGTCCCATCACTTCATGGCAAATAGATGGGGAAAGTGGAAACAGTGAGAGACTTTATTTTGGGGGGTTCAAAAGCATCAATGCTTCAGTGTGCAGCTTTCTTTATAGTCCAACTCTCACATCCATACATGACTACTGGAAAAACTATAGCTTTGACTAAATGGGCCTTTGTTGGCAAAGTAATGTCTCTTCCTTTTAATATGCTGTCTAGGTTGATCATAAATTTTCTTCCAAGGAGCAAGCATCTTTTCATTTCATGGCTACAGTCACCATCTGCAGTGATTTTAGAACCCCCAAAAATAAAGTCTCTCACTGTTTCCACTGTTTCCCCATCTATTTGCCATGAAGTGTTGGGACCAGACGCCATAATCTTAGTTTTCTGACTATTGAGTTTTAAGCCAACACTTTCCCTCTCTTCTTTCGCTTTCATCAAGAGGCTTTTTAGTTCCTCTTCACTTTCTGCCATAAGGGTGGTGTCATTTGCATATCTGAGGTTACTGATATTTCTCCCGGCAAACCTGATTCCAGCTTGTGCTTCACCCAGCCCAGTGTTTCGCATGGTGTACTCTGCATATAAATTAAATAAGCAGGGTGACAATATACAGCCTTGATGTACTCCTTTTCCTATTTGGAACCAGTCTGTTGTTCCATGTCCAGTTCTAACTGTTGCTTCCTGACCTGCATATAGGTTTCTCAAGAAGTAGGTCAGGTGGTCAGGTATTCCCATCTCTTTCAGAATTTTCCAGAGTTTGTGGTGATCCACAGAGTCAAAAGCTTTGCCGTAGTCAATAAAGCAGAAGTATATGTTTTTCTGGAACTCTCTTGCATTTTTGGTGATCCACCAGATAATGGCAATTTGATTACTGCCATTGACATTTTGTTAGATGTTACCAATTCCCCTTGATAACAATAACGTGATATGATGGGAAAGACGAAATAACATGGGTTATTGATTAGACTTAGCACAGCTTGTTTTTTTTTTTCAATATATCGCATATTTTAAATTACTACAGTTATTTTTAAGTGTCTATAGTAAAATTTGGGCTTCCCTCGTGGCTCAGACATAAAAAAAATCTGCCTGCAATGCAGGAGACCTGGGTTAGATCTCTGGCTTGGGAAGATCCCCTGAAAAAGGAAACGGCAACCCACCCCAGGATTCTTGCTGGAGAATCCCATGGACAGAGGAGCCTGGCAGGCTACACGCCATGGGGTCTCAGAAGAGTCGGGCATGACTGAGTGACTCACACTTTCACACTTTCACAACATAGTTTGAAGTTTAAAAGGGAAAAGTTTCCCCCAAAATGGAAGAAACAGCATGATCAAGTCAGAAACTGGTAGAGGAGTAGAAGTAGGCAGAAGCTTGAAATATTCTCTTAAGATCTGAATACTGTATAGAAGGAATAATTTCTAAAAGCATTTGGCAACAGATGTTAGAAACTTTCAAAGTACTTGTATATTTTAGTTTTATATTTATGCTATTAAAATGTTTTCTAAGAAAAAATTCTGAAATATGTACGATTTACATATCAAGTGTTTCATATCTCACATTTTGGACACTTAAATAAAATAATATATGGTCATAAAAATGAATGCTATTTTTAAAAAAAATTAATTCAAACCCACTATGAAAGTAACAATGACAACTCAAAGGAAAACTTTTCCAATTTTATGGAGAACCCTTCTGCATGTGTGTATAACTTGTGCAAAGTTACAGTAAATTAGAACTTGATATTCTAAATTTTATAAAATATACCATTAAGTATGTTTCTATTTTGCTACTGCCTTGGTATTACCTGTTATTCTGACCCTGTTAATATTACCCTATCTACCAGTGAGTTTGTATCTCTCTTTACCCTTCACCAGGTTCATATAAATTATATTCACAAATTCTATTTATATGCAGAGGACATTTTTATCATTGCTTATTTTTGTATACATGTGTTCCTTCTACGGACATTTCCCCAAAGTTGACTTTTCTCACTCAACGTCATACATCATGGACGTAGGTCACGTAGTTCTAAATCATTCTTTTTAAATTAGCTGAATGGTATTTCCTAATATGAGTGAAACAAACTTTATTTTAATCATTCTCCTATTAATTGGCATTCAGAGTAAACAGCTTTTGGTTTTTATTTTGCAACTCCAAGCTGAAATAAATATCCTTATACATATTATACATATGAGCAATTTTATTTTGATAGAGCAGTTTCTTTGGAGTGAAGCTTTGTCAAAAGGGCTGTACTTTTAAAATTTGAAATGCATATTTCCATGTGATTCTTTAAAGATCTATACCTATAAACGCGCTCACTGGTAGTCTCTGAGAGAGACTCACCTGCATGTACTTACCAGCACTTTATTAAATTTTTGCCAATCTGAGGGGTGAGAAGTTTGTGAATCTTATGGGTGAGAAGTAGTATTTCATTGTTACTAATGAAACAAAGCATTCTTTCATATGTTCATTGGTCTTTTGAATTTCTTCTTCTGTTGATTACTTATTCATAACCTATGAACATTCTTCTATTGTGGCACTCTGCTTTTGCTTATGTAATTGTATGTGTTTTATAATATCACAGCTAACATTTTTTTCCTGTCATTTTTGTTGCAACATTTCCCTACAACTTCTCATTTGTCTTTTTATTTTGTTTTTGTGTAATTTAACCTACAAAATTACTTTATGGAAATTTAAATGTCTCTTTTCTATTATGACTCCCAAGTTTTCAGTCTGGCTCAAATTGCTTTCCTTCATCCTAATGTTATAAAAACATTCACCTAAAGTCTATTACCAGGTTTTTGTTTTATTTTAAAAAAGAAAAAAAAAAAAGATTTAACCTTTTTATCTACCTGGAATTTATTTCTATGTATTATGTGACCTGAGAGGTCCACAATTGCTGTTTATCCAGGTGTAGAGCCAGTTTTAAAAGCACATTTAATAAATAAATAAGCCATTCTTTCTCTATTGAATCACAGTATCATATTCTTTGTATTTTTAAAATTTTCTAAGTATATTCAGATGTCTTTTTCCAGGCATAATTGTCTGTTTCTCTGCTAATATTATAATATTTTTATTATCATACTAAAATGTAGATTTTAATTTCTAGAAGTTAATCACTTCTTATAATTTTTTAAGTACAATTTTTAGATGTTTTGAATACTTACTCTTCCTCATGGATATTAAAATCATTTCACCGTTTTCTTTCCACCATTTCCAAAAATAGGAAAAACTTTTGAATTTCTAATTGAGATGGTATTTTACTTTTATAGTAATATATTATTTTTTGGATTTTTGACATTTTTAAGATACATCTTGCTATCCAAGGTATGCCTTTGCTTTCTTGTGGTCTATTTTATGTACTTCAACAAGACAGAATAAAAATATTCAGTGATTAAAAGGATATTTATTAAGACTTTTAATGACAAATAATAACATTTAATATTAAACCAAATAAAAGCAAAGAAATAAAATTACATGGACAGCATGATGCCAACTAAGTTAAAATGTACACAAAGAGAATGACAGGAAATATTCTAGAACAATGTGACATGTGTGAATGGTAAATCTGTATATAACCTTTATTTACCCTCTATAATTTCCCATAGTTTTCAAATTTTTATTGTGGGCTCAACCTACAGCATGACTCTGGATGAGAAAAAAAGCATATAAACATGCTTTCTTTGCCCACTGAAAGACATAGTGAATTTAGAATCCTAGAATCAATAGTGAAAATAAGTGGTACCTCTTGTTTTGTGGCAAAGTCCCATTTTATCACAGAAGGACCTATAAAAAACCTCCTGCGACAAGTTGTCTGATGGATTCAGTCAAATTAAATAGCACCATTTTATGTGTAGAATGTTTCTTTCTTTATAAATCAGAAACTCTAAAATAAGCATACCAGTTCAATCTTTCAACATAAGTGTTATATTAGAGTTCATGGGAAGTAATAACAATTAGTGTATCAGGCATTTATAACTTTTTTCCAACTTACAATAAATGCTTCATGCAGAAAATTTGAAAATACTTTACCTAAAATCACCAACTAGTTGAAGAATGAACTGAAGACCATGCTTAGTTAACTCAAAAGAAATTTCTGTGGATTTTCTAAAAAGTATTTTGATGAAGGCTAAATTGCCAATTGAAAATTGTTACCCATGAACAAATCTTATCAACATGTTTCTTGTCTCATCTTCCAGTATATGTCTTCTTTTGATTCTTCAGAAGTACGAAAATGAAAGACTAAAACATTCAGTTCAGTTCAGTTGCTCAGTCATGTCCGACTCTTTGTTATCCCATGGACTGTAGCATGCCAGGCCTCCCTGTCCTTCACCAACTCCTGGAGTCTACTCAAACTCATGTCCATTGAGTCGGTGATGCCATCCAACCATCTCATCCTCTGTGGCCCCCTTCTCTTCCAGCCTTCAATCTTTCCCAGCATCAGGATCTTTTCAAATGAGTCAGCTTTTCCCATCAGGTGGCCAAAGTATTGGAGTTTCAGCTTCAGCTTCAGTCTTTCCAGTGAATATTCAGGACTGATTTCCTTTAGGATGGACTGGATGGATCTCCCTGCAGTCCAAGGGATTCTCAAGAGTTCTCCAACACCACAGTTCAAAAGCATCAATTCTTCGGTGCTCAGCTTTCTTTATAGTTCAACACTCACATCCATACATGACTACTGGAAAAACCACAGCTTTGACTAGAGACACCTTTCTTGGCAAAGTAATGTCTCTGCTTTTTAATATGCTGTCTTGTGCTCAACAAATGCAGGTTAAAATTTTCCACTATGAAAATATCTCCCTAAAGCAGCATTTCATTTTTTCACGTTCCCCTCTTGGAAATCATATAACAACAACAAGTCAGGAGAAAAAGTCTGCAAACTCCATTTACAATGAAGCTAAGGTATAGATGTGACCCAGAGACACATAAGTGATCTGCTAGAAATAGCTTAGATAGGGTAACAGTGAGGAGAATTTTTAAAAAATGAGATTCCTGAGAGGGCCCAGCAACCATGGATAATAGAAAGAGTCAGAAATGATACACTTTCTGAAGGTGAGAGCCTCACCCTGTGGTGGAAGATCTATATCTAATAGGGCAATAAGGGAGGCTTTCCTGACGGCTCAACAGTAAAGAATCTGCCTGCAATGCAGGAGATCTGGGTTCAGGGTCAGAAAACAAAGCAGACAGGGATGGAAACAGGAAAAACTTCAACCTGGTTCAATTTACAGAAGCAAATGAGGTGGCCCTAACCACATTGATGTCATACTTTTAGAAGTGTCATGTTCGTGTATTTGTCCCTGGTAGTAGGAAAGGAGACAGCTTTCAGGTTACCAACCTGGAGGACTTTCCCAGCTCTTCCCCATTCTTAACACTTACACGACAGCAAATCTGCAAACAGCCACCTCACTCAGATGAGTACTAAGAGAGTTCTAAAAAGCATTAACACAAAGATATAATATGAAAGCTTTGGTAAATACCAGCAAATGGTTAATAGATTCAAAAAACCCAGAAATGAAACTTTATGTTCACACAAAAACTGTACACGATTATTTTTAGCAGATTTATTTGTAACAGCCCCAAACTGAAAGCAGCTCAGATGTTCTTCAGCAGGTGGATGGTGAAACAGCCTATGATACATATACACCAGGGAATACTACTCACCAATAAAAAGGAGCAAATGATTGACACATCAAGAACTTGGATGAAAGTCCAGAGAATAAAGCTTAGCCCAAAATAAACCTTAAATGTTATATACAGTACATTTTCATTTCTGTAACATTCTAGAAATGTTAACATTATAGAGAGCAATTAGAGATGAGTGGTTGCTAAAATCACAATCAGTAGGGGGCATAGAGGAAAGAATGAAGTAGGTATGGCAATAAAAGAGCAATATGAAAGATCTTTGGGGTGATGGAAACTCCTTGTATCTTAACTGTATCCACATGATTGTCCTGCTTCACTTCAGTCGCTCAGTCATGTCCGACTCTTTGAGACCCCATGGACTGCAGCACGTCACGCTCCCCTGTCCATCACCAACTCCCAGAGCTTGTTCAAACTCGTCCATTGAGTCGGTGATGCCATCCAACCATCTCATCCTCTGTCGACCCCTCTTCCTCTGGCCTTCAATCTTTCCCAGCATCAGGGTCTTTTCAAATGAGTCAGTTCTTCACATCAGGTGGCCAAAGTATTGGAGTTTCAGCTTCAGCATCAGTCCTTCCAATGAATATTCAGGACTGACTTCCTTTAGGATGGACTGGATGGATCTCCTTGCAGTCCAAGGGACTTTAAAGAGTCTTCTGCAACATCACCAGCTGTCTTTATAGTCCAACTCTCACATCCATACATGACTATTGGAAAAACCATAGCTTTGACTAGACAGGCCTTTGCTGGCAAAGTAACGTCTCTGCTTTTTAATATGCTGCCTATTGGGTCATAACTTTCTTCCAAGGAGCAAGCATCTTTTAATTTTATGGCTGCAGTCAACATCTGCAGTAATTTTGGAGGCTCCCAAAAGAAAGTCTTTCACTGTGTCCACTGTTTCCCATCTATTTCCCATGAAATGATTGGACCAGACACCATGATTTTAGTTTTCTGACTGTTGAGTTTTAAGTCAACTTTTTCAGTCTCCTCTTTCACTTTCATCAAGTGGTTCCTTAGTTCTTCTTCAATTTCTGTCATAAAGGTGGTGTCATCTGCATATCTGAGGTGATTGATATTTCTCCCGGCAATCTTGATTCTAACTTGTGCTTCATTCAGCCTGGTATTTCACATGATGTACTCTGCATATAAGTTAAATAAGCAGGGTGAGAAAATACAGCCTTGATGTACTCCTTTCCCTATTTGGAACCAGTCTATTGTCCCATGTCCAGTTCTAACTGTTCCTTCCTGACCTGCATACAGATTTCTCGGGAGGCAGGTCAGGTGGTCTGGTATTTCCATTTCTTGAAGAATTTTCCACAGTTTGTGGTGATCCACAGAGTCAAAGGCTTTGGCGTAGTCAGTAAAGCAGAAGTAGATGTTTTTCTAGAACTCTCTTGCTTTTTCGGTGATTCAGTGGATGCATGTATAGTATCATATAGTATCAGTGTGGTACTGTATTGTGTCATAGTTTTGTAAGATGTTATCACGGGGGGATATGTGTGTAAAGGGTTCTCTCTTTATTATTTCTTACAGCTGCCTATGAATCTACAATATCCCAAGATGAAAAGTTTAATTCAATACTACCCAACCCCACCTCCACCATAATTACTAGATAAATGTGCATAAAATTTGAAGGATTACATGGGGAAATAGCTATCGTGGAAAACATGGAAGGTGATTCAGAAGATAGAGAAAATAAAACTAAGATAAAATGAAAAAAAGTTTGAAAAAAAAAGCTATAGAATGCAGGAAAAGAATATGCAACATCTGTATTACCAGAGTCCCACAAAGAAAATGAGAAAAATGGGAAATTAACATATTTAAAGGTCTGATGCAAGGAAAATGTCCTGGATAGACCACGACTTGAATCTCCTTAAAGAAAAGATGTAATATGGACAGTAGAAAACAGACCAGGAACAGTCAACACCAAGACACATCTTTATAAATTTTTGGAATTTAGATGGAGGAATCTTTGGGGGCCATAAGACAAAAAGGTAAATTTGCTTCTGAAAGGGGAAGAAATACAGTCAGCTTCAAATTTCTTCATGTTGACATTTTTAATACCGGAAGAGGGTTGAGCAACATCAACAAAAAACTCAAGGAAGTGAAGGGTGATGTAAAGATTTCATATTCCTCCAGGAATAAGGCTGTTAAAACACATACATACACACACAGTTTTGAACATCGAAGAACTCAGAGATGATGTTTCCCATGAGCCCTTCTTGATGAAACTAACAGAGGACAAACTTCCTCTAACAAAGAGATAATTGAAGAACTGTGGTAAAGAGACTCTACTGGGTACTGAATAGGTTTCACTGTAGAAGTAAAATGGAAATACACACAGAAATTAATCATAAATATTGTATGCTCTACATTGCAGAAATGATAGAAATAACAGCTATTAGGAAGGAAAGAGGGAGGGCAGATTGAGATAGGCAAGATAAGACCTCAAGAAAATGAAAAACATAATTTATAAGTTTTTTAAAACCCAAAGCCAAACTAAAGAGAAAATATGCTACAAATATATTTGTAGCTCATACTACACAAAATAGCCCATGTAAAACAGTAAGAAAATATTAAAATCTCAAAAAATATACGAGAATAGATTACTGATAAATCCCTCCCCACCTCTTTCACACACATACACATAAATATAATTCAGTAATACAATTAAAAATACCAGCTTTTAATAAAATGATAAAGTGCACATACTAATGAGGGTCAGTGAAATGGACACACTCAAACAATGCTAGTGGCACTGAAAATGAAAATGACTCTTTGAAAAGCAATGTATCAAATATCAGGAGAAAAAAACTTATACTAAGACTTTCAAATGTTTATACAGAAAAAAATGTTCATACCCAGTAACTTCATCTGGGTCTTTATAAAAGGCTATTTTTGAGCTTAGAAAAGGGCATACAACAATGTTGCAATTTATGGAATAGTAAGTGTCTGTCATTCCTTATAATGAGTTTTACATGCATTAAATATTTTAATTCTCATACTGCTATGGTACTACAGTAGACACTATAAAAAGATATATAATGATACAGAAATGCCTACAAAATAATACTGAGACAAAACAGAAATATATCAGACATATACAGATATATTCTATGATTGCTGCTACATAAAAACATTTAGCAAGGCACATGTATTTCTAAAACCCTGGAAAATGTTTATTAAAAACTTTGCTGAGTTTTTTTTCATAAACTTCAATAACTTCTTTTAAAAGAGAAATAGGAGAAGGAGCAGAAGATTAAAAGAGAGAGAGAATAAGAGATACATGGAGCTTGACTAAATGCTCCCAATTTGGGAAAACATACCTTAGTGCCCTTAGAAGTTTCTTTTAATTATTGTTCTAACACAGAGGTAGCAATGTGGCCTGCCAGCCAATTTTTATTGGCATTCTGCAATTAATGTATGCTTTTCTTTTCTCTTTACTACTCTTCTTTTCCTTTCAATTCATTCTTCTTTCAATCCTCTTTTTCCTCCACTGCAATCTATACTTTAACCACTCATCTGACAGACCCCTGCATCAGAATTATGTGGCATGCAACTGACATCCATAGAGATACCTGGACTCTACCCCAGATCTATATGTATCAGTACTGTGGAAGATGGTCCAGGAATCTGCATCAAACATGTTTCCTGGAGGATTACTGCTCACATGACATTGTGAAAACCACTCTTGAATCCAACACATAACATTTATTCCTTAAGTAGCCACTGGAAGGAGGAGATGAAGGACAGACAGAACAGATATTTCCTGTGTCTTCAAAATTCCACAGAATTAGATAAAGATATTGGGTTAGAATCAGTTTTTAAAGATACAATCTATTTGCAATTGAAGGACTTGGGGAAATCTCAGACATACATACACATGCAGTTCTTTGTTGATTTTTCTTTTTTTTTTTTTTTTTCACTAAGCTCAGGGACTTCAAACAGTACCACTCAGGTGGTCGTTTTCCTCCCCCATCCCTTACTTCAACCAGAAGTAAGTTCAACTGTCTGCCTTTATCTGTTTCACTCTTGGTATTCCATGAAATTTTTCATTTAATAAAATGCTACACTTCTCAAGGAAAAGGCTTAAAAACCATTGGTATGGTTCTACCACAAACCTCTTAAACTGATTTACCATATCCACAGAACACAGAACTATAAGGTCAAAGATAGAGATGCCCAGGGTTTTAATAAAAGAAAGAAAAGCAAATCATCTGCTCCCTTCTAGTTTTCTGAAATGTAAAATTGATCCCTGTCGAGAAATCCAAACATCATGGACTTTATTTCTTAGATCAATTAATGTCTTATGTTTGATCTTAAGACTTGATCCCTTAGGTCAACTGATTTCTACCTCCTCTAATGTTTGACACAAAAGAAAATCCAAAGGTTTACTCATCCTCTAAAAGTCAATTCAAATATTATATCCCCAAGTGAAGATTCTTTAACATCTTCAGTCAAGTCATATATAAAGAATCTTTCCCTTTCTGCTACTGTACTTCACAGGTTTTTAACAGAGAATTGGAAATGATGGTTTACATATCTATATTCCCTTAGACAACGGCCAAGGTGTAAACATTCATCTCAGGAAATCCTGGCATAATAGATACATTAAGATGATTGCATGAATCTAATTACAGAGCAAAAGATTCACTCCTCTGCTCTAGATAATTCTATAGTAAGTTCAGAGCATATTAGGAAAGTGTTACCCATTTAAAATGTGTCTTCTATCTTTGGATTTATTATCTTGCTTTTTGATCTTCATTTGTGGTGAAAATGTTAGGAGAATGATGTTGCCTGCTGCCGAGTTCAAGTTGAAGAAGGCACTATATCGAGGTGCAGTCTGAAACGTGACAGCGTATGTAAATGTGTTGGTGAGCTAAAAATACACGGATAAATGATGCATGACATCCACAGAGTATGCACAACTTTGTATTTATATAGTACCTACATGTAGACATTAGGATTCTATTTATGCATTTGCCAAGAAAGGGAAAAGTGTCTACATATGTCTCGTAAATATGGATCCGGGCTCATGCCCAATGCAGATGCTGCAGAGAGACGGGAGTGGGGAAAGGGGCGTGCAGCTCTGGGAGCAGCCTGTCTGTCAGATCATTTCCCCAGAATAGGGTTCTGGAAACACGAGCAAAGATGATGGCCTGTAGACAACGCACATTTATCCAAAGAGGATGAAAATTGTCTTCCACAGTGCTTCAGTATTGCGTATAATTTTTTTTAATATAATTCTTTGAAAATTGGTAATCTAGAAATGTCACATGTGGTAGCCTTTAGCTAAGAGGACTCAAGTGTTCACATTTCCCCGCTACAGAAACAGAGGAGCTCTGCCTATTCCTCATCATATAATCAGAATAGTGATTCATAAGGAGACAAAGATTTTCGAAGAACGTTACCACTAACACATTATGTGTTTAAGGGCTTTGCCATCAGAGTTAGGAAAACAGGATGAGATTCCAAGATTTAGCACTTAGCATCTCTGTGACCTTGGGCCTCCCAGCCTGACTTTTCTTATCTGTAACATGGGCATGATTAACTACTCAACTCATAGCAAAGGTTTTAAAATTTAAATGATATAATGCTGATTAAATGATTAGCACACTGACAGAATACTTCAAAATACAAAACAGTATAGCTATTCATTATATTTCTTTTACTAATCTCTCTCCTTTGAATAAAATAGACTTTATTCTTCATTTAGAATAACATTAGACTAAATAATATTTTAATATGCTCACCCTGAAATATCAATCTATAATTTCAACAAAGTTTGGAACACACCAGCTTTCCCCAAACCTGAGCTTTTTCCACTTACATTATTACTTTATCATATCTTACTCTGAAGAGTCTTAGATGTTTTATTCCATTCAAAACTTCCATGATTAAGGGTTCATCTTATGACACTCAAAAAGTCAAATCGAATTCCAGGTCAACCATCTTACTCTGTCTCCCGACCTTCTTTTCAAGTTAGTCTGGGAAGCATGCTGGGTATGCTACCACTGATGGGGGTGATGGAGTCAATTGCATTTAGTCTGGTGAATTGAAGGAGTTTCTATAATCTCCTTCCTTCCCTCTGTAGCCTCACTGTAAAGTACAAAACTGTCATTTTTACAATAGGAAAAATGACTGACTTGTACAGAATCAGCTTTTACTGCAAAAAGATTAACATCTATAACCACTTGATTAGCATTGCTTCTAAGAAGGTCTTGTCCTTATTGTATACTTAAGTCGTAATGTTCAATGATGCAGAATCCCTATCTTGAATAGGGAAGACTGGGCTTTTTACAAGCATAACTTTATAGAGTCTAATCCACATGAGGGACACAAAGGAAACAAGATGGTGTGAGGAGAGAAGGGATCCTTTGCTCTTCTCCCTTCTATTACTTCTTTGATATATCACCATCTCTTCTCCATCTCTTCCTCTCTAATCTCCTTGTTTATCTCTTAATGATACAAAAAAAAAAAAATGGGGCAGGAAATAAAGGCTCAGACGTTGAACAGCAAATGTACTTACAGAAGTCTTTTTCATTTACTAGCTCAAATTCTGCTGATGGAGGATCTGATCTTTATACTAACAATATTTCGCAGTAATACCATTCAAGCATGAGTCCCAAGGTGCCAATTCACCACCAACTCAACCTATTTGACAGTGGATTTCTATTCGCCTAACTTCAGAGTCTGACAAATGTAGAGATAAGTATATGCTAACCTAGTACATCATAAGGAGTGATATGCCATAACCATTATCCTCTCTGAAAGAATTTTCTTTAAATTTCACAAGAAATATACTCTTAAGTACACATAAGCAATATCTTTTATCAGAATTAATAATAAATGAGGAACCTAAATATTTTAAACCAGTAAATGAATATTCTTAGATGTGGTGGCTTAGCTTAAATAACAGAGAAAGCTCACTATAGTTTTAAATAATAGCAATACAATTTTAATAAGGTTGCATTTTTTTTATTAGGTACATTTAAACACTCCTTCTGATCTCTCATATTATACTCAGCAGTTAAGCAGCTTTATTTGTGGAGCTTTTGTAACCACCTCATTTAACATTAGGTATATCTTTTAGTTTAATTAAAGCATTCCTCTCCTTCCTTAATAGTCAATTGTTTTCAGTTCACCCATTATGTATAATTGTTTTCTTTGATCCATTCAAAACCTGGCTATTTTTCATGGCTAATTAAATAAACACTTGACCACCACATTTAATGCTTAACTCAGTTTTATTTCTAATCCTGCATACCTGGGCTTCTGCACATAATATGCCCTGAAAAGATTGTGCACATTGTATTTAATTGCATCCGGCCTACATCTAGTCCCTGGAAGTAGAGGCAAAGTGTATATTTTCAGGAATTCCAGCAGAGGGCAGTCAAGCAAGAATAATCAGTTTTGCAAGAGGAGAAATTGATGATGATGTTTCCTGATATTTTTTCAAATCAAATTAACATCAGGGTATGTGTGTGTGAGTGTATATGTGTGTTAGGGGTTGGGGTGGGTGGAAAAAATGTATCCTTCACGAGCCAACTCATTTCTCACTTAACCTCTTTCTCAGCTGAATAAGAGCCACTATGTGCACAAGATAAGATACAAGATATTTTCAAAACACTCCTAGTATTAAAACCAAAGCCATAAATTCTGTTACAACAACTGACATTTTTATCACTCTACTTTGGCGTCTTTTACATTTTATGGATTTTAAGAATAAGTTCACATCACTGAAGAAAGTAATCAAACTTTTGAAGAATACGATCCCTCGCCAAGATATGATTGAAATAAACACAGTTCAATTAAAAAAAATAGAAATAAAAAGAAGTTGGATTCAGTTTTCACAGGAAAAAAAAAAGATATATTCTGTACCAAGGGGTGGGATTTCTCATCTACAAAATGCTCAGTTAAAATGTTCTCAACTCCCTACCGTCTACTCATTTGCAAAGAGGTCTTCCACTACCAAAGAGAAACACTGCCCCAGGAGTCACTTGGCTAATGATATGGAAGATATGGAAGTTCAGTTCCTTTTACTTCGGTTATTGCTGGTAATTGTTTAATAACCACTTCTCAAGAAGGAAAATACCCTGATTTTGTTGCTTTTGCCAATTTCCACAGTGTAAATATTCCCAGCTGGTTGACTCTGAACTGCCTACATGAAGTTGCTGAACATGGGACTGGGAAGAGATGCAGGGTAGCATACCACGAGATTGTATTTCCAACCTGGAGTTACAGTAGATATAAGTAACTTCAAGAGTTTTGAGTATTTATTACCTTTATAATTTAAAGTTTATACAATTTAATTTTTAATAATGGCTATATTAAGAATTGACTCACAAAATTACTAAAGGTTTGAAAGTTAGCTCTTGGGAGCTGGTATGAACTGACTCTAGCACACCGTGAATATACTAGACCTTCTGGTTTTTAGACCTTAGATAAGCAAGAAAAGGAAACAGAAGGCAGTCAAGAAGGAGAATCACTTTGGTATACAGAGCAGACAGCAAGGAGATCAAATCAGTCAATCCTAAGGAAAATTAACCTGAATAGTCATTGGAAGGACTGATGATGAAGCTGAAGCTCCAATCCTTTGGCCACCTGATGCAAAGAGCCCGACTCACTGGAAAAGATCCTGATGCTGAGAAGGATTGAGGGCAGGAGGAGAAGGGGGCAACAGAGGATGAGATGGCTGGATGGCATCATAGACTCAATGGACATGAGTTTGAGCAAAGTCTGGGAGATAGTGAAGGACAGGTATGCCTGGTGTGTTGCACTCCATGGGGTTGCAAAGAGTGAGACAGGACTGAGTGACTGAACAACAACAACAAACATTGACACAACACTGTAAACCAACTATACTTCAATAAAGTAAATTTTTAAAAAAGTCACTGTCTGGATAAATTTGGGGAAATGACTTAATCTCTGCTATTCCTGAGCTTCCAAGTCAGTTATTTTGAAGATTAAAAGCATTTATCACAGAAATTTCCTGGAATGAAGTAAGTGCTCAAAAAAAAAAAAAAGCTAGTTATATTTACTGCTCTAGGTGGAGGCAGGATTATTAATAAAATTAGCTATTTGGTTTCTCAGTCCATAGCAAATTAGATGCATTAAATTAGTAAAAAACAGACACTACCCAGGGTTACTACTCTTAAGGCAGGAAGAAATATTAATATCAGTTAATTCCTGATTGCCCAGAAGAAAATAACCCATAAGAACCAAATCATAGACAAGGTTTTTAAAAGGTAGTGAGGGGCTGTGGAGCATCAGATCCAGGAGCTGACACTTCTCAGTAGATATAGAGAATGTCAACAGACAACAGCTAGAAAAAGGACTCAGTGTTATCAAGAAAAGTTTAAGATACGTTTGCTTATCTGCATATTTAACAGGTTAGCATATAGTACATTTAAGAAATCTTATCAACCTGTTTAAATTTTATTAAAGTTGGTTAATGTTTATACAATTTGATGATTTTGTTTTGGAGACATAGAAAAAAAATGAATAAATATATGCTAAAGTCTTAATTTTTTTTTTTAATTTAAGATTGCAAGAGCTATTCGTTTCCAAGGCAAACCATTCAATATCACAGTAATCCAAGTCTATGCTCCAACCAGTAACGCTGAAGAAGCTGAAGTTGAACGGTTCTATGAAGACCTACAAGACCGTTTAGAACTAACACCCAAAAAAGATGTCCTTTTCATTACAGGGGACTGGAATGCAAAAGTAGGAAGTCAAGAAACACCTGGAGTAACAGGCAAATCTGGCCTTGGAATACAGAATGAAACAGGGCAAAGACTAATAGAGTTTTGCCAAGAAAACGCACTGGTCATAGCAAACACCCTCTTCCAACAGCACAAGAGAAGACTCTACACAGGGACATCACCAGATGATCAACACCGAAATCAGATTGATTATATTCTTTGCAGCCAAAGATGCTCTATACAGAAGCTCTATACAGGCAACAAAAATAAGACCGGGAGCTGACTGTGACTCAGATTATAAACTCCTCATTGCCAAATTCAGACTTAAATTGAAGAAAGTAGGGAAAACCACTAGACCATTCAGGTATGACCTAAATCAAATCCCTTATGATTATACAGCGGAAGTGAGAAATAGATTTAACGGACTAGATCTGATAGAGTGCCTGATGAACTATGGACTGAGGTTCATGACACTGTACAGAAGACAGGGATCAAGACCATCCCCATGGAAAAGAAATGCAAAAAAGCAAAATGGCTGTCTGAGGAGGCCTTACAAATAGCTGTGAAAAGAAGAGAAGCAAAAGGAAAGGAGAAAAGGAAAGATATAAGCGTCTGAATGCAGAGTTCCAAAGAATAGCAAGAAGAGGTAAGAAAGCCTTCCTCAGCAATCAATGCAAAGAAATAGAGAAAAACAACAGAATGAGAAAGACTAGAGATCTCTTCAAGAAAATTAGAGACACCAAGGGAACATTTCATGCAAAGATGGGCTCAATAAAGGACAGAAATGGTAGAGACCTAACAGAAGCAGAAGATATTAAGAAGAGGTGGCAAGAATACACAGAACTATATGAAAAAGATGTTCATGACCCAGATAATCATGATGGTGTGATCACTCACCTAGAGCCAGACATCCTGGAATGTGAAGTCAAGTGGGCCTTAGAAAGCATCACTACAAACAAAGCTAGTGGAGGTGATGGAATTCCAGTTGAGCTGTTTCAAATCTTGAAAGATGATGCTGTGAAAGCGCTGCACTCAATATGCCAGCAAATTTGGAACTCTCAGCAGTGGCCACAGGACTGGAAAAGGTCAGTTTTCATTCCAATCCCAAAGAAAGCCAATGTCAAAGAATGCTCAAACTACTGCACAATTGCACTCATCTCATATGCTGGTAAAGTAATGCTCAAAATTCTCCAAGCCAGGCCTCAGCAATACATGAACTGTGAACTTCCAGATGTTCAAGCTGGTTTTAGAAAAGGCAGAGGAACCAGACATCAAATGGCCAACATCCGCTGGATCATGGAAAAAGCAAGAGAGTTCCAGAAAAACATCTATTTCTGCTTTATTGACTATGCCAAAGCCTTTGACTGTGTGGATCACAATAAACTGTGGAAAATTCTGAAAGAGACGGGAATACCAGACCACTTGACCTGCCTCTTGAGAAACCTATATGCAGGTCAGGAAGCAACAGTTAGAGGTGGACATGGAACAACAGACTGGTTCCAAATAGGAAAAGGAGTATGTCAAGGCTGTATACTGTCACCCTGCTTATTTAACTTATATGCAGAGTACATCTTGAGAAACACTGGGCTGGAAGAAGCACAAGCTGGAATCAAGATTGCCAGGAGAAATATCAATAACCTCACATATGCAGATGACACCACCCTTATGGCAGAAAGTGAAGAGGAACTAAAAAGCCCGTTGATGAAAGTGAAAGTAGAGAGTGAAAAAGTTGGCTTAAAGCTCAACATTCAGAAAATGAAGATCATGGCATCTGGTCCCATCACTTCATGGGAAATAGATGGGGAAACAGTGGAAACAGTGGCAGACTTTATTTTGGGGGGCTCCAAAATCACTGCAGATGGTGACTGCAGCCATATAATTAAAAGACGCTTACTCCTTGGAAGAAAAGTTAAGACCAACCTAGATAGCATATTGAAAAGCAGAGACGTTACTTTGCCAAGAAAGGCCCATCTAGTCAAGGCTATGGTTTTTCCAGTGGTATGTATGGATGTGAGAGTTGGTCTGTGACGAAAGGTGAGCACCGAAGAATTGATGCTTTTGAACTGTGGTGTTGGAGAAGACTCTTGAAAGTCCCTTGGACTGCAAGGAGATCCAACCAGTCCATTCTGAAGGAGATCAGCCCTGGGATTTCTTTGGAGGGAATGATGCTGAAACTGAAACTCCAGTACTTTGGCCACCTTATGCAAAGAGTTGACTCACTGGAAAAGACTCTGATGCTGGGAGGGATTGGGGGCAGGAGGAGAAGGGGACAACAGAGGATGAGATGGCTGGATGGCATCACTGACTCAATGGATGTGAGTCTGAGTGAACTCCGGGAGTTGGTGATGGACAGGGAAGCCTGGCGTGCTGCGATTCATGGGGTCACAAAGAGTCGGACACGACTGAGCGACTGAACTTACTGACTGACAGGTGCTGTTAGTGTCCTTCTGTGTGATAATATTCAAGTTTCTAAGAACATGTGCTATGTTGTAATCCATAAAAAACAACATGCATTGTAAAAAAAAATAAAAATGATTAAGGGAAAAATTTCACTTCTTCAGAAACTTTGTTTAAAATTACATCTGCTTCTATCAATGTCATTGATTGAGTCATTATTGTTAGATCTTCATCAAGTGTTAGCAATTCAGATTCACATGAAGAATACATCATTTCAGATCTATTGCTATCGACTAAAGCTGCCTTAAACTTCTCTGCAATGAGTATGACAAATTTATATCTTTTTTTGTCATTGTTTGCTGAGTACTTTTCTGTTGACTTTTTCTTAGAACATGTGAAAAATTGTAAATCAAATGTAATAAGAAAACTAGGATTCCAGAACTCAAAAGATTGTTGAAGGAACAAATGAAATCGTGGCTGTGAATTGATTCATATAAACACTATCATAAAACCAATGACGGTTTATGTTAGTATTATCATATATTTGCCTCAGCTCTAAAACTCTCCAAGTTTAGTTTTAGAGTTTGTGAATGTTTTGAACATAAGATATTATCAGATAAAGCTCTTCAGACAGATAAATGATGTCCTAATAGTATTTTCTCTTGCTTTAGTAATACCAAGGAAAGTCCAAATCATAAAATTGAGTTAAAAGTAAAAAGCAAATACTATAAAACTTAGATAGATACAGTGTGAAGAAACTCAAGGTTTTTCTCTGACTATGGTCTCTTCACTTTATCTAGCTACATATCCATCCATCCATCATGTCTCTTTGTCTATTATCTATCCACCCAGGCATCTATCTATGAATCTATTCACCCATCTATCTATTCCTTTATATCATGGACTCATCAGGAAAGCTTTGGGAAATTCTGTCTCTTCCTAGAACAATGCATATTTATACAAAATCGTGTGCAACAAGTCAAATGCTTCACAAACCATCTAAGCTTATGAAGAATTCCTCCATTATATCATGCAATTTTTCCATTTTTTATACATTATCTACTATTTGGATATTTTAAGTATTAATAAAATGATAGTGATTCTACTGTTTCAAATGAAAGATTTAAAAGATATTCTATTATTGGTTTGCTGGAATTTTACAATAGTATATGATATTTACCACTCCCTGCCCCACTCCCACCCCCTGGGCTTTCTAGGAGGTGCATTTGGTAAAGAATCCACCTGTCAATGCAGGAGACAAAAGAGATGCAGGTTTGACCCCTGGATCGGGAAGATCCCCTGTAGGAGGAAATGGCAACCCACTCCAGTATGCTTGCCTTGAAAATTCCGTGAACAGAGGAGCTTGGGGGCCAAAAGTCTATGGAATCACAGAGTCAGGCATGACTGAATGTACATACACACACACACACACACACGACGATCACCACCACCATTCTGTATACTGAGCACTCAGTGGGCATTTTAATTTGTCAGTTGTGGAAAATTACATTGTATTATTTATTTAATCATTTTTTTGCCTCTATTTCTCTTTCTCCTCTCTTTTAAAATATTTTTCTCTTATATTCCATTTTCTTCCTTCTTTTGTTCTACTTTCTGGAAAATATCCATGACCATATCTTTCAGTATTAAAAGTGATTTCTTTACAAGAATTTTTGTTTTATTTTCAAGAGCTCTCTTTTCCTCTCTGTTTATTTATTTCAAAATGCAGCATCCTGTTTTATGGAAGAGATGTCATGTATATCTTTGAGGATTATAAAAAGTTTTCTTTTTCAGCCCCTTTTTCATCTTCCTACTCTATCTGTAAGAGCTCCTGTTGGCTCATTCCACTTCTTCATTTCAATGTCTGTCTTCCTTGTTGGCGGCTTTCCCTAACAGCTGGTAAAGCTTGGTCCACTAACATTTAAGAACTGGTTAGAAACAGAGAAATGCTTGTTGACAGACTGGAAGGGAATGCCATATTCCATATTGTCCCTCAACCTCTCTAATCTCTAAACAGCCAGGCTTTCCTCTTTCTCTACTTTTCTTCATAGGCTTTTGAAAATGTATAATGTCCAGATAAGGGGTGAGGGGAGGTTCACTGAACTTAGAAGAAGGAATAGAGAAAGAACATTTACTCCATTTTCCTAGAAATTGAAGAAATATTTAACCACAATCACAGAACCTAGCCAATCTGATCACACGGACCACAGCTTGTCTAACTCAATGAAACTAGGCCATGTCGTGTGGGGCCACCCAAGACAGACGGGTCCTGGTGGAGAGGTCTGACAGAATGTGGTCCACTGGAGAAGGGAATGGCAAACCACTTCAGTATTCTTGCCTTGAGAACCCCATGAACAGTATGAAAAGGCAAAAAGATAGGACACTGAAAGATGAACTCCCCAGGTCGGTAAGTGCCCAATATGCTACAGTGGAGAAATAACTCCAGAAAGAATGAAGAGACGGAGCCAAAGCAAAAACAACACCCAGTTGTGGATGTCACTGGTGATAGAAGCAAGGTCCAATGCTATAAAGAGCAATATTGCATAGAAACCTGGCATGTTATGTTCATGAATCAAGGCAAATAGGAAGTGGTCAAACAGGAGATGGCAAGAGTGAACGTAGATATTCTAGGAATCAGCAAACTAAAAAAGGAATGGAATGGGTGAATTTAACTCAGATGACCGTTATATCTACTGCTGTGAGCAGGAATCCCTTAGAAGAAATGGAGTAGCCACCATGGTCAACAAAAGAGCCCAAACTACAGTACTTGGATGCAATCTCAAAAGCGACAGAGTGATCTCTGTTCGTTTCCAAGGCAAACCATTCAGTATCACTGTAATCCAAGTCTACGTCCTGACAATAACACTGAAGAAGCTGAGGTTGAATGGTTCTATGAAGACTTACAAGATTTTTTTTAGAACTAACACCCCCAAAAGATGGCCTTTTCATTATAGGGGACTGGAATGCAAAAGTAGGAAGTCAAGAAAAACCTGGAGTAACAGGCAAATTTGGCCTTGGAGTACAGAATGAAGCAGGGCAAACGCTAATAGAGTTCTGCCAAGGGAATGCACTGGTCATAGCAAATCAACACAAGAGAAAACTCTCCAATTGGACATCACCAGATGGTCAACACCAAATCAGATTGATTATATTCTCTGCAGCCAAAGACGGAGAGGCTCTATACAGTGAGCAAAAACAAGACCAGGAGCTGACTGTGGCCCAGATTATAAACTCCTCATTGCCAAATTCAGCCTTAAAGTGAAGAAAGTGGGAAAACCACTAGACCATTCAGGTACGACCTAAATCAAATCCCTTATGATTATACAGCGGAAGTGAGAAATAGATTTAACGGACTACATCTGATAGACAGAGTGCCTGATGAACTATGGATGGAGGTTCATGACATTGTACAGGAGACAGGGATTGAGACCATCACCATGGAAAAGAAATGCAAAAAAGCAAAATGGCTGTCTGGGGAGGCCTTACAAATAGCTTCGAAAAGAAGAGAATCAAAAAGCAAAGGAGAAAAGGAAAGATATAAGCATCTGAATGCAGAGTTCCAAAGAATAGCAAGGAGAGATTAAAAAAAAAAAAGCCTTCCTCAGCGATCAATACAAAGAAATAGAGAAAAACAACAGAATGGTAAAGACTAGAGATCTCTTCAAGAAAATGTAGCGATAACAAGGGAACATTCCATAGAAAGATGGGCTCAATAAAGGATAGAAATGGTAGAGACCTAACAGAAGCAGAAGATATTAAGAAGAGGTAGCAAGAATACACAGAAGAACTGTACAAAAAGATGTTCATGACCCAGATAATCATGATGGTGTGATCACTCACCTAGAGCCAGACATCCTGGAATGTGAAGTCAAGTGGGCCTTAGAAAGCATCACTATGAACAAAGCTAGGGGAGGTGATGGAATTCCAGTGGAGCTGTTTCGAATCCTGAAAGATGATGCTGTGAAAGTGCTGCACTCAATATGCCAGCAAATTTGGAACTCTCAGCAGTGGCCACAGGACTGGAAAAGGTCCGTTTTCATTCCAATCCCAAAGAAAGCCAATGTCAAAGAATGCTCAAACTACTGCACAATTGCACTCATCTCATATGCTAATAAAGTAATGCTCAAAATTCTCCAAGCCAGGCCTCAGCAATACATGAACCATGAACTTCCATATGTTCAAGCTGGTCTTCAAAAAGGCAGAGAAACCAGAGATCAAATTGCCAACGTCCTCTGGATCATGGAATAAGCAAGAGAGTTCCAGAAAAACATCTATTTCTGCTTTATTGACTATATCAAAGCCTTTGACTGTGTGGATCACAATAAACTGTGGAAAATTCTGAAAGAGACGGGAATACCTGACCATCTGATCTGCCTCTTGAGAAACCTGTATGTAGGTCAGGAAGCGACAGTTAGAACTGGACATGGAACAACAGACTGGTTCCAAATAGGAAAAGGAGTATGTCAAAGCTGTATATTGTCACCCTGCTTATTTAACTTATATGCAGAGTACATCTTGAGAAACACTGGGCTGGATGAAGCACAAGCAGGAATCAAGATTGCTGGGAGAAATATCAATAACCTCAGAAATGCAGATGACACCACCCTTATGGCAGAAAGTGAAGAACTAAAGAACCTCTTGATGAAAGTGAAAGTAGAGAGTGAAAAAGTTGGCTTAAAGCTCAACATTCAGAAAACGAAGATCATGGCATCCAGTCCCATCACTTCATGGGAAATAGATGGGGAAACAGTGGAAACAGTGGCAGACTTTATTTTGGGGGGCTCCAAAATCACTGCAGATGGTGATTGCAGCCATGAAATTAAAAGAGGCTTGCTCCTTGGAAGAAAAGTTATGACCAACCTAATCAGCTTATTAAAAAGCAGAGACTACTTTGCTAAGAAAGGCCCATCTAGTCAAGGCTATGGTTTTCCAGTAGTCATGTGTGGATGTGAGAGCTGGACTATAAAGAAAGCTGAATGCCAAAGAATTGATGCTTTTGAACTGTGGTGTTGGAGAAGACTCTTGAGAGTCCCTTGGACTGCAAGGAGATCCAACCAGTCCATCCTAAAGGAGATCAGTCCTGGGTGTTCATTGGAAGGACTGATGGCGAAGCTGAAACTCCAATACTTTGGCCATCTGATGTGAAGAGCTGACTCATTTGAAAAGACCCTGGTGCTTTGAAAGATTGAAAGCTGGAGGAAAATGGGACAACAGAGATGTACCTCCTGGATGGCATCACCGACTCAATGGACATAAGTTTGGGTAAACCCCAGGAGTTGGTGATGGACAGAGAGGCTTGCCGTGCTACAGTTCATGGGGTCGCAAAGAGTCGGACAAGACTGAGTGCCTGAACTGAACTGAACCGAACTGAACTGAACTTCCTTTTATTTAGAACATTTAAAAAATATATTTTCATTCCCTAACTCAAATCCCATATTCTCCATCTTTCTGCTATAGAACCTTGCTTGTAACAAGTTTTTTACAAGAGGTAAGCATTTCTTCCCCACTGATTATATATCATTAAAGAAGACAAACTGTATCCAGCAACTTGTTGGTAAAATTTATAAGTTCTCCTTTATTCTCCAGGTGTTAACTTACTGATTCTTAGACTTCTCTTTGTTTCTGAATTACAGGAACAGATGATGTGAACCACACCTGGCCAATTTTCACTTTTATATAAGATTTTTTTTAATCCATTAAATTCAAATCTGCCCTCAGGGTATTATTTTATAATCATATATTAGTCACAATACCTGAAATAGGATATAGTTCAGATACACACCAAGAGTTCTGTGACATCTCTACTCAAGTCTTCTTGTTGACCCTTCAATATACCAAACTCACTCCAATTTTAGAGGCTGAAACTTATATCCAAGATGCTCTTCAATTATACCTTTGGAAGACTGATACCTTCTCACCCCTGTTCAGGTCTCAAACCAAAGCCACTTCGTAGAAATGCTGCTCCTGACTTCCCAACCTAAATTAGTCCATCCATAGCATAGTATTTCTGATTTCATTATCCCACATTATTTTCTTCATAGCATGTCTCAATATTTAAAATTATCTTGTTAACGAATTTATGTATTTTACATTTGTTTTCTATCCTCTCTCTAGAGCATAAATTTAATAATAAACTTTTAATTTTAATGAATGAATAAATAGCTAGTATGACACATATAAAGCAGTTCTATAATTATAATTATTTTAGAATCGGAATAAAAAAGTACTATACATGGAATCGTCTTTCATATATAATCCTTAGCTTATCATATAATAATAGATCCACGATATTTCCAATATAATAGTCTACTTCAGTTCAGTTCAGTTGCTCAGTCATGTCCGACTCTTTGTGACCCCATGAATCGCAGCATGCCAGGCCTCCCTGTCCATCACCATCTCCCAGAGTTCACTCAGACTCGCGTCCATCAAGTCAGTGATGCCATCCAGCCATCTCATCCTCTGTCGTCCCCTTCTCCTCCTGCCCCCATTCCCTCCCAGCATCAGGGTCTTTTCCAATGAGTCAACTCTTCGCATGAGGTGGCCAAAGTACTGGAGTTTCAGTTTCAGCATCATTCCTTCCAAAGAAATCCCAGGGTTGATCTCTTTCAGAATGGACTGGTTGGATCTCCTTGCAGTCCAAGGGACTCTCAAGAGTCTTCTCCAACACCACAGTTCAAGATCATCAATTCTTCGGCGCTCAGCTTTCATCACAGTCCAACTCTCACATCCATACATGACCACAGGAAAAACCATAGCCTTGACTAGACGGACCTTAGTCGGCAAAGTAATGTCTCTGCTTTTGAATATACTATCTAGGTTGGTCATAACTTTTCTTCTAAGGAGTAAGCCTCTTTTAATTTCATGGCTGCAGTCACCATCTGCAGTGATTTTGGAGCCCCCCAAAATAAAGTCTGCCACTGTTTCCACTGTTTCCCATCTATTTCCCATGAAGTGATGGGACCGGATGCCATGATCTTCGTTTTCTGAATGTTGAGCTTTAGGCCAGCTTTTTCACTCTTCTCTTTTACTTTCATCAAGTGGCTCTTTAGTTCTTCACTTTCTGCCATAAGGGTGGTGTCATCTGCATATGTGAGGTTATTGATATTTCTCCTGGCAATCCTGATTCCAGCTTGTGTTTCTTCCAGTCCAGCATTTCTCATGATGTACTCTGCATATAAGTTAAATAAGCAGGGTGACAATATACAGCCTTGACGCACTCCTTTTCCTATTTGGAAGCAGTCTGTTGTTCCATGTCCAGTTCTAACTGCTGCTTCCTGACCTGCATACAGATTTCTCAAGAGGCAGGTAATAATTTACTTAAATACACATTAAGAAAAAACTCAAATCATATAAACCATTACTACTGTTTAATAAAAATGAAAGAGTGGAATCCCTACGAAACGTTTGTAGCAAATTTTGAGATAAAACGTCTAACATATTTTGTTCAAGAGAAGGGCCAAAAAGATAATTATTCCTTAGAATTTCAATGTAACTCAATGGAAGAAAATTTTATATATGTATGTATGTATTTATTTATTGCCAAAAAACAAAAGAGGAGTAGCTTTGGCACAGAATCTTTGGGAGTCAAAGAAAATTAGATTAAACAAAACTATATTTTTAAATAACAACTTTAAGGAATAAGCTTAACGTTGTGAAAAATTTCATTATCCAGTGAATTTCTCTCTGGCTTAGAAGACACTGGTGCCTCCATCTTTTTTAGAATTTGGACTATAGTTGTGTGCCCAGTATTAGTGTTCAGGATTCAGTATCCAAAAGAGAAGAAGTTTAAGTGGAAGTTTTCCTACTTTTTAATCAATGCCTTTATAGACTTTCTAATA